>NC_041386.1:349088478-349109530 GCF_002162155.2 Triticum dicoccoides
GGGGTCGACGAGTGGGCCGCGGCGGCGGAGTCGGGGGCCGGAACTGGGCCTCGGGCCCGACGGCGGCGGCGAGGTGGCTCTGCCACGTGGCGAGCGCCGGTTCGCTGAGGGGGCGCGGCGGACGTGTTCGGCTAGGCTCCGGACATGTGCGTCGGTGCGGTGATCTGTTTGTTTTTTAGACTAGGGTTTCGGGGAGAGAGAGATCCGAAAACGAAGGGGGTGTATTTATAGGCATAAGTGGAGCTAGGAGAGTCCAAATGAGGTGCGGTTTTCGGCCACGCAATCGTGATCGAACGCTCTAGGAGATGGAGCAGAGTTTGGTGGGTTTTGGGCCAAATTGGAGGGGTGTTGGGCTGCAACACACACGAGGCCTTTTCGGTCCCTCGGTTAACCGTTGGGGTATCAAACGAAGTCCAAATGACACGAAACTTGACAGGCGGTCTACCGGTAGTATACCAAGGCCGCTTGGCAAGTCTTGATCCAATCCGGAAATGTTTAATCCCCACACATGAAAGAAAGCTAGAAGTGACCACCGGAGGAGAACGAAGCGTCGGAATGCAAAACGGACAACGGGGAAAATGCTCGAATGCATGAGATGAACACGTATGCAAATGCAATGCACATGATGACATGATATGAGATGCATGACAAAGAAAACAACACACGGAGACAAAAACCCGAACCCAAGAAATAAATATAACTTAACGCCGAAAACGGCAAGAGTTGGAGTACAAATTGGGAAAGTTACATCCGGGGTGTTACATTAACGCTGACACTAAATAACAATTATTTAGGTCTAATACTAATCCCGAAGGTAGATGTAGAGGTAGCGTTCCGACTGCGATCACATCGACTTTGGAACCATTTCCCACGCGCATCGTCACCTCATCCTTAACTAATCTTCGCTTAATCCGTAGTCCCTGTTTCGAGTTGCAAATATTAGCAACAGAACCAGTATCAAATACCCAGGTGCTACTGCGAGCATTAGTAAGGTACACATCAATAACATGTATATCACATATACCTTTGTTCACCTTGCCATCCTTCTTATCCGCCAAATACTTGGGGCAGTTCCGCTTCCAGTGGCCAGTCTGCTTGCAATAGAAGCACTCAGTTTCAGGCTTAGGTCCAGACTTGGGTTTCTTCTCTTGAGCAGCAACTGGCTTGCCGTTCTTCTTGAAGTTCCCCTTCTTCTTTCCTTTGCCCTTTTTCTTGAAACTAGTGGTCTTGTTGACCATCAACACTTGATGCTCCTTCTTGATTTCTACCTCTGCAGCTTTCAGCATCGCGAAGAGCTCGGGAATAGTCTTGTTCATCCCTTGCATATTATAGTTCATCACGAAGCTCTTGTAGCTTGGTGGCAGTGATTGGAGAATTCTGTCAATGACGCAATCATCTGGAAGATTAACTCCCAATTGAATCAAGTGATTATTATACCCAGACATTTTGAGTATATGCTCACTGACAGAACTGTTCTCCTCCATCTTGCAGCTATAGAACTTATTGGAGACTTCATATCTCTCAATCCGGGCATTTGCTTGAAATATTAACTTCAACTCCTGGAACATCTCATATGCTCCATGACGTTCAAAACGTCGTTGAAGTCCCGATTCTAAGCCGTAAAGCATGGCACACTGAACTATCGAGTAGTCATCAGCTTTGCTCTGCCAGACGTTCATAACATCCGGCGTTGCTCCTGCAGCAGGCCTGGCACCCAGCGGTGCTTCCAGGACGTAATTCTTCTGTGCAGCAATGAGGATAATCCTCAAGTTACGGACCCAGACCGTGTAATTGCTACCATCATCTTTCAACTTTGCTTTCTCAAGGAACGCATTAAAATTCAACGGAACAACAGCACGAGCCATCTATCTACAACCAAACATAAACAAGCAAGATACTAATCAGGTACTAAGTTTCATGATAAATTTAAGTTCAGTTAATCAAATTAATTAAAGAACTCCCACTTAGATAGACATCCCTCTAATCCTCTAAGTGATTACGTGATCCAAATCAACTAAACCATAACCGATCATCACGTGAGATGGAGTAGTTTTCAATGGTGAACATCGTTATGTTGATCATATCTACCATATGATTCACGCTTGACCTTTCGGTCTCCGTGTTCCGAGGCCATATCTGTATATGCTTGGCTCGTCAAGTATAACCTGAGTATTCCGCGTGTGCAACTGTTTTGCACCCGTTGTATTTGAACGTAGAACCTATCACACTCGATCATCACGTGGTGTCTCAGCACGAAGAACTTTCGCAACGGTGCATACTCAGGGAGAACACTTCTTGATAATTTAGTGAGAGATCATCTTATAATGCTACCGTCAATCAAAGCAAGATAAGATGCATAAAAGGATAAACATCACATGCAATCAATATAAGTGATATGATATGGCCATCATCATCTTGTGCTTGTGATCTCCATCTCCGAAGCACCGTCGTGATCACCATCGTTACCGGCGTGACACCTTGATCTCCATCGTAGCATCGTTGTCGCCTCGCCAAGTTTATGCTTCTACGACTATCGCTACCGCTTAGTGATAAAAGTAAAGCATTACATCGCGATTGCATTGCATACAATAAAACGACAACCATATGGCTCCTGCCAGTTGCCGATAACTCGGTTACAAAACATGATCATCTCATACAATAAAATTCAGCATCATGCCTTGACCATATCACATCACAACATGCCCTGCAAAAACAAGTTAGACGTCCTCTACTTTGTTGTTGCAAGTTTTACGTGGCTGCTACGGGCTTAAGCAAGAACCAATCTCACCTACGCATCAAAACCACAATGATAGTTTGTCAAATAGACTCCGTTTTAACCTTCGCAAGGACCGGGCGTAGCCACACTTGGTTCAACTAAAGTTGGAGAGACTGTCGCCCGCAAGCCACCTATGTGCAAAGCACGTCGGGGGAACCGGTCTCGCGTAAGCGTACGCGTAATGTTGGTCCGGGTCGTCTCGTCCAACAATGCCGCCGAACCAAAGTATGACATGCTGGTAGGCAGTATAACTTATATCGCCCACAACTCACTTGTGTTCTACTCGTGCATATAACATCAACATAAATAACCTAGGCTCTGATACCACTATTGGGTTTCGTAGTAATTTCAAAAAATTTCCTACGCACACGCAAGATCATGTGATGCATAGCAATGAGAGGGGAGATTGTTGTCTACGTACCCACGCAGACCGACTGCGGAAGCATTGACGCAACGTAGAGGAAGTAGTCGTACGTCTTCACGATCCAACCGATCAAGTACCGAAACTACGGCACCTCCGAGTTCGAGCACACGTTCAGCTCGATGACGATCCCCGGACTCTGATCCAGCAAAGTATCGGGGAAGAGTTCCGTCATCACGACGGTGTGGTAACGATCTTGATGCACTACAGCAGCAGGGCTTAGCCTAAACTCCGCTACAGTATTATCGAGGAATATGGTGGCTGGGGGCATCGCACACGGCTAAAGAATAGATCACGTGGATCAACTTGTGTGTTCTAGGGTGCCTCTACCTCAGTATATAAAGGACCAAAGGGGGGAGGCTGTCCGGCCACAAGGGGCGCGCCAGGAGAGTCCTACTCCCTTCGGGAGTAGGATTCCCCCCCCCCAATCCTAGTTGGAATAGGATTCCTCGGGGGGAAAGAGAGAGAGGGGGCCGGCCACCTCTCCTAGTCCTAATAGGACTAGGGGAGGGGGGAGGCGCGCAGTCCACCTTGGGCTGCCCCTTTCTCCTTTCCACTAAAGCCCACTAAGGCCCATATGGTTCCCGGGGGGTTCCGGTAACCTCCCGGTACTCCTGTAAAATCCTGATTTCACCCGGAACACTTCTGATATCCAAACATAGGCTTCCAATATATCAATCCTTATGTGTCAACCATTTCGAGACTCCTCGTCATGTCCGTGATCACATCCGGGACTCCAAACAACCTTCGGTACATCAAAATGCATAAACTCATAATATAGCTGTCATCGTAACCTTAAGCGTGCGGACCCTACGGGTTCGAGAACAATGTAGACATGACCGAGACACGTCTCCGATCAATAACCAATAGCGGGACCTGGATGCCCATATTGGCTCCTACATATTCTACGAAGATCTTTATCGGTCAGACCGCATAACAACATACGTTGTTCCCTTTGTCATCGGTATGTTACTTGCCCGAGATTCGATCGTCGGTATTCCAATACCTAGTTCAATCTCGTTACCGGCAAGTCTCTTTACTCGTTCCGTAATACATCATCTCGCAACTACCTCATTAGTTGCAATGCTTGCAAGGCTTATGTGATGTGCATTACCGAGAGGGCCCAGAGATACCTCTTCGACAATCGGAGTGACAAATCCTAATCTCGAAATACGCCAACCCAACATCTACCTTTGGAGACACCTGTAATGCTCCTTTATAATCACCCAGTTATGTTGTGACGTTTGGTAGCACCCAAAGTGTTCCTCCGGCAAACGGGAGTTGCATAATCTCATAGTCATAGGAACATGTATATGTCATGAAGAAAGCAATAGCAATATACTAAACGATCAGGTGCTAAGCTAATGGAATGGGTCATGTCAATCAGATCATTCAACTAATGATGTGACCTCGTTAATCAAATAACAACACTTTGTTCATGGTTAGGAAACATAACCATCTTTGATTAACGAGCTAGTCAAGTAGAGGCATACTAGTGACACTAAGTTTGTCTATATATATTCACACATGTATTATGTTTCCGGTTAATACAATTCTAGCATGAATAATAAACATTTATCATGATACAAGGAAATAAATAATAACTTTATTATTGCCTCTAGGGCATATTTCCTTCACTACGGCGGCTCCCGGCGGCGTCCGGGGCGCGGATCCAGGCGAGGCTGCCCCGGATTTGGTGCGTGGTGGTCAGCCTCGAGTTCGGCGGGCTGCGGGCGGCGCTGCGGCTACGGCAGCAAGGAGGGAGGATGGCAGCGCAGTGGCGCCGCTCTTGGCGGTGGGTGTGGGGCCGCCATGACGGCGCGTGGTGCCATGGTGGTTTTGCTTACCGTGTAAGAGGTGGTTGGCGGTGGTGACCGGTGTAGAGTGCTTGGCCGCCGCCGGTGGTGATTGGCTATGGTGAAGATGGGTTTTGGTGAGCTCCGGGTGAAAGCCTAGCTCGACCTCGGTCGATGCCGGCGTCGACGACATCCTAGGACGTCGTTCCCTTGTTGGAGGCGGCGTAGTGGAGCCCCTTCACCTCCCAAGTCATCTCAGCCACGGGCTCTTCGGGTGAAGGCCCAAACTTCGGTGGGCGTCGATAGTGTTCCTCGTCGCTTCCCTCTTGGCGGCGACGCCTTTGAAGGTCCAGTCCTTCATCTGCTGGCGGTGGCTCTGTGGCTTTGCAACTTCGTTGTGGGCTAGGCGTGTGCACGGCCTCGGGGCCGGCGTGGAAGTCGGAGCGGTGGCTCCGGGTATCTCCTACGTGTGGTGGTTGGCTTTGTTCACGAGGGCGACATGGTCACCGTCTTGGTGGGTTCGCGGCCTCGGGGCGAAGTGGAAGTCGGTGCGGCGGCGTTGGAGATCTCGTGTGCGTTGGGTGTTGGCTTTGGCCTCTAGGGTGGCGGAGCCATCGACTAGGCTAGTGCGTGACCTCGGGGCTGGTGTGGATGTCGGAGCGGCGGCTCCGGAGCCCAGTGTTCTGTTGTAGGGTGTCGTCTCTGGTCACTTGGGTGACAGTGTCGTCGACTCGAGTGGTGTGCAGCCTCTGGGCTGGCGTGTGTGTGTATCACAGATGTATCGGTTTTCGGCCAGTTTTCCTTATAAACTGGTCGATTCTCTTCTTCTTAATGAAAAGGCAGAGCTCCTGCCGGTTGCTCGAAAAAAAAGTCATGGCCTTTCCAAACTCACTTTCATCAAAAAATTCATAAGATTGAACACTCTCCAAATATGTGGGAATATTTTTACCTAAATTTGACAGTCTTCCAAACCCACTTTCAAAATTATTGCAAATAACATAGTCATCATGAGGCTTAAATAATTTTTCAAGATCATAAGAAGAATCACCCCAATCATGATCATTGCAACAAATAGTGGTCATAGCAAAATTAGTATCCCCAAGCTTGGGGTTTTGCATATTATTAACACAATTTACATTAATAGAATTTATAGTAAAATCATTGCAATCATGCTTTTCATTCAAGGAGCTATCATGAATCACATCATAAATTTCTTCATCACAATTTTCATATTCATGAATCTCAAGCAAAACTTCATAGAGATAATCTAGTGCACTCAAATCACTAGCTACATGTTCATCATAATTGGATCTTTAAAAACATTAGCAAGTGGATGAGGATCCATATCAATAGATTTTTAGCAAGCGGAGATGCAAGCAAATAGAAGGCACATGGCAACACAAGCCAACATGAGATCTGACAAGAAAAAAGACAAAAGAAAAAGGGGTGAGTAAAAATGGCAAATTTTTGTGAAGTGCGGGAGAGGAAAACGAGAGGCAAATAGCAAATAATGTAAATTGCGAGGAGATGAGATTTGTGATTAGGAACCTGGTATATGTCGAGGATCCTCCCCAGCAACGACACCAGAAATTCCTTTTGATGGTGGCTTGAATCTACGTCAGTATTTCCCCAAAGAGGAAGGGATGATGCAGCACAACGACGGTAGGTATTTCCCTAAGTGATGAAACCGAGGTTATCAAATCAGTAGGAGAACCAAGCAACACAAGTTAAACAACACCTACACACAAATAACAAATACTCGCAACCCGAGGTGTAAAAGGGGTTGTCAATCCCTTTCGGGTAGCGGCGCCCCAAGATAGGCAAACGAACATGAATAAAATTGTAGTTGATTGATAGATTGAATGCCAAATAAAATAAATAAAAATAAAACACATCAAGGTATTTTTGTATTTTTGGTTTAATAGATCCGAAAATAAAAGAAAAGGAAAAGTATATTGCAAAGGCAAATAATATGAGAAAGAGACCCGGGGGCCATAGGTTTCACTAGTGGCTTCTCTCGAGAAAAATAGCAAACGTTGGGTAAACAAATTACTGTTGGGGAATTGATAGAACTTCAAATAATCATGACGATATCCCGGTAATGATCATTACATAGGCATCACGTCCAAGATAGTAGACCGACTCCTGCCTGCATATACTACTATTACTCCACACATCGCCCGCTATCTAGCATGCATCTAGTGTATTAAGTTCATGGAGAAACGGAGTAATGCAATAAGAACGATGACATGATGTAGACAAGATCTATCTATGTAGAGATAGACCCCATCGTTTTATCCTTAGTAGCAATGATACATACATGTCGGTTCCCCTTTTGTCACTGGGATCAAGCACCATAAGATCGAACCCACTACAAAGCACCTCTTCCCATTGCAAGATAAATAGATCAAGTTGGCCAAACAAAACCCAAATATCGGAGAAGAAATATGAGGCTATAAGCAATCATGCATATAAGAGATCAAAGAAACTCAAATAACTTTCATGGATATAAAAAGAGATTTGATCATAAACTCAAAGTTCATCCGATCCCAACAAACACGCCGCAAAAAGAGTTACATCATATGGATCTCCAAGAGACCATTATATTGAGAATCAAACGAGAGAGAGAGGAAGCCATCTAGCTACTAACTACGGACCCGAAGGTCTACAAAGAACTACTCACGCATCATTGGAGAGGCACCAATGGAAGTGGTGAACCCCTCCATGATGGTATCTAGATAGGATCTATTGGTTCTAGACTCTGCGACGGCTGGAATTGATTTTTGTCGACTCCCCTAGGGTTTCTGGAATATTGGGGTATTTATAGAGCAAAGAGGCGATCCGCGGGCACCCGAGGTGGGCACAACCCACCAGGACGCGCCTGGGCCTCCTGGCACGCCCTGGTGGGTTGTGCTCCCCTCGAAGCACCCCCAGGCGCTGCCTTGCCCCATTGGGTGTATTCTGGTCCATAAAAAATCTCCATAAAGTTTCGTTGCATTTGGACTCCGTTTGGTATTGATTTCCCGTGATGTAAAAACATGCAGAAAACAACAACTGGCACTTGGCACTATGTCAATAGGTTAGTACCAAAAAATGATATAAAATGATTATAAAACATCCAAGATTGATAATATAACATCATGGAACAATAAAAAAAATTATAGATACGTTGGAGACGTATCAATGGGGGACATGTTTTTGTGGTTTTGAGCATCTTCAGTCGGGATAGAATTGTATAATAACCTCCAAGGGAAATTCCTAACCTTTGCGAGCGCCGCCACCTTCCACAACATATCCCATGATTTTCCTAACCTTTGCCGACACCGCCTCCTTCCACAATATATCCCATGATTTCTCATTTGCTACAATATTCAAAGAACCAACCCTCTCTTCCAACTAGTCTTCGCTCCTTTTCTTTGTTGCCACTATCATTTTTGTATGCATACCTGATAGAGAAAATGCCATTATTTTCGAGGCCCCATGACCAAAAATCATCCATGTCTCGAGTACAAACTGGAACCTGAAGAATTGTAGTGGCATCATAGAAAGAAATACGTGTACCAACTGTGAAAGTGTGTTATATCGACTAGAGGGGGGGGGGGGTGAATAGGCGATTTTTACAAATTTGTCTTCGAGGAATTTCAGGGTGAGGAAATTCCTAAGCAATGAACTACTTAGCAGCGGAATAAGTACTCAGATGCAAGCATAACAGAGCAGTAGCACAGTCATCATGATGTATTGAAAACAAGCATAGAGTACAAGTAGTGTGAACACATGATAAGTAGGCTGAAGACAAAGTGACTGAAGAATTAGGATTGAGAAAATTGAGAAAGTCTTCAGTCAAAGGCTTCAAACGGTAACGATCAAGTACTACTACACAAGAATGAGGAAATGAAAGGGTTGAGGAAATAGAACCAGTAGCTTGGTGAAGACGATGATTTGGTAGACCAGTTCCAACTGCTGTGACAGTCATACGTCTGGTTGGAGCGGCTAGGTATTTAAACCCGAGGACACACAATCCTCAGCGTATTCTCCTTAAGCTAAGGTCACACAGACCTCGCCCAATCACTCGTGGTAAGTCTTTAGGTGACTTCGAAACCTTCACAGACTTGGTCACTCGGCGATCCACAATTTCCTTTTGGATGCTCTAGACCATAACGCCTAACCGTCTGGAGGATGCATAGTCCTCAAAGGTAACAAGCGTCGGTTCCACACAGAAACAATCTCTTCAGTGATGCTCAATCACTTTGGGTTTGTAGGTGTTTATGTTTAGATTTTTCCTCACTTGATGATTTTCGCTCAAAGTCCTCGGAGGATGGGATGCTCTCAATGACAAGTGTCAGTTTCTCTCGGAGCAGCCAACCAACTAGTGGTTGTAGGGGGCAGCTATTTATAGCCTAGGGAGCAGCCCGACATGATAAGACATAAATGCTCTTCAATGATATGACCGTTAGGTGGGTAGATATTTTGGGACAGCTGGCACATAGCACATCAACGGTCGGATATTTGAGTATCAAATTCCTTAGGGCTATCATGTTTCTCACTTGTAGGCAATCCGCACTGGCGAATTCCTAACTCCTCAGTCAAAACAAATTCCTCAGAGAACAGAAGATCTTCGTCTCTGTCATTGAAGAATTTGACTGAATTGTATGAGATTTCCAATGGCTTCACTCGAAAGAATTGGGTAGGTGTAGGATTTTGAGATGAGCATCACTTGGAAACTTTTCCTTAGTTTTACCTCGACCCCTTTGTGTTTCCTATGACTCAAGAAAGAGAAAATGAAACTACGAAAACAAAAGTTTTCATGCTTCATAATCCTCGCATGAATATCAAGTCTTCACGGTCACACCAATTTCTTCATTTTCAAAGTCTTCAAGAAAACCAAATTCTTCAGCTGAAGACATTCATTTTTAGGGGTCGACTTTCATCGTAAATATCAAACTTCTCATAGACTTATAGACCTGTGTACACTCACAAACTCATTAGTCACTTAACCTATAAGTCTTTAATACACCAAAATCACTAAGAGCACTAGATGCACTTACAAACTGTATGTTCCATCGAGCATTCAAGGGATCCAGGAGCTCTGCCACCATTTGCGGAGGATTTTGGATCAAGGAAACGATCGGTGCCATGTTCTTATTTCTCGGTATCTAGTTTATGTCTCATATATTTGTTGTGATCCCATTGCCAATACTCTTTATAAGTCCTTGCTTGAGTGTGTCACGACCTTCCACCACTCCTCTCCATATCTAAAATGGATGCGATCCAAGTTGGGCATCAAGAAAGCCATTATCAAGGAAATATACATCCTTGAGTATCCTCACACTTAGAGCTTCAGGGTTCTCCAAAATTCTCCATGCTTGCTTGGCTAGGAGTGGCAAGTTAAAGATCTCGAAATCTCGAAAGCCTAGGCCCCCATGTATTTTGGCATGCTATGGTGTCCCAAGATACCAAATATGATTTTCGCTGGCCTCTTTTGCTTCCCCACCAGAAGGCATTAATCATGGACGTTAAGGGTTGACACAATCTTCTGGGGAGTCTAAAACAAGATATGGAGTACACCGGTACCTGCGCGACTGCTTTTTATCAAAACTTCCTTACCGGCTGATGACAATATTTTCTCCATCCATTCTTGTATCTTAGTCCACAAGCGGTCCTTTAGGTACTTAAAAGCCTCATTTTTTGTTTGTTTTTTTCGGGTAAAAGCCTCATTTTTTGAAGTACCAACATCAACAGGCATGTGAAGGTACTTCTCAGTTTTTTTAGATGTGTATTTTTTTCTCAGAAGAAGATTTTTTAGATGAGCAGAGTGCGTCACTTGTGTCATTAGGGGAGGTGACAATGACCTCGGCCCTTTTTTTTGGGACCAAAAATGACCTCGGCCCTTGGGTACATGTGGGCTGTGGCTACTGATTTCGTCGGCTTCGGCTTCGGCTTTTATTTTCTTCCGACGGGCCACGAAGCGGTTCCATCGACTCTCTCAATCGAAACTCAGTTCTACGTGGGCCGGGAGGGCTGGAGTGGGGAGCCGACGAGGCGGCAGCGGAGGGGGATCGCCGGAGACGGGATGGACGTGCCGTGGGTGCTGGTGGCGCACGGGTCTGTGACGGCGCTGGTGGTTGTGTCGTTTCTCTGTGGGCAGTGGCCCATCTTCGAGGGCACCTTCGTTCAGAGCATCAACCACTTCCTCACCTCCGGAGCCTACCGCCACTTTCTGTGCGCGCTCCATGCCTCCTCCCGTTTCACACTCACACCGCCTCTTCAGCTTCTCACTTAGTGAAGATTGTTTGTGCAGGCGGCTAGTGCAGGCGGCGTGCGGTACCGGAGCCAGGGATCTCGTGCTCGGCGTCGAGCAGTACTGCTGCGACCGCCCTAACCCTATCCTGCAGGTACACGTGGTGCTGAGTATCTATGTGTGTTGTAACGCGTGCTGATATCATGAAAAGTTAGGGTGTTTGATGTTGATGCTATGTTATGCGAGATTGTTGCTTGGGATTGGCCGATATGATATTGCTCTCTTATGCTGAGTTGAATCAACCAAGGTAGAGAGTTTATTGAATGAGAATGTGGTCGGTTGAATAGAAAGAGTTTGTCAGGGGTTTTGGGGCTGTTGATGATGAATGGATGAATGTTGAGCGATTTGGTGGTTGGTTGTCTACAGACAGTTATGAGATATGCTTTGTTGTGTAAATCTATTGCATTTTCTGCACAAATTGGACGTGCATCTAAATGTTGAATCAACCAAGGTAGAGAGTTTATTGAATGAGAATGTGGTCGGTTGAATAGAAAAAGAGTTTGTCAGGGGTTTTGGGGCTGTTGATGATGAATGGATGAATGTTGAGCGATTTGGTGGTTGGTTGTCTACAGACAGTTATGAGATATGCTTTGTTGTGTAAATCTATTGCATTTTCTGCACAAATTGGACGTGCATCTAAATGTTGCCAATTGAGAAGGGACAATGGAGTATTGAGTTGTGTCAGTTGTGTGAAATTTTAAGGGGTTCCATGCTTGGCTTATTTCTACATTTATGGTGTACCATTTCCATCGGAGAGCTGGTTTTGGGGTGGACTAAAAGTAATTGAAGAATGTCATAAGGGCATACTTGTTTGGGAGCTGGTTTGATGCATCTAAGCTACATGTGAATTGGTGCCTGGTTGGTGGGAAGCCTCACAAGTAATGGTTGGTCCATTTTTAGTGAATGGGCGGTGCTTTGGTCTTGTAGTTGCATGAGCATGTAAATTATGGGGAAGTGGGGAAGAGTGAGGGGAGAAAACAAGTGGAACTAGACAAAGATGAGCTGGGGGCTGGGTCACTTGGGGTGGGCAAATCTCATGGTCTAGTAGTTGAGCTGACTTAAGATCTTTGCACTGATTCAGTAGTGCATTATTAGAGTCACTACTATGAAATTATGATACATACATATAATGCACTTATCCTAGCAGTGCCATCTATAGTTATCTCTCTGTGTTTAATAATGAAATTCTTGTTTTGAACTGTGGAAGCATACCTGCAAAAACAAGTCACTACTTGGCATGGAAAATAATTAAATCACTGGTCAAATATGGAGCCTACTATTGTTTAGGAAGTTCTAATCTGTCCGCAGCAATAAGCTCTAAGCTTCTCCTCCTAATCATGCCAGCTGACTTTCAAAGTGTTAGATGTGCCGTCTTTTCCGTTTATTTTTGTTTTTGGAACATAAGCCTGCCCTATTCCAATACTCTCTCATGTTCCTTATCTCTGCAACTGATTTACACTCCTTTTTTTTTGTTTACTCTGGTTCCTCTATTTACTTGCTTTGTAGTCTTATAGCAGCATAACCATTAGGTTTATCAGAAAATTGCTTACTTATGCAACATCTTATTTGTGATTTTTCTTTTCTTCTTAACTGCAGGTTTTTTATGTTGCCATAATTGGCGGAACATATTTTATAATAGTGCAGTCATCTTTCAAGTACATTCCTGGGTATTACGTGAGTGTATTGCACAGGTATCTCGTTAATGTTTACCAATTTGCAAGACAGTTATTCCTTTGTCCATTTTTGGCAGTCAGAGATCTTGCTCTTGCAGGTACCTGAGCATTGTGGTTGTTTCTATTGGTGCTATACTCTTTGTTCTCACTAGCTTCTCTGATCCTGGGACTATTACTTCTGAGAACGTGTCTCAGTATGTATCTGCCTATCCTTTTGACAACATTATTTATGTAGAGAAAGAATGTTCAACATGCAAGATTACCAGGTATGCTATTTTCTAGTGATTAGTCATACCATGGCTAAATAATTTTAGGTGTTGTTGCCGTGCTTTTACTTTTGTGAATGATTGAAGAGAATAATTTTATCACGATAGTTTAGTAGTCTAACTGAATAAAGGTAAATCACACTAATTATTGTAAAAAAAACACACCTGATTATTTTGGGACTTTTCTTGAGAGGCAATTATCTCACCAAGTAAAAATCAGATTTGCTCTATATGTTGGCTATTGTACTTGCATGGAATTTTAAAATTCTTTTACTTTCCGTCTGTCATGGATTTGATATGAAGCATGTTGTGGTGCGGTCAAGGTTTTGGAACGGACAAATTGTATCCTAGAATTTAAGTTGACAGAGCTCTTTTGTACTTGGATTCAGTAGAAGGTGTAGATATTATTTGATGGTACGCTGGTAACTGTGCAAGTATACTTCGTAATTTCGTAGACTAATTAACTTTGATTGATCCATCGTAAGTGCAACCGATAAACTATTAACTATTATTTTGAAGTTTTTATGAAGTTATGATCATGCACTCGTGCTACAATGTATTATAAATATGTGTTGTTCTCTTTGTTTAGTGTTGTTCATATCAATCTACTTTATTTGACATCCTAAGAATGGTTCATTATGCAGACCAGCTAGGGCAAAGCACTGTAGAATATGCGATAGATGTGTGGCTCGATTTGATCACCACTGTGGATGGATGGTACTTTTATTTGCTGCTTGATGCCTGATGGTATTTCTTTGGCTTGTTTATATCCTGAAATTTGTGTGTTGATACAGAATAATTGCATTGGGGAGAAGAATACTCGCTATTTTGTGGCCTTCTTAGTTTGGTGAGTTTTCTCTTACCTTTTTTCCATGTTTCTTTTCTTTTGGCTACATAGATAGTCCCAACTCCCAAGGATCCATGACTCCATTCAGTTATCATCGACAAACCCCGTTGTGCTATTCAATTTTCTTTTTGTTTCTTAGCGTCATCCTTATTAGTACATGTCAGGCTCCTAATTTCTCATCCTCTTGGCACCCAATAGTATCTCTCAGTTACGGGCACCAACCATGGAGACATTAATAGATGTGACAAGCCCACTAGGTATTTCAAAGTAGATATATATGGCTGGCAAATTATTGGGAGCTAAAAGATTAAAGCGGAAAACATTATTGTTGAAGATGTGACTTACCTTCTAAATTATTCATAAATAATTTACCATGTACTATCCAAGTGCAGTTGTTTAAATATTGTATGTATGATTATGCCCTCCGTTCCAAAATATAAGGTTTATAGTCAAGCATGTGCATGTTTGACCAAGTTTTTAGAAAAAAATATCAATATCTAGAGACCGAATATGTATCATTAGATCCATCACGGAAAATATTTTTATATTTTATTTATTTGATTGTAGATGTCGGTATTTTATTCTATAATCTTGGTCAAACATACACAAGTTTGACTTGCACGAAAATTGATAAACCTTATATTCTGTATTTCTAGTTGTCTGCAGTTTGGGACAGTTGGGGCTGTAGTTCATTTTAATTTGTGTTACAGTCTGTTAGGAAGATTGATCTGCTACTTGATTTTAAAACCTATAGTAATGCTGGCAATTTAATGTATTAGATCAATCTGTTCAAAGCAGATCCTTGCACTTTTCTTGCAACTTTACATTATTTATCTTTCTCCTTCATAACAGGCATTTTCTTTTATGTCTGTATGGAGCAATTATCCTTGGCTTCATTGTTGCTGGTGAATTGAAAGACAAGAAAGTTGTCTACATACTGACAGGTTATTATTCTGTCCGTTCTAAGAGCTCACACTCGTCTAACAGGAATGTCTTCTCATGCTACATTTAACCCTAACCATATGTGGAGGAGTGTTTAATCCTTTTATTCCGTTGTGGCATGATATGATAAAACTCGTCTAATAGAACTATAGGTGAAGTTTATTACTCCCTCCGTTCACTTTTGTAAGTCGTTTTAGACAACTCAAAATAGGCTGTTTTGCACATTTTTTCGAGAAAACGCAAAAGACCTTTGCGTTTCATTCCATTGAAAAGAAAGAGAGATCCAGCCTCCTAGGAGGTGAGTTTTACAATGTCATGGGCTGTTCAATGCACGTCCCAGGAGGTGGGCAGAACAACCCTTAGCCCCTGGGCTCCGGCACTGGCCCAACAGCGGGCCTCTTCTTTGATTCTATCTACTAGCAAATCAATCGAGGGTGTCGCATTGTCAAAGACGCACTCATTCCTATGCTTCCAGATCATCCATGGGACGAGCAAGGCGATGGACTTGAGGGCCTTGCGATGCGTCGTCGGTGTTTGCTCGTTCGCTCGCAGCCACCATGCCATGACAGTGGGCTCCTGGACCGGCGCCTGGGTTGGCATGCGCAGCCAAGTCAGGGTGGCATGCCATGTTTGGCGAGCGAAGGGGCAGGTCAGGAGTAGGTGCTGGATGGATTCTGCTGCTTGATCACATAGGAGGCACCTTGGGTGATGTTGCAGGCCACGTCGGGCTAATCTTTCCGCCGTCCAGCATCGATCTTGGTTAGCCAACCAGTGGAAGAATTTCACACGTGGCGGCGCCCAGGTTTTCCAGACGAGCTTCCAGAAAGTGCATCGCGTTGAGCCTTCGAAGGTGGCCGCGTAGCATGACTGAGCCGAGTAGTTGCCATTGGCCGTCCATCTCCAGAGCAGCCGGTTTGGGTCGTTCGACAGGGGGATGCTGTTGACGGTCTGCCAAATCATCAGGTATTGACCTATCTCGTGGAGGCCGAGGGTTCCCTGGATGTCACGCGCCCAAGCGTTCTGGGCCAGCCCTTCCGCCACCGTCCTCGACTTTCGTCGCCTTTTTGGGATGCACTGGTGGAGCAGAGGGGCGATTTCGCCGATGGACTTCCCATTAATCCAGCGATCCTCCCAAAACAGGGCCAGCCGACCGTCCCCGACTGTCATGGTCGTGGATGCAAAGAAGAGGGCGCGCTCCTCATGTGAGAATTGAAGGTCAAGTCCCTGCCAGGCGCGATCCGTGTCCACGCGAGCAAACCATTGCCAGCGCAGCCGGAGCGCGAGCCCGGTGCGCTCCAGGTCATGCACCCCAAGACCTCCACACTCGATGGGGCGGCATACATGTCACCAATTGACATGGCAGTGTCCACCGTTGGCAACAGCGCGTCCAGCCCACATGAAGCCCCTCTGGATCTTCTCAAGCTGCTTAAGCGTCTTCTTTGGGGGGGCAAGTGCAAGCATTTGGTGAACGAGGATGGCATTAAGCACCGACTTGACCAGGGCGAGGCGTCCAGCCTTGTTCATGAGCCATGCCTTCCAAGTGGGTAGCATGGCAGCCAAGGAGTCGACTAGGGGCTGCAGTTGGGCGGCCGTGGGGCGACGCGTCGTCAGCGGGATACCAAGGTAGGTAACAGGGAGTTGCACTACCAGGCACCCAAGTTGGGCGAGCACCATGTTTGCAGCAAGATCCCCGTGAAGGACAGTGGCAGAACTCTTGGCGTAGTTCACCTGTAGCCCACTTGTCTCCCCAAACAGGGTCAAGATCCCCTTGATTGTGGCCACATCTCTTGGCGTAGCATGGCAAAACAGCATGACATCGTCGGCGTACAAGGAGATCGCCGGGATGCGGCGACGAAGGTGTAGCTGCTGTAGGATGCCAAGGTCGGTGGCGCGGCGCATCAGTCTGCCAAGGATGTCCACCGCAAGTACAAACAGTTGCGGGGACACGGGGTCGCCTTGGCGTAGCCCGCAGCGGTGCCAGATCGGCGGACCAGGCTCGCCGTTAAGAAGGATGCGGGTGCTGGACGTGGATAGCAGTATTGCGAGCCACTCTCGGAATCGGTCTCCGAATCCGTACTGGCGCAGTACCTCGAAGAGGAAAGGCCAGGATAGGGAGTCTAAGGCACGCGTGAGGTCGAGCTTGAGCATGATCCGCGGGGCTCGAAGTTGGTGCAGCATCTTAAGTGATTGCCTGACGAGGATGAAGTTGTCGTGGAGACTGCGGCCGGCGATGAACGCGTTCTGGTTACGACTAACCAGGCTGTCCAACCTTGGGGCAAGACGTAGCGATAGAACCTTGGCGAAGATTTTGGCCACAAGATGTATCAAGCATATCGGCCGGTAGTCGCGAAGCTGGTGTGCGTCGGCGCGTTTGGGCAGCAGGGTCATGAGGGCCTGGTTGAGCCTGTAGAATCCACGGCTTCTCAGCTCGTACAGCTGCTCCGAGCTGCTGGAAGACGTCCATGATGTCGTGCCTTATGATGCCCCAGCAAGCACGGAGGAATTCCGCGGTGAACCCGTCCGGCCTCGGAGCTTTGTTGGCGGGGAGGCGTTTGACAGCGTCCCAGACCTCCTCCACGGTGAAAGGCTCATCGAGGCTCGCGAGATCACCTGGGTCAATTAGCTGTTCCAGGTCCATGGTGACGTTACGCTGAGCGGTCGTGCTCAAGATGCCGTCAAAGTGCTCGAATGCCGCCCGCGCCATCTCGTCATGATCGGTGAGCACTTGCCCGTCCACGGTCAGGCTGAAGATCCGGTTCTTCTGTCGACGGTAGGAGCACTGTCGGTGGAAGAAGCCAGTGTTGGCGTTGCCTTCCTTGAGCGTGGCAATGCGCGCGCGTTGTCGGGCGATGGTGCGCTCCAGGGACGCGAGTCCGAGATACGTGAATTTTAGCTGCTTCCGAAGCCAATCTTCCGGTGCGATGAGCACGCGCGTCTCCTGGGCCTTGTCAAAGCGTGCAATGAGCTCACGTGAGATGGCCAACCTATCCCGAATGTTGCCCGTTGACTTGGCACTCCAGCTAGTGAGGCTGCGAGCCGTGGTCTGCATGCGTATCATGAGGCGGCGGAATGGGTCCGGGTCATGCACCGAGCCCCATGCCGCAGCCACCGTGTCGTGGAACCCGTCAAGGCGCAGCCAAAAGGCCTCAAAGTGGAAACGTCGGTGCGCCGCGGGCATGGGGGAGCAGTCCAGTAGGAGCGGGCAGTGGTCCGACACGACGGACGCGAGGCAACGGAGGTGACACTCGCCGTTTGCCTCCTCCCAGTCCGTAGTGTAGAGCACGCGATCCAAGTGCACCAAGGTAGGCGGGGACTGCTCATTCGACCACGTGAAACGACGTCCGTTGAGGTAGATTTCCTTCAATGCGAGCTCGTTAACAAGGCGGCGAAATTTGCCCATCATGCGCCGGTTCAGGTTGCCGTTATTTTTGTCCTCATCGCGGAGGATCAAGTTGAAATCGCCGCATAGCATCCATGGTCCGGGGCAGGCCGCACGTATCTCCCGGATCTCTTGCAGAAACGCGATCTTGTCAGCGTCCGCTTGGGGGCCGTAGACAACCGACATCCACCAGGGCACACCAATGGTCGTGGTCACCTTGGCCGTGAGAGCATTTGTGGTGAACAATGGGCCCGTGATGCTCACCGCCCTGCTCTTCCATGCCAGGAGGATGCCACCACGCGTCCCATGCGCAGGTAGGTAAGTGTAGTCGTCAAACTCCGAGCCAAGGGTGTCCAAAACAACACGCGAACAAAGTAACTCCATCTTTGTTTCCTGCAGAGATACAATGGACGCGGCGGTGGTGTCGAGCAGCGAGCGGATGGCAAAGCGTCGGGCCCTCGTGTTTAGGCCGCGCACATTCCACACAACAACCTTAAGGCCGTGATCCATGAACAATGAATCGACCGGCGAGGTGCAAGGCCATCCTAGTGCACGTGCGCCTCCTTGACATGCGCCTGCATCGGCGTGGTGGTCATGCATGCTGGGATCTCGCGGTCGACCAGAGCAGCGAAGGCCTTGATCACTGTGAGCGGGATCGGGGTCGCGAACATGCCCTCGTAGGCGGTCATCTCAGCAGAGGTGATTCTTTGGTGCAGCCCGACAATCCCGAGTGTGCGCAAGACCTGGACTTGTGCGCGCCTCTCAGCGGCGGGCGGTGACGCCGTCGAGGAGTTGGTCGAAGCCGAGCGGCCGCGGCGTGGTGCGAAGTTCAGGGGACGGCGCGGCTTCCTCCCCGGGGTTGGCAGAGTAGCGGAGATGTGCTTGGTGGCGGCAGCCAGGAACTCGCCCAGCGTGAGGGTCCGTGGAGCCGAATCACGAGCGCAAGGTTGTCGCATGGTAATGGGCGGAGAGGCAAATCTTCCCGAAGCCGAAAGGCTTGGGCCCTGGCGCGCACTAGCTGGCGTGCGGGGCTCGGCCTCGGGCCTGGTCGGCGTGGAGGTGGGCTGGGCCTGGGGTTGTTGTAGGATTACGGTCTGCGAGGCGGGTGGGCCTGCGTCCTTGTCTGGAGAGCGGGATGAGGCGAGGCACTCTTCTCCGCCCTCGTTGGCGCACGCGAGGGGACCAGGGGGTCGGTCGGCTTGGGCAGCAATGCCTGCGTCGTTGTGGTCGGCTTGGGCGGCAATGCCTGCGTCAGTGTTGGCATCACCCGCGGCAGGGATAGCCTGATCCGCCGCAGGGGTAGATGTGGGTGCAAGAACTCTTTGCCCCGACAAGCAGGCGGACCCCGGCTGTGAGTCTGGCACCTCGCTCAGACCGGACAGATCCCGACAACCCCTCAGATCATGCGAGCCGCAAATGGGCTCTGCAGAATCATCGCCAGGACCATGGGGCCTTGGTTGGGGTGGGACTTCCTGTACATCCAGCGGGTTTGCGGCCAGTGGCGGGGCGCCAGTTGTCCCTGTAAGCGGCTCCGTACCCGAAGCAGATGCGGACGCGCCCAGCGTGGGGCCGCCGCCAGCTTGCTCCGCCTGCACGGCCCTGGACTCCCCAGCCGCCTCATCAGCTTTGTCCCCAGCCAAAGTGTGTTTTGGCCTACGTTTGCCCCTTCCTTTTCTGGCTCGGCGACGTCGATTGGTGGGGCCAGACTGATCCCGTGGACTCGGCTGACCTGGCCATGGCGCCATGGAGCGTCTTCCAGCCACCCGGCGCCGCTGAAGTTTGGGGCGCCGGCCATGTTTGGTCGACAGCCACCCCATCGGCGTGCGCGGCGCGGTTTCCGGCGCGCCACCCAGAGGAGTCCACAGCCATGCCGTTGGCGCGTCCTGAAGGCTGTGCCTCGGTGCGTCGGCGCTTGCGGCCGCGGCGGCGTGCGCGCCCAGCGCCATGACCACGTCCCTGGTCGTTCCCGTCGTGCGCACCATCTGCGCCAGGTCCGCCTCGCGGCTGGGCGGGCGGGGGTGGGGCTCTGCCCCTCTCTGCGCGAGACAAGGCGATGGAGATGGGGTAGGTGAGGATCCTGATGGTGGGTGCCTCGGAGCTCAAGCGTGTCGGGATCTGTTCCACAATTTCCAGCAACTCTTCAGGGAACGACCGGCGGCGCGGCGTATGCTGGCCGGGTCGTGGGTGCGCCCGGCCAACTGGAACACAGCCATGTCCGCCCTGGAACGGGTGCTGGGGTGGAGGCGCTCGATCCAGCAACTCTCCCCGAGTATGTGCTCAGCGGTCGAGAGGTGCCACGCCTGAGCGGGGATGCCACGGAGCTCAAGCTCAACGTGGTACTCGAACTCGCTTGCGCCCGCATGGGCGAGCTTGCTCCAAGGGCGGACAGAGAGGGAGAATCGCGGTGATCTGATGAAGTGGTCGCCGTTGAGACGACGCATGGTGGTGCGCGAGTAGAAAAGGATCAAGAAGTCCTCCGGGTGATGGGCATGGACCGTGAAGTCACCATCAGCGAGCTCGAGAGAGCTGAGGAGCAGGTCAGCGACCTCTGCAGCGGAAACTTGCGGGCGGTTTCCGGTGATGGAAGCCACCATTGCGCGTGACAAAACCTTCTCCGCCTCCTCCATCTCGACAGAGTGTGCCATGATGACCCT
>NC_041386.1:349109756-349176708 GCF_002162155.2 Triticum dicoccoides
GCCTGGGGAGCGCGCGTCCCGGCAGCGGGGCCGCTGCGTCCGGGAGAGGCGCGTGCTTGCCGTGCGGCTTGCCTTGCAGCTTCCCGGCTCTCAGGGGTGCAGGAGCGCGAGTCATGTCCGGACAGAAGGCAGTGACGACACCTGACCGCATTGGTGCAGTCGCGCACGCGGTGATGATGATCCAGGCAGCGGAAGCAGAGGCCCGCCGCTTCCTCTGGGGATGGGCTGCGTCGGCGGGGCCGCGAGGAGTTGGGCGCGTCGTCTTGGCGGGGGCGGCGGCGGCGATTCCGGCGTCGCGGCCGCTGGAAGCCGTCTGCATCCACCTGGACGCCACCCGGGGCATGGTGCACCTCGGAGCGGGGGCCGAGACGGCTCGCGACAGGTTGCCGTGGAGTGGCAACGGCCGGTTGCCGTGAGTCTGCGACGGCGGCAGGGGCTGGAAGCGCGAGCGGCCTGGAGGTGACCGGCGGCGTGCGTGCGACGTCGCTGTACGAGCGCATCGAGGACTCGCCCTCCGAGTCGAACCAGCGGTCACCGGAAGACACGCGGTCGTCGGAGAGGGTCACTCGGGGCTCGGCAGGGTCAGCACTGGGGGTCACCATGGCTGGGGGGCAGGAGAGAGGAGGGTCACCGGCGGGGATTCACCGGCGACGGGGCTAGAAGGCTTGTGGGCTAGGAGGAGCGGGGTGGGAGGGGAGCGGAGAGAGCCATCTAAACTGACAGTTGTCTGAAATGTCTTCAAGGTCTTATAAAAGTGAACAGAGAGAGTACCATCTTGCTGATTTTTTGTCTTCTCGTATTTGAATATGAATGACTCAATACCTTCCGAGGAAAAGTTATCCAAATCATGTGACATAAATTATGGAACAGCTCATTTCACTTTATATTTCATTTAAGCATTATACTCCATCTGTTATTGTTTACTCTGCATATTAGCTTTGTCTCAAGTCAAACTTTGTTAACTTTGACCAAGTTTATACAAAAAATTATTGACTTCTACAATACAAGTCAATATTGTTAGAATCACCATTGAATATATTTTTTATTGTGAAAGTTTTTTCTATATACTCGTTCAAACATTATAAAGTTTGAATTAGGTTGAAACTAATATGCGGAGTAAATAAAAACGGAGCAAGGATATGTCTTCCTTTATAAGTTAACATTTTCTGTTTTCTAATTGAGTTGTCGTTGGAATTTGACAGTTTATTATGGCATTGATAATTCATTCTCTGCCCTGTTTCCCCATGTTGCACAGGTATGATAGAGGAATGAATAGAAATTTTTGAGTCCATCAGCATTCAGCACCCTATTCAGTATCTAACCTAATTTATGGTCACTTTTGCAGTGGTTGCTTGCTGTCCATAACACACAGATACTTTTGGTTGTATTTTTGGGTATAATAGCGTTGCTTCTTGGGGGGTTTTGTGCTTATCATGTACATCTTTGCTTATCCAACACGACTACAAATGAGGTAACGCCTTGCCACACGCTTCATTTGAAAATTGCCAAATTTTCCATCATTTAATTTGTTCTTTTCTGAGGATATGCTTCAAAAGCGATCACCTGAATTGATCAATGAACCATGTTCTAAGTAGTTTTTGCGAAGTGGTTCTTTGAGTAGACAGGTGAGGAAAGTGAGATTTTCTTTCATTGAATCATCTTAACAATGTTGATTTTACGATTCCAATAGAGGCATAGTGATAAGAATATGTCGAGTAACGGAAGCAGTAACCCTAATGAGGATGAAACAAGTTTGAAGCATGTTATTAATACAAAAATGACTTTCTGGATTTTCTTCTTCCAACTCATCTTGTGAAAATTAATGCAGACATTCAAATGGCAAGACTACATTTTCTGGATGAAAAAGGAGAACGCAGTGAAAGCTAGCGCATACACACTGAAGGCGAGCATCAACGCAGCCAGCAGCGAAGCGCAGAAATCGCCGCAAAGCAAATGGAAGAAGTTCTTCTCAAGGTCGAAAACACGGGCCGAGGAGCCGGTCGTGAAGAATAACATATATGACGTTGGCTGGATCAGGAACCTGTGTGAGGTGATGGTACCTTTATCGGAGCGGAGTTCGTTCTCTTGCAAGAAGTCGGAATGAAGTGAAATGCTGTTGCAACTGTTGTATGACTTAACTGTTGTATATCCATGGCGTTGTAGAATTTTGGGAACATTTCCCCTCCCCCCTCATACACTGACATGGTGTTAGGGCCGTGATTGGAGCCAAAGTAATTAACTGTAGATGACAGTCTGTGCAAGTCGTTTTTGCTTGTATCATTCCTGAAGCAATAGTTTTGGCATTTTGATAACTTCATTATCTGGGCACTCGTCCGTTACCCGGAAAGCAATAAATAGTTTTGACATTTTGAATATTAGCATATGTACACCCTATTGTATTTCGTATCAACTCCTATATTCATGAGTAGTTGTTGCGATGTCCACTTTGTTACCAGTATATGACCTTACGTGTATGTTATTGTCATGTGTTGGGGCGACTAAAGATGCGTTTCTATCATTAGCGAGGATTGCAAAGTCTTTGCTGTGGCTTGGACCGCATGTTGGGTGTTACACCACGTCGTGGGCATGTTGCTGCAACACATAATCACCGTCATCGTGGTAGAGGTTCTTGCCGCTGGACTCCTCGTCGGCGTTGGGATCGCTGTGGCTTTTGTTGTCATTGTCGTCCCCAGAACTATCTAGAGGATGGGCTGCCTGGCGTACATTACATGGAACACTCCTATATTGTGTTACGCTCGCCAATAGACATGTGAAGGTCCCTCCCATCTGCCCAACATGTTCAAATGGGCTAGAAGACACGAAATACGTCTTGTTTCTGTGTCAGAAGGCGAAAAAAGTCTGGAATAAGTTGAGTTTGTATGAGGTGATCAATAGAGCTTGTGTTGTTGACCGGGCGGGAGAGGCAGTTCTTGAATTTTTATTACTTATGCCCGAGGAAGAAATATCTGTTTTGGGACTCCAGAATACACGTGAATTGATCGTTATAACAGCTTGGTATTTATGGTGGGATCGATGTAAACTGGTTTATGAAGGAAAGTCTCAAGATGCATATCAATCTACGATGGGGGCCCGTGCTATAGCGGCAAATTATGTTAAAGCAAACTCCCCTAAGGCGATTAGTAAGAAAGGGGGATGGCTTAAACCTCCTATGGGTTTTGTGAAGCTAAACGTTGGTGCTTCTTTTGACCATGATCTGCTTAGAGGCACGGCAGGGGCAATCCTGAGAGATGACAAAGGAAAGTTCATTATTGGCGGAAGTTGGCGACTTGACTGGTGTGTGGATGTTCTAACGGCAGAAGCATTAGCACTGATGTTTGGCCTTACCCTAGCACAGAAGGCGGGGTGCAACCGCCTTATTGTTAACTCTAATACTACGGAAGTGATTGACACGATGAAGAATGGAGGACAATCGGCGGGAGCGGGCGATGGCAGTGTTCGATGATTGCTATTTTATGGCTTGTGAATTTACTATTACTAGATTTGAACATTGTAATATGGAAGCAAATAAAGTTGCTCATGAAATTGCTAGGCTAGCGAGTTTCTCTGCGACTATGGATTGGTTTGAGGAGCCCATGGTTGATATTGTATCTCTCCTTATTGATGATGTAACTGTTATTTCTAACTAATAAAGCTTAATGTTTTCAGAAAATAGAGGATGGGCTACCTGGCGCGTTTGCCGCGGGGCAGCCTGAGACAAGTCAGTAGAGAGCATCCATGCCAACTCCTGCGTCTGCTCGTCTTCGGGCTGTGGGGCCGAAAAGCTGATGGCGGTCGACCAGGAACACCAGTTTTGCCAGCATCCGAGAAGAGCGGTTAGATTGAGCATCTCAGATTATCCAACGACATGAAGAATTATGACATAAGACATACTTGTGCTATGGGTTGGTCTTGCTATGACCGGAGTCCACCTTGTTGTTCAGGAATCGCTGGCTTTGCCTCTAAATAAAAGTGAGAGCACTCCTTTCATGGATTTGCCCCTGTAGAAGTTGCCCCAGATGGCCCGGGTGGCGTCATCCTTGCCATTTAACATCTACCACGCTGAGAGCCACGTGCATGACCCGAGGAAGTGAGCCACCTTCTTCCTCAGCTTGGTCACCTCCCGGAGCCCTCGACCTCCAATAGTTGAGTTTGGACGCGGGGCAGGGGGGGTCATGAAGGGCGTGGAGATCCCTGCCCGAGGTGGGTCCTCCAGTGGCACATCAAAATTATAGAACCATTCCTCCTACCATTCTTGTTGGTTTCAATGAAGGTTTTGTCCAGATATCCGAAACCTGGGATCTTGCTCATTGATGCACCACCACACTCATGTGTCTCAGGGCTGTTGGTCTAGAGCTTGACGCAACAATATTTGCACCATAGCCCGAGGTGTGACTCACAGTACATGAATGCCTCGCACACTGTGACAAAACATGCGATATGCAGAATGGAATTGGGTGCGAGATGCTGTAGTTGGCAGCCATAAATATGAAGGAGACCCCAGAGAAAGGGGTGGATTGGAAACTGGAGACCACACACGAGGTGGGGAACGAAGCATACCCGCTCCTTATTGGTTGCGTGAGGCTGGGACATTATGACAGACCAGGAGGCACCACCCTAGGAAATGAGTGCGGAGGCGTTTTCCGCTGGTGCCAGTTAGCTAGCCTCAGTTAGCCGGTCGAGCTGGTCCATGGTCGATGGCCTCCATTTCCCCTTTGTTAGGGAAGGGGCCTTGGGCTCCCCCACTGGCTTATTGCCGGTGTTCTTCGCCTTCCCAGCATTGCGTAGCTTCCCTTCTCCGGCCATGTAGCCGAGAGTGGCTAGAGGCTAAAGGCGCTAATTTTTAGCAGGGTGTATGGAAAGGCTTGAGTGCTGGAGGTCTCGGAAGAAGACGAAGGAAGGAAGGAAGGAAGGAGGAGAGCGTAAAACTCCCCCCTCATTGCCGCCCTCCTTTTATAAGTAGGGCAAAGCTCGAAGCAGCGACAGGTTACCTGCACCACATGGAAGTAAATCGCCCCACCTCCCCATGTTTATGCGTTAATTACACATGGGGATCCAGGGGGCAACCATTTAATCAGTGGGCATTTCGATACACATGATCTCTCTTGATGGGACGTGCCCTTGGTGGGTCCAACACCCACATCCGCACGCCATGTTGACCACTAGGTTAAGGACGCCACGTTGTTTAGTGTGCTCGTGGATAAAACAGATCTACGTTGTCAGGACCTGACCGAATAGGCATCAAACTGGGAGCGCGGGAATACTTCACGCCCATGGGCCTGCTTTGCGCAAAACATTTCCGACATGCATCTCGGTTCAAGTTCTTTCAACACATGCCAGAGACCGATGTGTTGATACTCGCCTCGGGCGCGGTACGACATCAAGACTTGACTACAGAAGGAGGCTTTCATTGAACCAGTTTCAAGACCGTCGATAGAAGATGAAGTGTAGCTCAGATGATCCAAGGTGCGTACAACTTTGAAGACCGGTTCAGGGGCTAATGATGGTGTCCTGGCTAGGAGGCCTCTTACCATGTCGGCTCTCAGCGTGGTGGGCTAGGCCGAGGACCCCATGTTTGTTCCGTCCTGGCCACCTTGGGCAACCCATGACGATTACAAAGAAATTTAGAAATTTGTCAAACTCTGAAGAATTTGACGAAGATCAGAGTGAAGAAGTAGAAACATGAGGAAAAGTAAGTCATCACAGAATCAGAGTACATGCATACTGGATACGTAAGAGTGAAGAGCATGCGATCAGATAAGCATACAAGCATGAAGAAAATGAACCGAGGAGATGAAAGATAGCATGACGAAATTCGTCAGTTCAAATTCACCAGCAGCGGAATTATGTAAGAGAGGGTGAGGAATTTGAAACCAGGTTGGCTCGGTGAAGACACAACAATTTGGTAGACTAGTTTTAGTTGCTGTATCAACTATACGTCTGGTTGAGGCGGCTGAGTCGCAACTCAGAGGACACATGATCCTCACCGTATTCCTCTTGAGCTAAGGTCACTTAGTCCTCGTCCAATCACTCGTGGTAAGTCTTCAAGGTAGACTTACAAAACCTTCATAGAATTGTTCACTGGCACACCATAATGAAATCTTGGTGTACTCAGAACTTGACGTCTAACTTTCTGGAAGAATGACAGTCTTCAAAGGTAACATGCGTCGGATCACATAGATCAATCTCTTTAGTGATGCTCAATTACTTTGGCTCTGGGTTTTTCCTCACTTATGATTCTCTCAAAGTCGTCAGAGGATGGGTTGATCTCAAATGACAAGTGCCAAGTTCTCTCGGAGCAGCCAACCAACAAGTGGTTTTGAGGGGCGACTATGTAACACCCCTGATGTAACTTTCCATATTTGTAACTCCAACTCTTGCCATTTCTGTCTATGTGATATGATATTCCCTTCATGGTTGGATTTTTCTCTTCGTTTTGCAGTTTGTTCATGTCATGCATTTCATCTGATGTCATCATGTGCATCTCATTTGCATTCGTGTTCGTCTCCTGCATCCGGTCATTTTCCTCGTTGCCCGTTTCGTGATCCGACACTCCCACATGCACCCGCCACACCCCTCTAATCTTGTTTCGTGAACGGGAGAAAAAACGGTCTCGGAATGGGTCGAGATTTGTCGAGTGGCCTTGGTACATCACCGGTAGGCCGCTTGTCAAATTTTGTTTCATTTGGAGGTCGTTTGATGCCCCAACAGTTAACCGGGTAACCGCAAAGGCCCCTTTCTCTTTGCAGCCCAACACCCCTCCATAACACACCACTAGCCCATCTAAACGCCTCCATGCTCTCCATCGTTGGATCACGATCGTGTGGGCGAAAACCGCATCTCATTTGAACTCTCCTAGCTCCCTCTACCTATAAAAACACCTCCCCCTCCATTTTTTCGCGGATGAAACCCTAGCCTCCTCCTCCTCCGCGCCGCCGGACACGTCCGCACCGTGCCGGACATGTCCACCGGAGCCGTCCACGTCGCCCAGCCAATCCACGCGCGCCACCTCAGCTCCAGCCAGCGCCCCGACCAACCAAGCGCCGCCACGTCATCGCCCCCGCACCCACTTCGCCGGCGAGCCCACGGAGCCCATCTCTGGCCCGCTTCGGGCCGCGGCGGGCCCGATCCGCCCGAGTCACCCCGCGCCCCGACTCTGCGCGCCGCCATCGGACTTCGCTGCCTCGCCGACGCCGTTCTCCACCGCCGCCGCCTACTGTGCCCACCGGCGTCCGCCTCCGCCCTGGTGAGCTCGCCCTAGTCCGCCCGCTTTCCCTTCCCCACCTCTCTCTCACCCGAGGTTCCTCTCTCCCACAGGAACCTCGCCGCTGTCATGCCGCTTCTTCGCCGAGTTAGCCGCCCTTCGTCGCCAGCCCGCCCGATCCGGTCTCCCCTCTGCCAGATCCGGCAGCCCCGACCCCAGATCCGCAGCCATGACCCCGGATCTACACCTCCCCGCCATGCTTGCGTCGCCGGAGTCTCCCTCGTCCCGTGGCCGCCGCGGCTTCGCCGTTGATCGCCGCCGTCGTGGCCTCTACTCGAGGATGAGAAGAGGTGCTCGTCCCTCTCCGCCCATCGCCCGCGTGGGCCGGCCCAGCTGTCTCGTCGGCCCGCGTCCTGGTCCAGCAAGCTGGGCGGCCCAGCCAGCCCCGCCCCGCATCCGGCACAGCAGGCCCAGTTGGCCTCTTCCTTTCTTGGGCCGAGCCCGCAATATGAGTGCCCCCTCTATTCCTCGCCCAGTGCGTGACTTAGCTATTCTGTGCTCAAATTTGTTTTTCACTAAGTCCCTGCTCTTATCATCATATATGCATCTTGTGGCTGTTGTACCTCGCAAACCGTGCATCATATGAACATGTGTTATATATCAAAGTTGTTCTACTCTTCGTGCTCTTTGTGATGGTGGTGGTTGCATTCATGTTAGAGTTCATATTGCCATGTTAATCATCGTTGCAAAAGTGCTATATGATGTTGTCTGCTGGGATTTAACAGAACTTGGTGATTTGTTATTTTTATTGCATTTTGTGTGTGCATCCTATGAGCATGATGTCTACATGTTTTATGATCTGCTTCATACCATCTTTATAGTGGTGTAAGCCTTGTATTTTTATGAGCTATGTGGTGACTAGCACAAGGATGCAAAGTAGGCTATGTAATGTTGCTGATTCCAGACAGTGATTTTGCCAAGTCCTTTTCCTGTTACATTTTGATGCTATGTAAACATGTTGCTACCATGAGATCCATGCACATTTTGAGATAGTTCAGTAAGAGTGTTTTGAAGATGTGGTATTCCTCTATCCATTCATGCATCTGGTTGTAATTATGGAGTAGTGTATCATGTCATTACCATGCTCTATTTTGCTAAATATTGTTCCTGGCAGATTGTTAACATGAGATTCAGTTTTGCCATGTGTTTTTCTGGTGACACATGTACTCTATGAACTTTCTCTTGCCATGTTTAGCTTCATGAATATTTCTACTTCATATTGGTTACCTTTTTATGTCATGAAATGCTTTTTGGTGTGGCATAAGCTTGCAAAGTTGCTATCATGAATCTGTTCCTGCCATGCTCTGTTTTTCTTCTAAGTATGAAACTGTTCATATAACTTGCCATGTTTGCATGGGTGTCACATTATTTCCCGTGCATCTTAGGTTAAAGTTCAGTAAGGGAGTTTTGTTCTATGACTTTAGTACTAGCATGCCATGCCTTTTTTTGCTATGATATATTCCTGTAGCATGTTGTTTGCTATCTCTAAACATTGCTATATGATGTTGTTTTGATATGTTTAGTATTTTCTCAAGTCTGTGAATCTGTTATCATTTGCATTTTTGCCATGCTATTTTGAGCTTGTTCTAGTGAGTACTAGCAGGAGCTTAGTATTCATTATTTGTAGAGCTTCATGTGTAATTCACTGCCATGTGCTTTGTTGCTATGTTGGAGTGCTGTAGCATCGTTTCTTGTTGCATTCTAAGTGCTATGATGCTGTTAATCGCAGATTTGCATCATTCTTGTTTTGCTTGTCATTTGCAAACCGTGCATCCATTTCCGGTGATCCTTATATCGGTTTTGACCAAAATCACCCCATCTTTCCAGCAGCATACTTGGTTTCCCAAGCTGATGCCTTGATCATATTTTCCCTTCCGGAGTACCCATATGCATTGCACATCATATCTTGCATTCCATGCCATGTATTGCATCATGTTGCTTGTGCATTGCACCGTGATTGATACTTGTTCCATTGCTTGTGTTCTTGCTTTGTGTAGAGCCGGAAGATGAGTTCGTGAACGAGGAACCTGTTGAGTATGCTAACGAGGATCAAGCTTTCGATAACTCTGAGAACTTTGCACGCAAGATGATCATTACCCTCGATATCACTTCTATCTTTGCTTGCTAGTTGTTCGCTCTATCGCTATGTCGCGCTACCTACCACTTGTTTATCATGCCTTCCATATTTCCATGTCAAGCCTCTAACCCACCTTCCTAGCAAACCCTTGTTTGGCTAAATTACCGCTTTTGCTTAGCCCCTCTTATAGCGTTGCTAGTTGCAGGTGCATTGCAGGTTGTTCCATGTTGGAACATGGATATGTTGGGATATCACAATATCTCTAATTTAATTAATGCATCTATATACTTGGCAAAGGGTGGAAGGCTTGGCCTTTTGCTTGGTGTTTTGTTCCACTCTTGGCGCCTTAGTTTCCTTCATACCGGTGTTATGTTCCTTGATTTTGTGTTCCTTACGCGGTTGGAGTTATGGGACCCCCTTGACAGATCGCTTCGAATAGAACTCCTCCAGCAAGGCCCAACCTTGGTTTTATATTTGCCTAACAACCTATAACTTTCTCTTTGGGTCGCGAACCCAAGGGTCATCTTTATTTTAACCCCACGGGCCAGTCCTCCTCTGAGTGTTGGTCCGAAACGGGCAGCCTGCGGGGCCACCTAGGGGAAACTTGAGGGCTAGTTTTACTTGTAGCTTGTCCCACCCGGTGTGCCCTGAGAACGAGATATGTGCGACTCCTATCAGGATTTGTCGGCACATCGGGTGGTCTTGCTGGTCTTGTTTTACCATTGTTGAAATGTCTTGTAACCGGGATTCCGAGACTGATCGGGTCTTCCCGGGAGAAGGAATATCCTTCGTTGATCGTGAGAGCTTGTGATGGGCTAAGTTGGGACACCCCTGCAGGGTATAAACTTTCGAGAGCCGTGCCCGCGGTTATGTGGCAGATGGGAATTTGTTAATATTCGGTTGTAGAGAGCTTGACACTTGACTTAATTAAAATGAATCAACTGCGTGTGTAGCCATGATGGTCTCTTTTCGGCGGAGTTCAGGAAATGAACACGGTTTGAGTTATGTATGAACGTAAGTAGTTTCAGGATCACTTCTTGATCACTCCTAGCTTCACGACCGTTGCGTAGCTTCTCATCTTACTCTATTTGTGTATGTTAGCCACCATATTTTCTTAGCGCTTGCTGCAGCTCCACATCATTACCTTATCCTACCCATAAGCTTAAATAGTCTTGATCTCGCGGGTGTGAGATTGCTGAGTCCTCGTGACTCACGGATACTTCCAAAACAGTTGCAGGTGCCGATGATACCAGTGCAGGTGATGCTACCGAACTCAAGTGGGAGTTCGACGAGGACCTTGGTCATTACTACGTGTCGTTTCCTGATGATCAGTAGTGAAGCCCAGTTGGGACGATTGGGGATCTAGCAGTTGGGTTTATCTTCCTTCTCATTTGGTTGTCCGTAGTCATACTATGAGTGTATTCTGATGATGTATGACTTATTTGAATATTGTGTGATGTGGCGAGTGTAAGCCAACTCTATTTATCCCTTTCTCGTTCTTTACATGGGATGTTGTGAAGATGACCCTTCTTGTGACAAAACCACTATGCGGTTATGCCTCTAAGCCGTGCCTCGACACGTGGGAGCTATAGCCGCATCTTGGGCGTTACAGACTATTTATAGCTAGGGGCAAGCCGACATGAATTTTCATAAATTCCCTTCTCTGATTAGACCGTTATTAGGATAAGGTTTCACTCGACAGCTGGCCCGCGACGCAACAACGGTCAAAATTTGAACTCTAAAATTCGTCGAGGCACTCAATTTCCTCACGATAGGCAGATCGCACTGGCTACTCCTAACTCCTCAGCCTGACCAAATTCGTGAGTGACCAGATGAACTTCATCACTATCGCTAGCAAATGTGTCAGTTGTTCTGGAGATTTCCAAAGGCTTCACTCAAAGCGGCTTGGATTTGTATAGGTTTGAGCATCACTTTGTAGATGTGAAATATGTTTCACCTAGACCCCCTTTAACAGTACGGTTTTTCCTAGGACTCAAATAAAAAGAAAAGAAACTATGGATACAAAGTCTTCAAGCTTCCAGTCTTCACATCAATTTTTTCAAAGGTCGTACCAATTTCATCACCAAATTCTTCACTTAAAGAAATCCATTTTTATGGGTCGTCTTCCATGTGTTAAACCAAACCTCCAGGGACTCTTTCTCCTATGTATACTCACAAACACATTAGTTCCTCAACCTATTTGTCTTGAATACTCCAAAACCACCAAGGGGGCACTTGATGCACTTACAATCTCCCCCTTTTTGGCGATTGATGACAAGTTGGTTAGGCTTTCAAACAGGAGTAAAATAATTGAAGTGTAAGTACAGAGTTTGAAGAAATTGGTTACAAGATATTGAGGAACTCCCCATGAAGATGTGCATATGGAGAATTTGCTTTGGATTGCAAATGCACATGGCAGGTTGAAATTGTGGAGATCTCCCCTATATCTTGGAATCCAATCATGCATGATCAGAAGATATTTGAAGAATATGAATGCATGAAGAAAATTAGTGTCTGACGAAATTGTGCATGCATGAGCAAATATATTTAAGATCAGAACATTCATATCAAGTGTAGCAAAAGAGTCAAACGACCAATAGTTAATAAGTTACAACTCATCAAAGAGGAAATCCAATAAAGTTCAAGAGTTGCAACTTAAGAAAAATTAGCCCATATATAGACCTACTTGAAGACTAACTCAGACTTCTCCCCCTTTTTCATCAAATGACCAAAAGGAAACAAAGCCGAGGACTAATGCCCCTAAACAATATCATGGTGAAGTCGAGGGAGCACCAGCATTGTCGGGGTCGTGTGATGTAGATGGACCAGCAACAGTGTCTTCAACAACTTCATTTTTATCAGTCGTGCGTGATGAAGACTCTGAGCTCGGCATAAGAGGGGGAACTTGGGTTTTCTTGAAGTTATTCCTTGGCCGTTCAGCCTAGTCAAAGTTCATTTGAAAGTCCATAGCAGCAAGTTCATCATCTGTCTTGAGGTGTGAGAGGATGGCCCAAGTGCGATGAAATATCTCATGGACATAATATCAGTTCTTGCGGATGACATTATGCATCATAGTCATGTTGGCTTCAATGGCAGCAAACTGACACTTAACCCATCAGTGATTTTTGTCAAGTTTTTGGTGTAGGCTTATGAGAAACTCACGGTCCATCATGACACGTGGTGCATCAGGCAAGGAAGATGGCCTTAAAGCTTTTGTAGCAGTGTCCTGGCTAGCAGTTTCATCAGTTATGGAGCTTGAGATAGGTTGACAAAATTGTCCATCAAGAGGACGGATTCCTTCATCAATGATAGTATTGCCCTTGGCAGGAACTGTGGACAGACTACTCTGAAGAACTTCTACTTCAGGCAGATAGGTTAAGTGATTTTGACAATCAGCCTTGTCGTGAATTGAAGACCAGGATCTAATGAATCTCATGATCCATGGAGCATATAGCTTCAAGTCAAATGGTTACTGTGCCACTGTGACCAAAGTACTGATGAAGAAATCGTGAATGTTGATGGGAGTACCATGAATGATGTGGAACAGGAGATTCTTCATAACTCCCACAACTTCTTTAGTATTGGAGTTGTGACATTTAATGGAATTGAGGGTTTTGGACAGAATGTGATATACTGTTCTTGGCACATATAGAAAATCCTTCACAAGGAAGGTTATCCTTGGAGCTTCTCCTTCAGCCATAGGCTTCATAAGCACTTGCATCAGGTGGTTCGGCAGCTCCGATTCTTCATATATTTTCCTTGTTTCTTCATGGGATGGATCAACAGAAAGAGCATGAAGAACTTCATCAACTGGTGCTTCGTAATGAGTGTCTTCACTCATCCAATCCAGAGCCCATGTTGCAATGTCGTCAGCGCTGCTAGAGAAATGCACCATAGTATAGAATTAAAGAATAAGCTCTTCATTCCAGTGGTAGACGTCAAAGCAGAAGTTGAGTAATCCAGCATCATGAAGAACAACCAGAACATGCCAAAATCAGGGAATAGACTCCATATCCACATGAGGAATATGGAAATGCAGGAATACTTTGTTCTTATCAAATAGAAGAGAGGCATAGTAATTAATCATTGTTCTCGGCTAGAAGCACAGGCACCGAATCTCAACTAAGTCATATGGGGACTCACCAACGAAGTTCTTCTCTTCGAAGAATTTGGCATTGTCGAATTGAGGCCGCCTAAGGACTTTGCCAATCTTTGGCATGACAGGGACATGTTGAAGATTGTGCTTCTTGGGACAAACATCAAACACTGGTCGTGGAGACCCAATGGAATCATTTGGATCAGTCACTGCAAGAGATCTAGCAATTTACTCAGTAGTGGCAGTTGGAACAGTATTAGTGTCTGCTAAAGGAATTGAATATGCACGAGATGGAGATGTATTGACAACATCAACCATTGGATCATCTTGAGCAATTTCATCAGCTCATGTAGCTGGAATTTCTTCATGAAATGTTTGAAGAAATGATTGCCTTTCCTTAGAGCCTGTATGATTTCTTCAGTGCGCACAGGCGAATGAGGTAATTGCATGAGAGGAGTGGTGACAGGTGAATTAGGGTGAGCTGCTTCCCGAAATTCATCATGTAGAATGGGCATTGTAGCACCATCAATATCCACGTCCTCTCCAGTTGCTTCACTACTTCTAGATGAAGTAGCATCTTGTTCTTCAGTCAACGAGCGTGTGAGGGCTTCCGTGACAAAACTTGGTGATGTTGGGAAACATAGTAGAAAACAAAAAAAATCGCACCTACGATCACCAAGATCAATATGAAGATGCATAACGGCTTGTGATCAACGATCATTACCAACTCCGGAGTGCAGCGAAAGAAGAAGAGTCAGTGTAGATTGTGCTCGAAGTCCCTTGAACATTGATGATGATCCCGCGAACCGCCCTCGAATGATCCCTCAAACCATAGACCGAAAGCACGACCTCTCTACTTGGTTGCAAGCGTACAGTCTTCACGATCCGACAGCGCTTCACCGTCCAGAGCTAATTGTCACCAGACACTGGGCTTCTAATATGAGTATTAGAGGTGGTTAGGGCGGCTAGCTCTAATTAGTCTAGGACCAACTAGAACTAGAACTAGATCAACTAGAAGAGGCACCCAAAACATGTTATTCAAAAGGGTGGAAAACATCTAGTATATATAGGTTTAGGCGGGAGGAGAGGGCAGCCACCAAGGGAGGGAAGGAAACCCTCCCTTGGTGCACCGGCCTAGGGGGAGGGGAGTCCAACTCCCACCCCTAGTAGGACTCCCCCCCCCCCAAACAAGGAAAGGGGGGGGGCACCTCCACTTGGGCCTTTATGGCCCAAGTCTCCTATCCCCTCTTGGCCTTTTAAGGCCCGTTGATATTTAATTAATATATAAAATACCTTCAGAGCATTATATATATAATTTAACATCTCTGGAAAAAAATTCCACCTATATATAATTAATCGGTAATACCCGGTATTACCCGATATTCACCGAAACCCTTCCGGTGACCCCAAAATGCTTCCGGAACCCCTCGAAACTATTCCAGATATTAATGAAACTATTTAATAAATATATTCTCATCACTCCCATTCCACTAACAATCAGCAGATCATGGTTACCTTAAGCTTGTGACCCCATAGGTTCGGTAAAGCATAGACATGAATGAAACTCCTTTGTTCAATGACCGATAGCGGAACCGTGGACATCCATATCGGTCCCTATGATTACATGAATGATATTTGAGTGAACCTTTCGTTATCATGTGACATTCCCTTCACTTCGTGATACTTTACAAAACCTGGTGTGCATCTGTATCCTCCTGGCTCATCACCATGCCCACTATACCGTTGCTCCCATTACCAGTTTTGTTCTTCTTTGTAGTTGATGTGTTCCGGCATCCCCGTGATGTAGTAACCCGTGTTTGGCCAGACTATGATGGATGCCGTCACACCGAGAGGGCCCTAAGAATATCACTCCATCATCAGAGGAGCAAATCCCACTCTCGAGTTATTCGTTCACTTGTCAAACTTTTCGGTGAACCTGAAAGTTGTCGTTATGATCACCTTGTTACAGATGATGTTTGAGCAACCCCAAAGTCCACCGTATGGTAGGAAGTAACTGAGACACTCTCAGGGTATGAATAACTGAAGTACACATGCTAACACTCCGTGTTATAATAAATGATTTCAGACGATATGATCACAAAGTATAACATACAAGATTGGGTCGATTAAATATGATCGTTCTTCTAAGTTCATACCCTCAATGTTGTTTTAGGACTATTGTCGGCGTTCTGGGATCGAGGGTGAGGGAGTCCTGGATTAGGGGGTCCCCGGACAGCCGGACTATATCCTTTGGCCGGACTGTTGGACTATGAAGATACAAGATTGAAGACTTTGTCCCGTGTCCGGGTGGGACTCTCCTTTGCGTGGAAGGCAAACTTGGCAATTCAGATATGTAGATCTCCTCCCTTGTAACCGACTCTGTGTCACCCTAGCCTCCTCCGATGTCTATATAAACAGGAGGGTTTAGTCCGTAGGACAACAACAATCAGAATCATAGGCTAGCTTCTAGGGTTTAGCCTCTACGATCTCGTGGTAGATCAACTCTTGTAATACTTATATCATCAAGATCAATGAAGCAGGAAGTAGGGTATTACCTCCACCGAGAGGGCCCGAACCTGGGTAAACATTGTGTCCCCCGCCTCCTGTTACCATCCGCCTTAGACTCACAGTTCGGGACCCCCTACCCGAGATCCCCCGGTTTTGACACCGACATTGGTGCTTTCATTGAGAGTTCCACTGTGCCGCCACGATAAGGCTTGATGGCTCATCTTGTTGTCAAGGACAACATTACCTCGGGGGGGAGCCCTGGCTGTAGGAGAAACTTTCCGACTAGGCGTCTTCGACATGACCGCCCGTTCGCCCGTCGCACCGACTATGACTTCTTGGGTCATAAAAAACAGCCTCCACGCCGGCTCGGGATTCGCCGAGCAAATGGATCCAATAGAGCTCTCTTTGTTGAACGAGCTCTTGGATCGCATCGCCGCCCTGGGAGTCGCAACGGACTATGATTGGATCGGGCTTAAACCCGACCAAAGGGAGATTAACTCTCTGCCGGTCACCCATTAGATAGCGGTGGTGGAGGAGCAATGTAGCAATTCTTCCTCTATTTTGAGGACAAACTATGTCCGGATTCCCGAGCTCTCCGAGACGGATACCCGTTCACGGGAGGACATGGCCCAAGCTTCGAACCTAGAATCAGACAACGGGCCAGAACTATTGGGCAACATCCCGGAGTCCGAACTGCCAAGCTCGGAAACTCCTCCGCCCCTGGGTCTCAGATCGGGTCAGGGTTCGGACCTAAATCTGCCCACCCACCCAGACTCAAGTGATCTTTCCCACATTAGACAAGAGCCCCAAGAGGCAGTACATCACTATTGGGCCATATTCCTCCTTGTAATGAGCAAGGTCAAGGACTGTCGTGAGGAAGATGCAATTTCATTCTTTTGCAAAAATTGCACGGACAAGGGAATCCTCAACGCCATAAGTCGTTGTGACATAGCACACTTTGCTGACTTGGCGGCCACAGTACGGAAGTACTGTGCGATGGAAAGTGCCTGGAAAACCCAAACAAAATTCTGGGACCCTCCGGCTCTCACTAAACCCCCCGTCCGAACTAAAAGGGTGTACTCTCGTAAGTCACCCGATCCAATTACAAAGAAACAAAAGCCCACTACAGGGCGTAGAACTGTATTGGAGGGATGGCTCAATGGGCCATGCAACATTCACAGTACAACAGATACTATGTCAACACATAGCCTTAGAGCATGTTGGATACTCCGGCAGGTGGCCAAGAGCAGCGAGGATATCCCCATCAACAATACAACAGAGCACCATCCCGTGGAAAATAACAATATAGTATTGACAGTCTTCGAGACCTTCGCCTCAAATAATAGGCGCAAGCGAACACTCCGCAGCCTTGCCGAAGTCTGCCACATTGCAGCAATAAATCCATGGAACGACATGGCCATAACCTTCAATGCCAGTGACAGACCTCAATTCCGAACAGCCCGAGCACCAGCGCTTTGGTCCTTAGTCCAATTGTGTCACACCCTAGCTAGTCATGCATTAGAGTGTTGCATCATGTTTACTCTTTCATCAGAAACTTGAAATGGGGATCTGTGAAACCCTCAGAATCATTTTGAAAATGATCCAAATAAAAATTTCTCCAAAAGGGTCCAAGAAAATGCTCATGTTGCTCTCTGAAAATATTGGACAGAGATAAAAATCAAACCAATATTTTTAGTGGCTCATGGACATTTATTTTGGGCATTTGGAATTAATGTATAAATATTTGCTTTGGAAATATATTTCTATATATATTAATATATGTCCAAATATTATGCCAATTATAAAGGAGCTCTGGAATAATATATCTAGCCCCTGCAAAAATTGGCATAAGTTAAATAAATGATTTAATATATTATTTAAATCAAAACAAATGTCAGAAATTAGAAAACAGAAAAAAAATAAAAGGGAGAAGCTTACCTGGGCTCCTCCCTGTGCAGCCCAGCCAGCTGGCCAGCCCAGCCAGCAGGCGGCCCAGCCCGCCTCCCTCCTCTGTCGTCTTCGTCCCGACAGAGGGAGGGGAGTGTGGCCGGCGCGCGCGCGCGCCACCGCGCCACGCCACCTCTCTCCCTGCTTGCCTGCCCTCCCCTCCTCGCTCGATGCCCCGGACGACGCCACGCCTCTCCCCCCTGCTCTCTCTCACTCTCCCCCGGCTCCCCCCTCCTCTCCCTCGCTCTCTCTCTCACACGGCCGAACACCACCGTCGCCGCCGTTCGCCATAGCAGCCATCTCCGGCCACCCCTCGCTCCCCCGACTAGCTCAGGAGCTCCGCCACAACCTCCTCTTCCTCCCCACTGCTCCACGGGCCTCCGGAAGCCCTGCATCGCCGCCACGTCGCCGTTCCCCTCTTCGGGCTCCGATCATCGTCGCCGTCGAATTCGTCGTCTCCAGCGCGTCCCCGAGCCCGCTAACCACCTCTGCAGCTCCGCGGTGAGCCCCGGATCGTTTCCCCCTTCTCCCCTGGTCTCTCCCGACCTCTAGGCCCTAGCCCCACTTTGGCCGAGAGCTCCACGCCGCCGGCGATGTCGCCGTCGTGGCCACGGTCACCGTAGCACCCAACCGAGCACACTATCGTGCTCCACACCTCACTAGGATCACGCAGCACACACTAACGCCTCCCCAAACCCCCTGCAACATCGATCCCGACCGCACCCGAACTCCGGCGGCCGCAGCCGAGCTCGCCACCGTCACCTCCGGCCACCCCAGGACCAGCCACGGCCACCGTTCGACGCGCGGGAGCAAGGGCTTTCCAACGAGCCCAAGCACGGCCTCGCCCGTGCCTTGTAGCGCGATCCCGCGACGCGCCGCCGTCTCGGACCTCGCCGGCGTCACGTCGCCGGTGGGTTTGACCCACCTTGACCACGGCAGGACCCCCCTGAGTCCCTGACAGGTGGGCCCAGCCCTGTAGCTAATTAGGATTAGCGCTAACCACTGTTAGTTAACCCCTGACACTGACCAGTGGGCCCCAGCGCCACTAATTAGTAATTAGAATTAATTTAACCCTGTTTAACCCCCTGTCACTGATGTGTGGGTCCCACACGTCAGGTTTGACCTCAGCCAGCCGCAGTTGACCACTGACGTCATGATGACGTCATGCTGGCGCAATAACTATAATTTCTGGATTTAATTTAAATCAGGAAATTCCAGAATATTATTTAAACTTCAAAAATTCATAACTTTTATTCTGTAACTCCAAATTGGACAAATTATATATGAAAAATGATCAGAAAAATCCAATCTACCCATCTGTACTATTTTCATGCATGATCAAACAAGTTAAATTGATGTTTTAAGCAGAACAAGGAAAAGCACTTTAAAAGGCCATATTTGAATTTGAAATTTGAATCCTTGATTCAAATTTGTTCAAACCCTTCTGGTTTTAGTTGCATTAGCCCAATACACTCATTTTGCCATGTCTCATGCATGCATCATATTGTTGCATACTGTTTGGTAATGTTCGTGTATCGGTGCTCTCTGCGGCAGGTTCTGTCTCCGAGGAATACCGTGATTACCCTAACGAAGAACCGTATCAGTGCATCGAACCATCAGGCAAGCAACCAACCATTTGATCATATCGATACAATCCCATGTTCTCGCTCCTGCTTTCTTTTACTGCATTAAGACAACGCGATTCAAACTGTTGTGTGCTACGGTAGTTGAACCCATTTCCTCTGCATGACCTGTCATTGCCACAGTAACTAGATGAAACCCACTAGCATGTGTAGGAGTTGATTGAGCCATATGTATGTGTTGTTCCTACCTTGCTATGCCTGCTATGCTTAGAGTCGTGTCAGGTCTGGTTCATCTGGGTGATGGGCTAGAGTGAAATGATTATGTCGGTAATGAGAGTGGTGTGGTGAACACGATTTGGTAAAGGTATCGATGAGAGGCCATGTAGGAGTACATTGTGGGTTGTTTCATTGAAGCCGACCTTAAGCACTGAGATCTGTATGCGTGATTTAAGATACAGCTACTACCATGCATTGGGCCCTGAAATATGACCCCGCTCGACTTCTTATTCACCCTAGCTCTCTGTCCAGGAGTTGCAAGTAGTTTCTGGTGTTTGTAGCCTACTGGAGGCCGTGGACAGCGCTGACCGTAGGGGTGGGCTGTGATGCGGTAGGTACGTGGCCGGGTGTACCGAATACCCGTTAGGTATCTCGGGAACCCTGTTCACATCGTTCGGGGCCGTATGGGAAACCTCGGCCGGACTCCCTGCGGATGGAACCTGAATAGGCGATAAACCTGGACTAGAGGCTTAAGTGTTTAGGTAGGTCGTGGTCTACACCCACGTCGGCTTTCGCTTGAAGTCTGCCGAGCACATGTCGTGTGCAGACGCTAAGTGGTGGAAACATGTATGAAGAAGTACACCCCTGCAGGGTTATCATAATCTATTCGAATAGCCGCGTCCGCGGTAAAGGACTACTTGGTTGCCTATACAGTTCATAGACAAGTAAATGGAAACTGTTAAAAGCCTCAAGATAAGTGTGAGTGCCGGGGATGGCTCTTCCGTAGGAAGACGGAGGTGGATCCTCGGTAGTGTATTGAAGTGGTGAGTAGTGGACTCATGTGCGCAAAACCATTTCAAGTTGGAGTATCATAGGATAGCCTAGCCAAGAGTCAAAGCTGGCTTGCTGCAATAACCCCACCAACCCTTCTTGATACTAAGCATGTATGTAGGATCTGATGTAAGTCTTGCTGAGTACCTCTGTACTCATGTTGCTATAATTTACATTTTTACAGAAGACGCTGCAACCCCTTCTGATGGGTTCTATGTAGACGTTGACATCAACGAGTAGGCTAAAGACCCAGGTGGTGACCCTGAGCTTGTGAAGGACCTTGTAGTATAGCTAGGCTTCCCAAGCCTCTTTTATTTTACTAGTTGTCTGTACTCAGACAAGTCACTTCCGCTGCTGGTTTGTATGACTGTATGACTTGTATGTTGGGTCGTGAGACCCGTACCTTTGTGTATGTTATGTATGGCTCCCTGAGCCTTAAATAAAGTACTTGTGTCGTAGAGTCATGTTGTGATGCTTCGTTGTATTTGCACATATCGAGCATATTGTGTGTATGATTGAAATGCTTGGTATGTGTGGGATCTGACTATCTAGTTGTTTATCTTTAGTAGCCTCTCTTACCGGGAAATGTCTCCTAGTGTTACCGCTGAGCCATGGTAGCTTGCTACTACTCTGGAACACTTAGGTTGGCCGGCATGTGTCCTTCTTCGTTCCTGTGTCTGTCCCTTCTGGGAAATGTCACGCTTTGAGTACCGGAGTCCTGTTAGCCCGCTACAGCCCGGTTTACCGGAGTCCTGCTAGCCCAGTGCTACAGCCCGGACCCACTTGCTGATGACCGACACGTTCGAAGCTGGGTCATGGATGCCTGTCCCTGTAAGTCTGTGCCACTTTGGGTTTACGACTAGTCATGTCAGCCCGGGCTCTTTATCATATGGATGCTAGCGCCACTATCATATACGTGAGCCAAAAGGCGCAAACGGTCCCGGGCAAAGGTAAGGCGACACCCGTGGGGATACCGTGCGTGAGGCCGCAAAGTGATATGAGGTGTTATCGGCTAGATCGATGTGACATCGAGTCGGGGTCCTGACAGCGTTGGCATCAGAGCCGGACTGCCTGTAGGTTCTCTAAGCCAAACTGGTCGATGTTGAGTCTAGAAATTCTTTAGTTATATGTAGGGGAATTGTTTGTGGGTTGGAACATAAGGCTCTTTTTACTCCTTTATCTTATGACATTCTGATCTGAGTCAGTCCATCCTTCTACCGGGGGTTAAGGAATTAGGATCTATTCTCTCTATCAGGATCACGTGTTACTAATCAGTAGTACCTTATAAGTTTGATGGATACAAGCCTAGTTCAGTTCTACTACCACATTATGTTGTTAGAATGGATTCAGAACTTTGATATGATGATGTTGAGTGTGTATGTAATCCTTTGTCAAATGTTTCAAAATCCTTCTTGAGCATTTACAGCTGTTATGCTGCCGAAATTTCGCTAGAAATTCTAATGCCTTTGCATTATGATTGTGCTTTCAGATGGCCACTCGCGACCTCAATCAAGTGGTTCGCCTGACTCGATGCCTAGATGTACCCGGCCATACTGCCAAGTTGGTCAGGGTAATGACTGAGGCTGGATACCGCTGGTATCCCGAGTACACGGTCGAAGAGCAATTCCGAGATTTTAATCAAAGCCAGTATCTCTGCACTGTCAGGATATTTCCATCTTATCCTGGATCCACCGAGCCTCTTCACTGCTCCTATGGACTCGGGGTTACTATTGAGATGGCTGTGCAGGACGCCGCCTACTCTATGATGACCATTATGCGAGTCAGATCTGGTCTATTTCGGGACTCTGATTTCCGGTATATGCCAGGATCACTTCCGGGAGCACAAGGGTATCTCCAGGCTATCTATGCTGACCCCACTCAGGAGGATTCACGGACCCGCACCACTGCTGAGATGCTCGAGGATAAGGACCGTGAAAATCAGGCCTTAAGGCTAGAGCTCTTCAACACCCGTGCTGACCACTGGGCCACTTTGACTCGGTTCGCACCGGCGGTGCAAGCTGGATGTTCAGATATGCGCGATCTCTATCCTGTGAGATCTGCTCTGCCAGACGTGATGGTTTGGCGTGATGTAGGAGGCATCACCCCACCTCGCGGTCCCCGCAGGCCACCGTCTGTTGGTCCAAGGCCTCATCCTAGCCCCTATGGTCCACAAGCTCCGCGAGACCGTCTGTTTCCAGATGATCATGTTGAGCTTCCAGGCTATGGAGGTGACTTCTACGAGGACTACTACGGATCGGTCTGAGTTAGTGGTAGTATCACTAGTTCGCACTAGCTGTGTCGTCTATTGTCCCGCGTGACTCGTGGGATATGACCTAGTTTGTACTCCTTCCGGAGGTGTAGAAAAATAATGTATAGGAGCTTGGAATGCCTCCGATGAGATGTAATCCTCTTTTCACCGTAATAGTACTTTGTTTGGTCTTGTACTAAACCCTGTATGGTGTGTATGACGATGGAATAAAGAAGCAGTTTCTGTATCTACCATGTCATACGGATGATCATCTTGCATTTCGAGTTATTCCTTACATTTTTACCCTATGTCGGAATTTTATCATCCTGACTAAATCATTGTCTTGTTACCTAGGATGGTCAACACGCGCGCTAACCCTGCTTCTCAAGAGCAGGCCGAAGGCAGTGAAGCCAGGGATGCAAATCTGCCTCATCCTCCTTCACTAGCCGAGGTTATGATGGAAGCTGAGAGAAACAAGCGGGAGACCAACCGTTTGTTGGAGCGTATTGAACAGAACACAGCACACCATCAGAGGACTAACGTGGTGTCACTCAGTGATTTTATCAAATTGCATCCACCCACGTTCCACCACTCCGTCGAGCCTCTCGACGCTGATGACTGGCTTCGCAGTATCTCTCATAAACTGCGTTCCTCGCTGGTAGCGGAGGCTGACAAGGTCACCTTTGCTGCATATCATCTTGAAGGCCCCGCCAGTCTATGGTGGGAGAATTATGGAGCTATGCGCCCAGCGGGCCATGTCACTACTTGGGCGGAATTCAGCGAGGCTTTCCGTGAACATCACATTCCGGAGGGTCTCATGGACCGTAAACGTGAAGAATTTTGCAGTTTCACCCAAGGCCGACTTTCTGTGGATGCTTACAGCAGGGAGTTTGGTAATCTCGCACGATATGCAACCGAGGAAGTGTCTACCGATGCCAAGAAGCAAGCAAGGTTCCGTAAGGGCCTTAGTCCTGAGCTTCGCTGTGACCTCCGTCTGCATGAGTGCACAACTTTTCAGAAACTTGTCAACAAAGCCATCAGTGCCGAAACTGGTCAGACTGACTATGACGCAACACGCAAGCATGGCCGTGACATGGGTTCCTCATCCGGTGCTGGTCCTCAGAAGCGCCGCGTGTGGGTACCCAACATCGCCCTGCCACCCAGGTTTACACCGAGGCCATCCTTCCAGGCGCCTCGCCCCGTTCAACAGTCTGCTCCAGCCAAGCCCTATGGGGGTCCAACTAACAATGCTCCTCCACGTACCAGTTCCGTGACTTGTTTCAAGTGTGGGGAATCTGGTCACTATATGCGTGAGTGCCCCCAGACCAACCCCAACCAGTCTGCTAAAGCTGTTGGCCGTGGCAAGCCGACAGGAAAAATATTCCACGCCAAGCCGGTCACCGCTTCACGTGGCCATGTCAACTGTATCTCTGCCGAAGAAGCTCAAGAGGATCCCAACGTCGTTCTCGGTACGCTTCTTGTTAACTGCCACCCGGCATCTGTTCTTTTCGATACAGGAGCCTCTCATTCTTTTATATCCGAAAGTTATGCTCGTTTGCATAACGTTGCATTCTGTGACATGCCATCCACTATGGAAATTTCTACCCCTGGTTCTAGATGGCAGACCTCTAGGGTAAGTTATGGAAATGAAATCCAAGTCGACAGACTTGTTTTCCTCGCGTCTTTGATAGCCCTTAAATCTTCAGATATTAATATCATTCTGGGTATGGACTGGATGTCGGCTCATCATGCCCAAATCAATTGCTTCTCTAGGACTGTTCAACTCACCCATCCTTCGGGAAAGATAGTCAATGTCTTGACCCGAATAGCCAAGCGACAATTATATTTTCTTAACGCCAGCCCTTTGCTAGACCTTGAGGACGTTCCGGTAGTCCGTGACTTCCCGGATGTCTTTCCAGAGGAATTGCCAGGTGTTCCACCTGACAGGGATGTTGAGTTTGTAATAGACCTCATTCCAGGAACCGTTCCGATTGCTAGAAGACCTTATAAGATGGCACCCCTAGAACTAGCCGAGCTTAAGAAACAACTCGATGAGTCCTTGAAAAGGGGTTTCATCCGACCTAGCTCTTCTCCGTGGGCTTGCCCCGTCCTATTCGTCAAGAAGAAGGATGGTACGGACCGGATGGTTGTAGATTACCGACCTGTCAATTTGGTCACAATCAAGAACAAATATCCGCTTCCCAGGATCAACGACCTGTACAATCAGCTCGCTGGATCCTCAGTCTTCTCCAAGATGGATTTGAGGTTGGGCTACCATCAAATCAAAATCAGAAACGGGGACATTCCTAAAACGGCCTTTGTTACTCGTTATGGCCAATACGAGTACACCGTCATGTCCTTCGGTTTAACCAACGCTCCAGCCACTTTTTCTCGGTTAATGAACTCAATCTTCATGGAGTATTTGGATAAATTCGTCGTGGTTTACCTCGATGATATACTCATCTACTCCAAGAACGAGGAAGAACATGCCGAACATCTAAGGCTAGTGTTGCAGAAACTTCGAGAGCATCGCCTTTATGCCAAATTTTCTAAATGTGAATTCTGGTTGCCAGAAGTGACCTATCTGGGTCATGTAATATCTGGTAAAGGTATTTCTGTTAACCCTGAGCGAGTTCAAGCCGTCCTTAATTGGACTCCACCTGAATCGGTCAAGCAAGTTCGGAGCTTTCTGGGCTTAGCGAGCTATTGTCGTCGCTTTGTCGAGAACTTCTCCAAGGTTGCTAAACCTCTAACCGAACTCCTCAAGAAAGATAAGAAGTTCGAATGGACTCCACAATGTGAGCACAGCTTTCAGGAACTGAAAAGACGCCTGACTTCTGCTCCCGTACTGGTACCGCCAGACTTCTCCAAGGACTTTGTTATCTACTGCGACGCCTCGCGACAAGGACTAGGTTGCATTCTCATGCAAGATCGACACGTAATTGCCTACGCTTCACGACAATTGCACCCACATGAGGAGAATTATCCTACCCATGATCTAGAGCTTGCAGCCGTAGTCTATGCACTTAAGACCTGGCGACATTACCTCCTCGGTAATCGTTGCGAAATATTCACTGATCACCAAAGTCTGAAGTACATCTTCACCCAACCGGATTTGAATCTCAGGCAAAGACGTTGGGTCGAGTTGATCACAGATTTCGACTTAGGAATAACCTACACCCCAGGGAAAGCCAACGTCATGGCTGATGCGCTAAGTCGTAAATCTTATTGTAACAATCTGATGTTACAACAAAGTCAACCGCTTCTTCATGAGGAATTTCGGAAGCTTAACCTTCACATTGTTCCTCAAGGATTTCTTTCCACCTTGGTGGCGAAACCTACTCTTACGGATCAAATCATTGCTGCCCAGAAGCGAGATAAGGGAATAGCTAAGATCAAGGAGAACATTGCTAGCGGAGGTGCTAGTTGTTTCTCCACAAATGATCATGGTGTTGTGTACTTTGAGAACCGTCTAGTGGTTCCCAAGAACCAGCATCTACGGCAGTTGATCCTTAAGGAGGCTCATGAATCTCCTCTCACCATTCATCCCGGTAGTACTAAGATGTATCAGGACCTACGCCAGAGGTTCTGGTGGACTAGGATGAAGAGAGAAATTGCTCAGTATATTGCTAATTGCGACGTCTGTCGTCGTGTAAAAGCAGAGCATCAACGGCCTGCTGGCACCCTTCAACCCCTAACTATTCCTGAATGGAAATGGGATAAAATTGGTATGGATTTCATTACCGGTTTTCCCAGGACTAAGAGAGGGAATAATGCTATCTTCGTCGTGGTCGATCGTCTTTCCAAAGTAGCCCATTTCTTACCTGTTCGTGAGAGTATAACCACTAGTCAGCTGGCAGACTTATACATCTCCCGAATAGTGTCTCTCCATGGTGTTCCTTTGGAAATTAACTCGGATCGAGGAAGTCTTTTCACCTCTCGATTTTGGGAAAGTTTCCAAAATGCTATGGGAACCCGTCTTTCCTTTAGCACCGCCTTCCACCCTTAGTCGAGCGGTCAAGTGGAACGCGTCAACCAGATTCTAGAAGACATGCTTCGAGCCTCTGTTATCTCATTCGGAATGGATTGGGAGAAGTGCCTTCCATTTGCCGAATTCGCTTATAACAACAGCTATCAATCTAGCTTGGGTAAAGCCCCTTTTGAAGTTCTCTATGGACGACGGTGTCGAACACCCCTTAACTGGTCAGAGACCTGGGAAAGACAATTCTTTGGCCCAGATATGATTCAGGAAGCAGAAGAACAAGTTCGCATCGTTCGTGAAAAGTTGAAAACAGCCCAATCTCGTCAAAAGAGTCAATATGACCGAAAACATAAGGCTATGACTTTCGAGGTTGACGAGAAGGCTTATCTTCGGGTCACCCCTCTGAAGGGAACCCATCGTTTCGGTATCAAAGGCAAATTGGCTCCTTGTTACATTGGACCTTTTCGCATTCTCGCCAAACGAGGAGAAGTTGCCTACCAGTTGGAACTACCTCCGCATCTCTCCAGAGTCCACGATGTCTTCCACGTTTCCCAACTCAGGCGTTGCTTCTCGGATCCTATCCGTGAAGTGGACCACGAAACGCTTGATCTCCAGGATAATCTTACATATCGAGAGTACCCCATTCGTATCCTCGATCAAGCCGAGCGTACCACTCGACGCCAGAACATCAAGTTCCTCAAAGTACAATGGTCGCACCATTCTGAGGATGAAGCAACTTGGGAAAGGGAGGATCGTCTTCGACTCGAGTACCCCGCCTTCTTTCCGGAGGAACCCAAATCTCGGGACGAGATTCTTTTGAGTGGGGGTGAGTTGTCACACCCTAGCTAGTCATGCATTAGAGTGTTGCATCATGTTTACTCTTTCATCAGAAACTTGAAATGGGGATCTGTGAAACCCTCAGAATCATTTTGAAAATGATCCAAATAAAAATTTCTCCAAAAGGGTCCAAGAAAATGCTCATGTTGCTCTCTGAAAATATTGGACAGAGATAAAAATCAAACCAATATTTTTAGTGGCTCATGGACATTTATTTTGGGCATTTGGAATTAATGTATAAATATTTGCTTTGGAAATATATTTCTATATATATTAATATATGTCCAAATATTATGCCAATTATAAAGGAGCTCTAGAATAATATATCTAGCCCCTGCAAAAATTGGCATAAGTTAAATAAATGATTTAATATATTATTTAAATCAAAACAAATGTCAGAAATTAGAAAACAGAAAAAAAAATAAAAGGGAGAAGCTTACCTGGGCTCCTCCCTGTGCAGCCCAGCCAGCTGGCCGGCCCAGCCAGCAGGCGGCCCAGCCCGCCTCCCTCCTCTGTCGTCTTCGTCCCGACAGAGGGAGGGGAGTGTGGCCGGCGCGCGCGCGCGCCACCGCGCCACGCCACCTCTCTCCCTGCTTGCCTGCCCTCCCCTCCTCGCTCGATGCCCCGGACGACGCCACGCCTCTCCCCCCTGCTCTCTCTCACTCTCCCCCGGCTCCCCCCTCCTCTCCCTCGCTCTCTCTCTCACACGGCCGAACACCACCGTCGCCGCCGTTCGCCATAGCAGCCATCTCCGGCCACCCCTCGCTCCCCCGACTAGCTCAGGAGCTCCGCCACAACCTCCTCTTCCTCCCCACTGCTCCACGGGCCTCCGGAAGCCCTGCATCGCCGCCACGTCGCCGTTCCCCTCTTCGGGCTCCGATCATCGTCGCCGTCGAATTCGTCGTCTCCAGCGCGTCCCCGAGCCCGCTAACCACCTCTGCAGCTCCGCGGTGAGCCCCGGATCGTTTCCCCCTTCTCCCCTGGTCTCTCCCGACCTCTAGGCCCTAGCCCCACTTTGGCCGAGAGCTCCACGCCGCCGGCGATGTCGCCGTCATGGCCACGGTCACCGTAGCACCCAACCGAGCACACTATCGTGCTCCACACCTCACTAGGATCACGCAGCACACACTAACGCCTCCCCAAACCCCCTGCAACATCGATCCCGACCGCACCCGAACTCCGGCGGCCACAGCCGAGCTCGCCACCGTCGACTCCGGCCACCCCAGGCCCAGCCACGGCCACCGTTCGACGCGCGGGAGCAAGGGCTTTCCAACGAGCCCAAGCACGGCCTCGCCCGTGCCTTGTAGCGCGATCCCGCGACGCGTCGCCGTCTCGGACCTCGCCGGCGTCACGTCGCCGGTGGGTTTGACCCACCTTGACCACGGCAGGACCCCCCTGAGTCCCTGACAGGTGGGCCCAGCCCTGTAGCTAATTAGGATTAGCGCTAACCACTGTTAGTTAACCCCTGACACTGACCAGTGGGCCCCAGCGCCACTAATTAGTAATTAGAATTAATTTAACCCTGTTTAACCCCCTGTCACTGACGTGTGGGTCCCACACGTCAGGTTTGACCTCAGCTAGCCGCAGTTGACCACTGACGTCATGATGACGTCATGCTGGCGCAATAACTATAATTTCTGGATTTAATTTAAATCAGGAAATTCCAGAATATTATTTAAACTTCAAAAATTCATAACTTTTATTCTGTAACTCCAAATTGGACAAATTATATATGAAAAATGATCAGAAAAATCCAATCTACCCATCTGTACTATTTTCATGCATGATCAAACAAGTTAAATTGATGTTTTAAGCAGAACAAGGAAAAGCACTTTAAAAGGCCATATTTGAATTTGAAATTTGAATCCTTGATTCAAATTTGTTCAAACCCTTCTGGTTTTAGTTGCATTAGCCCAATACACTCATTTTGCCATGTCTCATGCATGCATCATATTGTTGCATACTGTTTGGTAATGTTTGTGTATCGGTGCTCTCTGCGGCAGGTTCTGTCTCCGAGGAATACCGTGATTACCCTAACGAAGAACCGTATCAGTGCATCGAACCATCAACCAAGCAACCAACCATTTGATCATATCGATACAATCCCATGTTCTCGCTCCTGCTCTCTTTTACTGCATTAAGACAACGCGATTCAAACTGCTGTGTGCTACGGTAGTTGAACCCATTTCCTCTGCATGACCTGTCATTGCCACAGTAACTAGATGAAACCCACTAGCATGTGTAGGAGTTGATTGAGCCATATGTATGTGTTGTTCCTACCTTGCTATGCCTGCTATGCTTAGAGTCGTGTCAGGTCTGGTTCATCTGGGTGATGGGCTAGAGTGAAATGATTATGTCGGTAATGAGAGTGGTGTGGTGAACACGATTTGGTAAAGGTATCGATGAGAGGCCATGTAGGAGTACATGGTGGGTTGTTTCATTGAAGCCGACCATAAGCACTGAGATCTGTATGCGTGATTTAAGATACAGCTACTACCATGCATTGGGCCCGGAAATATGACCCCGCTCGACTTCTTATTCACCCTAGCTCTCTGTCCAGGAGTTGCAAGTAGTTTCTGGTGTTTGTAGCCTACTGGAGGCCGTGGACAGCGCTGACCGTAGGGGTGGGCTGTGATGCGGTAGGTACGTGGCCGGGTGTACCGAATACCCGTTAGGTATCTCGGGAACCCTGTTCACATCGTTCGGGGCCGTATGGGAAACCTCGGCCGGACTCCCTGCGGATGGAACCTGAATAGGCGATAAACCTGGACTAGAGGCTTAAGTGTTTAGGTAGGTCGTGGTCTACACCCACGTCGGCTTTCGCTTGAAGTCTGCCGAGCACATGTCGTGTGCAGACGCTAAGTGGTGGAAACATGTATGAAGAAGTACACCCCTGCAGGGTTATCATAATCTATTCGAATAGCCGCGTCCGCGGTAAAGGACTACTTGGTTGCCTATACAGTTCATAGACAAGTAAATGGAAACTGTTAAAAGCCTCAAGATAAGTGTGAGTGCCAGGGATGGCTCTTCCGTAGGAAGACGGAGGTGGATCCTCGGTAGTGTATTGAAGTGGTGAGTAGTGGACTCGTGTGCGCAAAACCATTTCAAGTTGGAGTATCGTAGGATAGCCTAGCCAAGAGTCAAAGCTGGCTTGCTGCAATAACCCCACCAACCCTTCTTGATACTAAGCATGTATGTAGGATCTGATGTAAGTCTTGCTGAGTACCTCTGTACTCATGTTGCTATAATTTACATTTTTACAGAAGACGCTACAACCCCTTCTGATGGGTTCTATGTAGACGTTGACATCAACGAGTAGGCTAAAGACCCAGGTGGTGACCCTGAGCTTGTGAAGGACCTTGTAGTATAGCTAGGCTTCCCAAGCCTCTTTTATTTTACTAGTTGTCTGTACTCAGACAAGTCACTTCCGCTGCTGGTTTGTATGACTGTATGACTTGTATGTTGGGTCGTGAGACCCGTACCTTTGTGTATGTTATGTATGGCTCCCTGAGCCTTAAATAAAGTACTTGTGTCGTAGAGTCATGTTGTGATGCTTCGTTGTATTTGCACATATCGAGCATATTGTGTGTATGATTGAAATGCTTGATATGTGTGGGATCTGACTATCTAGTTGTTTATCTTTAGTAGCCTCTCTTACCGGGAAATGTCTCCTAGTGTTACCGCTGAGCCATGGTAGCTTGCTACTGCTCTGGAACACTTAGGCTGGCCAGCATGTGTCCTTCTTCGTTCCTGTGTCTGTCCCTTCTGGGAAATGTCACGCTTTGAGTACCGGAGTCCTGTTAGCCCGCTACAGCCCGGTTTACCGGAGTCCTGCTAGCCCAGTGCTACAGCCCGGACCCACTTGCTGATGACCGACACGTTCGAAGCTGGGTCATGGATGCCTGTCCCTGTAAGTCTGTGCCACTTTGGGTTTACGACTAGTCATGTCAGCCCGGGCTCTTTATCATATGGATGCTAGCGCCACTATCATATACGTGAGCCAAAAGGCGCAAACGGTCCCGGGCAAAGGTAAGGCGACACCCGTGGGGATACCGTGCGTGAGGCCGCAAAGTGATATGAGGTGTTATCGGCTAGATCGATGTGACATCGAGTCGGGGTCCTGCCAAATTGTGGACGGCTTCCGGCTTACTAAAGTGCTCATGGACGGTGGCAGCGGATTAAACCTCATCTACGAGGAAACTCTTAGCAAAATGGAAATAGACAAGAGCCGCATTGAGCAAAGCAGCACGACCTTCAGAGGAATCATCCCTAGTCGGGAGGCACGATGTGAGGGAAAAATCACACTAGATGTGGTATTTGGCACGCCGGAGAATTATAGGTCTGAAGAAATCACATTCCAAGTGGCCCTGTTCAGTAGCGGATACCACGCCCTTTTAGGGTGGGAGGCATTCACGATCTTCCAAGCTATACTCCGCGCCGAAAATAAAACCGTCGCACTAGCCCTCAAGGCATTATCCGAAGCCCTTGCGGCCGAAGAACTAACTGTGCTGTGCTCCACGGTGGACAGGGACGACGTGATACTCGACAAAAGACCCAAGTCCACCTCTTTTAAACCAGCGGACGAAATAGTCAAATTCTAAGTCCACACAACGGACCCTACAAAAACAGCATCCATCGGGGCATAGCTGAACCCCACAACAGACGCCGCACTGCGGGAGTTCTTGCGCGAGAATTGGGACATCTTTGCCTGGCATCCTTCAGACATGCCAGGAATCCCACGCAGGCTGGCCGAGCATAGCCTTAACATTCTAAAGGGGTTCAAGCCGGTCAAGCAGACTCTTCGGCGTTTCTCTGAGCCTAAGCGACAAGCCATGGGAGAAGAGCTAGCCAAGTTACTCGAGGCCGGATTCATTAGAGAAATAAAACATCCGGACTGGCTAGCAAACCTGGTGATGGTACCAAAGAAGGACAAATCCTGGCGCCTATGTGTCGATTTCAAGGACCTTAACAAGGCTTGCCCCAAGGATCCCTCCCCCCCGCATCGATCAAATTATCGATGCTACCGCAGGACACGACTCATTGTGCTTCCTCAACGCATACTCCGTATACCATCAAATTAAGCTGGCGGAGCCCGATCAAGCCGCAACGACATTCATCACTACATACGGCCCCTTCTGTTTTAACACCATGCCTTTCGGGCTCAAAAACGCCGGTGCAACCTATCAACGCATGATCCAGACATGCCTAGAAACACAAATCGGCAAAACAGTGGATGCATACGTAGACGATGTGGTCATTAAAACAAGACACGTCGAATCCTTAATGGACGACTTGAGGCTCACGTTCGACAATCTCTGAACATATGACATCAAGCTCAATCCGGAAAAATGCGTTTTTGGCGTGCCCACCAGAAAGCTCTTGGGCTTCATCGTCTCCAATAGAGGAATTGAAGCAAGTCCGGCTAACATCCGAGATTTGTCACAGTTGGCTATCCCAACAGACCTCAAGCAAATCCAGAAGTTAACTGGATGCGTGGCTGCCTTAAGCCGCTTTATCTCCCGATTAGGAGAAAAGGCACTACCTCTTTATCGCCTTCTTCGACACATCGAACACTTCGAGTGGACGGATGCGGCGACGACCAGATTGGAAGAAATAAAAGCCATATTGGCCACCAACCCAATCTTGGCCGCGCCAAATGTCGGCGAACCAATGCTCTTATATATAGCGGCAACACACCAAGTTGTAAGCGCAGTGCTCGTCGTCGAACGAGAGACGGACGGATATAAGTTCCCGCTTCAAAAGTTGGTATACTGTCAGGACCCCGATTCCAAGTCACATCGATCTAGCCGGTAACACCTCATATCACTTTGCGGCCTCACGCACGGTATCCCACGGGTGTCGCCTTACCATGGCCCGGGACCGTTTGCGCCTTTTGGCTCACGTATATGATAGTGTCGCTAGCATCCATATGACAGGGAACCCGGGCCGACATGGCTAGTCGTGAACCCAAAGTGGCACAGACCTATGGAAACAGGCATACATGGATCACATCGAACATGTCGGTCATCAACGAGTGATTCCGGGCTGTAGCACTGGGCTAACAGGTCACTCGTCAACGTCAAGGTCTACATAAAACCCATCGGAGGGGGCAGTGTTGTCGTCTGAAAACAACAAATAAGCAAACATGAGTACAAAGGTACTCAGCAAGTCTTACATCAGAACCTACTATACATGCTTATTCTCAAGAAGGCGGTGGGGTTGATGCAGCAAGCCAGCTTAGACTCTTGGCTAAGCTATCCTACGGAACTCCACCAGTAAAATAGTTTTCGCACACGAGTCCACTACTCACCAACACAATACTCCACCGGGGATCCTCCCTCGTCATCCTACGAGAGGGCCATCCTCGGTACTCACACTTATCTTGAGTCTTTTAGTAGTATCCATTAACTTGTCTATGGACTGTATATGCAACCAAGTAGTCCTTTACCGCGGACACGGCTATTCGAATAGTTTTATACCCTGCAGGGGTGTACTTCGTCACACATGTTTCCACCACTTAGCGTCTGCACACGACATGTGCTCGACAGACTTCAAGCGAAAACCGACGTGGGTGTAGACCACGACCTGACTAACCTCACAAGTCTCTAGTCCAGGTTTATCGCCTATTCAGGTTCCATCCGCAAGGAAATCCGGCCGGGGTGTCCTCAACGGCCCCAAACGATGTGAACAGGGTTCCCGAGACACCAAACGGGTGACTCGGTACACCGTGCCACGGTGTATCTACCGCAACATAGCCCACCCCTAGGGTCAGCGCTACGCACGGCTGCCAACACATGTCCTACAAACACCAGAAACTAGTTGCAACTCCTGGACAGAGGCGAGAGGGGTCAGTAAGTCGAGCGGGGTCATATTTCAGGGCCCAATGTGTGGTAGTAGCTGAATCTTAAATCACGCATACAGATCTCAGTTCTTAGGGACGGCCTCAATGAAACAACCCACCATGTACTCCTACATGGCCTCTCATCGATACCTTTACCAAAACATGTTCAACACATCCCTCACATTACCGGCATAAGCATTTCACTCTAGCCCATCTCCCAGATGAACCAGACCTGATACAACTCTAAGCATAGCAGGCATAGCAAGGTAGGAATCACATACATGGCTCAATCAACTCCTACACATGCTAGTGGGTTTCATCTAGTTACTGTGGCAATGACAGGTCATGCAGAGGATAAGGGTTCAACTACCGTAGCACACAGCAGTTTGAATCGCGTTGTCTTAATGCAGTAAGCAAGAGCAGAAGCGAGAACATGGGTTTGTATCGGAATGATCAATGGTTGCTTGCCTGATGGAGTGGTAGCGGGATACTGCCCTTCAGTTGGATACTCGTGAATATCCTCGAAGGAAAAACCTACCACGGAGAACACATCAGAACACAATCAACACATGATGATATGCAACAATATGATGCATGCTATGACATGGCAATATGATTGTGTCTTGGCCTAATGCAAGCCAAAATAGAAAGGGATGAACTCATTTGAATCAAAGATTCAAATATTAGCTCATTAAACATGGCATTTATAGTGCATTACCTTATTCTGCCTAAACAGCAAGGTAAACTTGTTTTGTCATGCATGAAACCATTACAGATGGATAGGTTGAATTTTTCTAATAATTTTTCATATATAAATTATTTCATTTGGAGTTACGGTTGAATTTCTATGAATTTTTGAAGTTTGAACTATTTTCTGGAATTTCCTGTATAAAAATAAATCCAGAAAATGCATTACTGCGTCAGCATTGCATCATGCTGACCTCAGCAGGTCAAAGGTGCCAGCCCAGGTCAAACCTGACTGGTGGGCCCCTTCTGTCAGCCTCTCAGTGCACTAACTACGTTTAGTTAGCCTAATTACTGGGCAGGGCCCACTAGTCAGTGACTATACTAATTAAACTAACTAATTTTAGTTAGAAACTAATCTGGATAATTAGCAGAGGGGGGCCCACTTGTCATTGACTCAAAGGAGTCAACCTGGGCCCACCCAATCCACGTCAGTGGTCAAACCACCGGTCAAGAGGGCTAATCCCGCCGGCGTTGAGTCGCCGGCGAGGCCGAGACGGCGGAGGGCTTCGGAAAACGCCCTCAGGCGACCAAATCGACGGCGGAGACCATCTACGGGTAGCTGGGAACAAGTCGCAGTGTTTTTGTGGTGGTAGTTGGGCTCGGGGTGGCCGGAAACGCCGCCGGCGACGAGCTTGGCGGTCGCCGGAGTCGGGTGAGGACTGTTTCGAGGCTACGGTGCACGGGAGGAAGAGCTGGTGGTGGCTACGGGTTCCTGGTGCTGCACTGAGCACGGTGAGGCGCTCGGACGCGTGCTTGCACGGCCGTAGCCACGACGGCGACATGGCCGGCAGCGAGGAGCGCTCGGGCTCGAAGGGGGCGGTGGCTACGAGGCGTAATCGAGCACGGGAACTAGGGGGAAAAGAAGAGGAGCTCACAGCGGAGTCGAAGAGGGGGTCAGCGAGCTCGGGGACGGGCTGGAGAAGAGGTGCGGTCGCCGGCGATCTCGGATGCCCGAGGTTGAAGACGAGGGCGAAGGCGGTGTTGCAGGGCTTCCGGCGAAGCGTGGCTCGGTGGGGAGGACGAGGGAGTCGAGCGGAGCTGATGGGCTCGTCGGAGGGGCGAGGGAGTGGCTGTGGTGGCAACTACGGCGATCGGCGGCGAGGGACGTGCTCGGCCGTCGCGGGGGAGAGTGAGAGAGACGAGGGGGAGAGTGCGAGAGGATGAGAGGGAGACGTGGGGGTCGCGTGGCGTCCTCTGGGCGTCTCCCGGGGTCGGCAGAAGCAGGAGGTGGCCGGCGCGTGGCCGACGCGCGGTGAGCACGCGCCCCTGCCTCCTGGCGCAAGGTAGGGGGTGACTGGCCGAGCCAGTAGGCTGGGCCGAGCCAGGTAAGGCCCAGGTGGGCTTCTTTCTCCTCTTTTTGTTTTTGTTTTAGTTTCTGTTTTCTATTAAACTGCAACTGTTTAGCTTTATTTAAAATACTAGAACATTTCCAAAAATCCTGAAAATAAATGTGGCCTCTGTTTAGAATATTTCCAACAGGAAACATTTACTCCCAGAATTATTTGAGCATTTAAATTATTTTATAGCATTTAAATGCCCAAATTCAAATACTTATGACTTAATTCAATGACCTTCTATTGACCTAGAAAATTGTGCAACAATTTTTCCAGAGGTTCTAACCTAAGACAAAGAGGGTGAACATTTTAGAAGGGCATTTCAGGTTCATTGAAATTATTTTTAGTAAACCCTAGTTGTGTCCGGGGGGGGGGTGTTGGGGGTTCTGTCTTCCCCATTTCAAGTTTCTGATGAAAAATAAACATGATGCACACTCTAATGCAAGGACTAGCTAGGGTGTGACAACTCACCCCCACTCAAAAGAATCTCGTCCCGAGATTTAGGATCCTCTGGAAAGAAGGTGGGGTACTCGAGTCGAAGACGATCCTCCCTTTCCCAAGTGGCTTCTTCCTCGGAATGATGTGACCATTGAACCTTGAGAAACTTGATATTATGACGTCGAGTGGTACGCTCGGCTTGATCAAGAATACGAACGGGATATTCCTGATAAGAGAGGTTATCTTGTAGATCAAGCGTTTCGTGGTCCACTCCACGGATAGGATCCGCGAAGCAACGCCTGAGTTGCTAAACATGGAAGACATCGTGAACTCTGGAAAGATGCGGGGGTAGTTCCAGTTGGTAGGCAACTTCTCCTTGTTTGGCAAGAATACGAAAGGGTCCAATGTAACGAGGAGCCAATTTGCCTTTGATACCGAAATGATGGGTTCCCTTTAACGGGGTGACCCGAAGGTAAGCCTTCTCGTTGACTTCATAAGTCATAGGCTTATGTTTACGATCATATTGACTCTTTTGACGAGATTGGGCTGTTTTCAACTTCTCACGAATAACGCGAACCTGCTCTTCTGCTTCCTGAATCATATCCGGGCCAAAGAGTTGTCTTTCCCCGGTTTCTGACTAGTTAAGAGGCGTTCGACATTTTTGTCCATAAAGAACTTCGAAAGGAGCTTTGCCTAAGCTGGCTTGATAACTATTGTTATAAGCAAACTCCACGAATGGAAGGCATTTCTCCCAACTCATTCCGAACGAGACGACGGAGGCTTGGAGCATATCTTCTAGAATTTGATTGACTCGTTCCACTTGACCACTTGATTGAAGATGGAAGGCGGTGCTAAAGGAGAGACGAGTTCCCATAGCATTTTGGAAACTTTCCCAAAATCGAGAGGTGAAGAGACTCCCACGGTCTGAGTTAGTTTCCAATGGAACACCATGAAGAGACATTATCCGGGAGATGTATAAATCGGCTAGCTGGCTAGCGGTGATACTCTCACGAACAGGTAGAAAGTGGGCTACCTTGGAAAGTCGGTCGATCACAACGAAGATGGCATTATTCCCTCTCTTGGTCCTGGGAAATCCAGTGATGAAATCCATACTGATTTTTATCCCATTTCCATTCAGGAATAGCCAAAGGTTGAAGGGTGCCAGCAGGCCGTTGATGCTCTGCTTTAACACGACGACAAACGTCGCAGCTAGCAATGTATTGAGTGATTTCTCTCTTCATCCTAGTCCACCAAAACCTCTGGCGTAGGTCTTGATACATTTTAGTACTACCGGGATGAATGGTGAGAGGGGATTCATGAGCTTCCTTAAGGATCAACTGGCGTAGATGTTGTTTCTTTGGAACCGCCAAATGGTTCTCAAAGAAGACATCACCTCGCTCATCCATGGAGAAACATTTAGCAACTCCTCTAGCGATGTTTTCCCTAATCCGGGATATGCCCTTATCACGCTTCTGGGCAGCTATGATTTGATCCATAAGGGTAGGTTTCGCCACCAGGGTGGATAGGAATCCTCGAGGAACAATGTGAAGATTAAGATTACGAAATTCCTCATGGAGAAATGGTTGACTTTGTTGTAACATCAGGTTGTTACAATAGGACTTACGGCTTAGCGCATCAGCCATGACATTGGCTTTGCCCGGGGTGTAAGTTATTCCTAAGTCGTAATCCGAGATCAACTCAACCCAACGTCTTTGCCTGAGATTCAAATCTGGTTGGGTGAAGATATATTTCAAACTTTGGTGATCAGTGAAGATCTCGCAACGATTACCGAGGAGGTAATGTCGCCAAGTTTTAAGTGCATGGACTACAGCTGCAAGCTCTAGATCATGTGTGGGATAATTTTCCTCATGTGGGTGTAATTGTTGTGAAGCATAGGCAATTACCTGACGATCTTGCATGAGTATGCAACCTAGTCCTTGTCGCGAGGCGTCGCAATAGATAATAAAGTCCTTGGAGAAATCTGGTGGTACCAGTACGGGAGCAGATGTCAGGCGTCTTTTCAGTTCCTGAAAGCTGAACTCGCACTGTGGAGTCCACTCGAACTTTTTATCTTTCTTGAGGAGTTTAGTTAGAGGTTTAGCAACCTTGGAGAAATTCTCGATGAAGCGGCGGCAATAGCTCGCTAGGCCAAGGAAACTCCGAACTTGGTTGACCGTTTCAGGTGGAGTCCAATCAAGGACGGCTTGAACTCGCCCAGGATTGACAGCAATACCCTTACCAGAGATTACATGGCCTAGATAGGTCACTTCAGGCAACCAAAATTCACACTTGGAGAATTTGGCATAAAGGCGATGCTCTCGAAGTTTCATCAATACCAGCCTTAGATGTACGGCATGTTCCTCTTCATTCTTGGAGTAGATGAGTATGTCATCGAGGTATACTACGACGAATTTATCCAAGTACTCCATGAAGACCGAGTTCATTAACCGAGAGAAGGTAGCCGGGGCATTGGTTAAACCGAAGGACATGACGGTGTACTCGTATTGGCCACAACGAGTGACAAAGGCCGTTTTGGGTATGTCCCCGTTTCTGATTTTGATTTGATGGTAACCCAACCTCAAATCCATCTTGGAGAAGACTGAGGATCCAGCGAGCTGATCATATAGATCGTTGATCCTGGGAAGCGGATATTTGTTCTTGATGGTGACCAAGTTGACAGGTCGGTAATCCACAACCATTCGATCCGTTCCATCCTTCTTCTTAACAAAGAGGACGGGGCAAGCCCAAGGAGAGGAACTAGGACGGATCAAACCCTTTTTCAAGGACTCATCGAGTTGATTCTTAAGCTCGGCTAGTTCTAGGGGTGCCATCTTATAGGGTCTTCTAGAAATTGGAACGGTTCCTGGAACAAGGTCTATCACAAACTTGACATCCCTGTCAGGTGGAACACCTAGCAGTTCCTCTGGAAAGACATCCGGAAAATCTCAGACTACTGGAACATCCTCAAGGTCTGGAAGAGGGTTGGCATTTAGTGAGTAAAGCTGGCGCTTGGCCACTCGAGTTAAGACATTGGCTGTCTTGCCCGATGGGTGAGTAAGTTGAACGGTTCTAGTGGCACAATCAATCTTAGCATAATGAGCTGACATCCAGTCCATACCCAAGATGATATTTATGTCGGAGGACTTGAGAGCTATTAAGGATGCAAGGAAGACAAGTCTATCGACAAGAATTTCGTTCCCATGGCTTACTCTAGAAGTTTGCCATTTGGAACCCGGAGTTTGAATTACCATGGAAGTGGGCATGTCGCAGAATGTCGTGTTATGCAATCGAGCATAGTTCTCGGATATGAATGAATGAGATGCTCCAGTATCGAAAAGAACAGATGCCGGATGGCAGTTAACAAGGAGCGTACCAAGGACGACGTTAGGATCCTCATGAGCCTCCTCGGCTGAAACATAATTGACATGGCCACGTACAGTGGTGGCCGGCTTGGCGTAGAAAGTCTTCCCCGCTGGCTTACCACGGCCAACGGACTTTCCAGTTTGATTGGGGTTGTTGTTCTGGGGACACTCTCGGCTATAGTAACCCGGCTCTCCACACTTGAAGCACGTCACCACATTGGGGCGTGGAGCAGCATTAGCAGCGGGGCCACCATAGGGCTTGGGCGGTGCAAATTGCTGGTTGCGACGAGGCGCCTCAAAGGATGGCCTCGGAATGAACCTGGGTGGCAGTGCCGTGCTTGGAATCCACACCCGGCGCTTCTGAGCCCCAGAGCCGGATGAAGAGCCAAAATCACGGGAGTGCTTGCGTGAAGCGTCATAATCAGTCTGGCCTGTCTCAGCACTGATGGCTTTATTGACCAACTTCTGAAAGGATGTGCACTCGTGCAGACGGAGATCGCGGCGAAGCTCAGGGCTAAGTCCCTTGCGGAACCTTGCCAGCTTCTTAGCGTCAGTAGATACCTCTTCAGGAGCATAACGTGCCAGATTCCCAAATTCACGGCTGTAAGCATCCACAGTCAGTCTCCCTTGGGTGAAGTTGCAGAACTCCTCCCTCTTGCGATCCATGATACCTTCCGGAATGTGATGCTCACGAAAAGCCTCACTAAATTCAGCCCAAGTAGTGATTTGAACGACCGGGCGCATAGCTTCGAAGTTTTCCCACCAAAGGCTAGCAGGACCTTCGAGGTGATAGGCAGCATAAGTAACCTTGTCGGCTTCGGCTACGTTGGCAGAACGTAGCTTGTGGGTGATGCTGCAAAGCCAGTCATCCGCGTCGAGGGGCTCGACGGAATGCTTGAACTTTGGTGGGTACAGCTTGATAAAGTCATTGATTGACACCAAGTCATTTCGCGGGTGGCGTGCAGTGTTCTGCTCAATCCGCTCCAGCAGGCGGTTAGTCTCACGCTTGTTTCTTTCCGCCTCTAGCATCACTTCGGCCAGAGAAGGCGGGTGAGGCAGATTTTCACCTCTAGCTGCACTGGCTTCCCCCTGCTCCGGGACAACAGGGTTGCCGCGGGTGTTGACCATCCTAGGAGAAAACAAGACAACGGTTCAGACAAGGATGGCTCAAACTTAGCAAGGAAGTGCAGAATGTAATGGATAACACAGAATGCAGAGATGTTCATCCGTATGTCATGGTAATATAAAACTGCCATATATATACCAACGGTCATACACATCATACATAGTTTAGTACAAGCCCAGGCTACAGTACAACTATGATGAAAGACGTTACATCTCATCGGAGGCATTCCAAGCTCCTATACATTATTTGTCTACACCTCCGGAATCGATTACACGCCAAGTCATATTCCACAAGTCACGCAGGACAGTGGAGATACAACTACTACAATACTAGTGGTATTACTACTAACTCAGACAACTCCGTAGTAGTCCTCATAGAAGTCACCTCCATAGCCTGGAAGTTCAACGTGACCATCCGGGAACAGACAGTCCTGAGGAGCTTGTGGACCATAGGGGCTAGGATGAGGTCTTGGACCAACAAACGGTGGCCTGCGGGGACAACGGGGTGGGGTGATGCCTCCCACATCACGCCAATCCACCATGTCTGGCAGAGCTGATCTCACAGGATACAGATCCCTTGTATCCATACATCCAGCTTGCACCGCAGGTGCAAACCGAGTCAATGTGGCCCAATGATCAGCACGGGTATTGAAAAGCTCCAACCTCAAGGCCCGATTCTCTTGATCCTTATCTTCGAGCATCTCGGCAGTGGTACGAGTTAATGAGTCCTCCTGAGTGGAGTCAACATAGATGGCCTGAAGATACCCTTGCGCTCCCGGAAGTGAAGCTGGCATGTAACGGAAGTCGGTGTTCCGAAGCAGGCCAGTCCGGACTCGCATGATGGTCATCATGGAATAGGCAACATCCTGCACAACCATCTCAACGGTAACCCCGAGTCCATAGGAACAGTGAAGGGGCTCGGTAGATCCAGGATAAGAAGGAAATATCCTGACGGTGCAGAAATACTGGCTTTGGTTAAAGTCGCGGAACTGCTCTTCGACGGTGTATTCGGGATACCAACGGTAACCCGTCTCGATCATGACCCGGACTAACATAGCAGTATGACCGGGCACGTCGAGGCACCTGGTCAGGCGAACCACTTGGTTATGAACGCGGTTGGCCATCTGAAAGCACAACCACAAGACGAAGACATCCGAATTTCTAGGGAAAATTGGACAGCATAATGACTGTAAATGCTCAGAAAAAGATTTGAGACCTCCACAACAGTTCACAATACCACTCAACAACATCATATCAAGGTTCTGTTTCAATTAGCAACATACTAAGAATAGTAGAAACTAAACTGGGACTTGTAACAACAATCCTATAAACTACTACGATTAGTAACACGTGAACCTGATAGAGGAAGAGAGCCTACTCCTTAACCCACGTTGAATGAGGAGAGAATGACTCAGATTAGACACATAGGTAAAGGAGTAAAAGAACCTTACATTCCCTCCCACAATCAATTCCCCTACATATAACTAGAGCATTTCTAGACTCGACATCGACCAGTTTGGCTCAACAAACCTACAGGCAGTCCGGCTCTGATGCCAACGCTGTCAGGACCCCGATTCCAAGTCACATCGATCTAGCCGGTAACACCTCATATCACTTTGCGGCCTCACGCACGGTATCCCACGGGTGTCGCCTTACCATGGCCCGGGACCGTTTGCGCCTTTTGGCTCACGTATATGATAATGTCGCTAGCATCCATATGACAGGGAACCCGGGCCGACATGGCTAGTCGTGAACCCAAAGCGGCACAGACCTATGGAGACAGGCATACATGGATCACATCGAACATGTCGGTCATCAACGAGTGATTCCGGGCTGTAGCACTGGGCTAACAGGACTCCGGGGAACCCCGGGCTGTAGCAGGCTAGGCAGGACTCCGGAAGTCACCGTGTGACATTTCTCCGAAGGGACAGACATAGGGACGAAATGAAACACATGCCGGCCAGTCAAGTGTCCTGAACAGTAGTGCTGGGCTAGCAGGACTCCGGTGAACCGGGCTATAGCGGACTACTATGGCTCGAGGAACACTAGACTACATTTCCCCATAAGAAAGGCTGCCAAGGATAAACAACTAGGTTGTCGGATCCCACTCATACCAAGCATTTCAATCATACACACAATATGCCCGATATGAGTACATACAACATGGCATCACAACAAAACTCTACAACTCAAGTACTTTATTTAAAGGCTCCAGAGAGCCATACATAACATGTTCATACAGATAGGGGTCACATGACCCGACACTCAAGTCATACAAACATACAAGCACATGCGGAAGCAACTAGTCTGAGTACAGACTCTAGAAAGAAAGAAGGCTTCTCGAAGCCTGTCTATCTACATAGGGCCCTCCATGGCCAGGATCACCACCTGGGTTGCTAGTCACTCGTCGACGTCAAGGTCTACATAAACCCATCGGAGGGGGCAGTGTTGTCGTCTGAAAACAACAAATAAGCAAACATGAGTACAAAGGTACTCAGCAAGTCTTACATCAGAACCTACTATACATGCTTATTCTCAAGAAGGCGGTGGGGTTGATGCAGCAAGCCAGCTTAGACTCTTGGCTAACCTATCCTACGGAACTCCACCAGTAAAATAGTTTTCGCACACAAGTCCACTACTCACCAACACAATACTCCACCAGGGATCCTCCCTCGTCATCCTACGAGAGGGCCATCCTCGGTACTCACACTTATCTTGAGTCTTTTAGTAGTATCCATTAACTTGTCTATGGACTGTATATGCAACCAAGTAGTCCTTTACCGCGGACGCGGCTATTCGAATAGTTTTATACCCTGCAGGGGTGTACTTCGTCACACATGTTTCCACCACTTAGCGTCTGCACACGACATTTTCTCGGCAGACTTCAAGCGAAAACCGACGTGGGTGTAGACCACGACCTGACTAACCTCACAAGTCTCTAGTCCAGGTTTATTGCCTATTCAGGTTCCATCCGCAAGGAAATCCGGCCGGGGTATCCTCAACGGCCCCAAACGATGTGAACAGGGTTCCCGAGACACCAAACGGGTGACTCGGTACACCGTGCCACGGTGTATCTAGCGCAACATAGCCCACCCCTAGGGTCAGCGCTACACACGGCCGCCAACACATGTCCTACAAACACCAGAAACTAGTTGCAACTCCTGGACAGAGGCGAGAGGGGTCAGTAAGTCGAGCGGGGTCATATTTCAGGGCCCAATGTGTGGTAGTAGCTGAATCTTAAATCACGCATACAGATCTCAGTTCTTAGGGACGACCTCAATGAAACAACCCACCATGTACTCCTACATGGCCTCTCATCGATACCTTTACCAAAACATGTTCAACACATCCCTCACATTACCGGCATAAGCATTTCACTCTAGCCCATCTCCCAGATGAACCAGACCTGATACAACTCTAAGCATAGCAGTCATAGCAAGGTAGGAATCACATACATGGCTCAATCAACTCCTACACATTCTAGTGGGTTTCATCTAGTTACTGTGGCAATGACAGGTCATGCAGAGGATAAGGGTTCAACTACCGTAGCACACAGCAGTTTGAATCGCGTTGTCTTAATGCAGTAAGCAAGAGCAGAAGCGAGAACATGGGTTTGTATCGGAATGATCAATGGTTGCTTGCCTGATGGAGTGGTAGCGGGATACTGCCCTTCAGTTGGATACTCGTGAATATCCTCGGAGGCAGAACCAACCAGGGAGAACACATCGGAACAAAATCAACACATGACGATATGCAACAATATGATGCATGCTATGACATGACAATATGATTGTGTCTTGGCCTAATGCAAGCTAAAATAGAAAGGGATGAACTCATTTGAATCAAAGATTCAAATATTAGCTCATTAAACATGGCATTTATAGTGCATTACCTTATTCTGCCTAAACAGCAAGGTAAACTTGTTTTGTCATTCATGAAACCATTACAGATGGATAGATTGAATTTTTCTGATAATTTTTCATATATAAATTATTTCATTTGGAGTTACGGTTGAATTTCTATGAATTTTTGAAGTTTGAACTATTTTCTGGAATTTCCTGTATAAAAATAAATCCAGAAAATGCATTACTGCATCAGCATTGCGTCATGCTGACCTCAGCAGGTCAAAGGCGCCAGCCCAGGTCAAACCTGACTGCTGGGCCCCTTCTGTCAGCATCTCAGTGCACTAACTACGTTTAGTTAGCCTAATTACTGGGCAGGGCCCACTAGTCAGTGACTATACTAATTAAACTAACTAATTTTAGTTAGAAACTAATCTGGATAATTAGCAGAGGGGGGGCCCACTTGTCATTGACTCAAAGGAGTCAACCTGGGCCCACCCAGTCCACGTCAGTGGTCAAACCACCGGTTAAGAGGGCTAATCCCGCCGGCGTTGAGTCGCCGGCGAGGCCGAGACGGCGGAGGGCTTCGGAAAACGCCCTTAGGCGACCAAATCGACGGCGTAGACCATCTACGGGTAGCTGGGAACAAGCCGCAGTGTTTGGTGGTGGTAGTTGGGCTCGGGGTGGCCGGAAACGTCGCCGACGACGAGCTTGGCGGTCGTCGGAGTCGGGTGAGGACGATTTCGAAGCTACGGTGCACGGGAGGAAGAGCTGGTGGTGGCTATGGGTTCCTGGTGCTGCACTGAGCACGGTGAGGTGCTCGGACGCGTGCTTGCACGGTCGTAGCCACGACGGCGACATGGCCGGCGGCGAGGAGCGCTCGGGCTCGAAGGGGGCGGTGGCTATGAGGCGTAATCGAGCACGGGAACTAGGGGGAAAAGAAGAGGAGCTCACAATGGAGTCGAAGAGGGGGTCAGTGAGCTCGGGGACGGGCTGGAGAAGAGGTGCGGTCGCCGGCGATCTCGGATGCCCGAGGTTGAAGACGAGGGCGAAGGCGGCGTTGCAGGGCTTCCGACGAAGCGTGGCTCAGTGGGGAGGACGAGGGAGTCGAGGCGGAGCTGATGGGCTCGTCGGAGGGGCGAGGGAGTGGCTGTGGTGGCAACTACGGCGATCGGCGGCGAGGGACGTGCTCGGCCGTCGCGGGGGAGAGTGAGAGAGATGAGGGGGAGAGTGCGAGAGAATGAGAGGGAGACGTGGGGGTCGCGTGGCGTCCTCTGGGCGTCTCCCGGCGTCGGCAGAAGCAGGAGGTGGCCGGCGCGTGGCCGGCGCGCGGCGAGCACGCGCCCCTGCCTCCTGGCGCGAGGTAGGGGGTGACTGGCCGAGCCAGTAGGCTGGGCTGAGCTAGGTAAGGCCCAGGTGGGCTTCTTTCTCCTCTTTTTTTGTTTTAGTTTCTGTTTTCTATTAAACTGCAACTGTTTAGCTTTATTTAAAATACTAGAACATTTCCAAAAATCCTGAAAATAAATGTGGCCTCTGTTTAGAATATTTCCAACAGGAAACATTTACTCCCAGAATTATTTGAGCATTTAAATTATTTTATAGCATTTAAATGCCCAAATTCAAATACTTATGACTTAATTCAATGACCTTCTGTTGACCTAGAAAATTGTGCACCAATTTTGCCAGAGGTTCTAACCTAAGACAAAGAGGGTGAACATTTTAGAAGGGCATTTCAAGTTCATTGAAATTATTTTTAGTAAACCCTAGTTGTTTCCAGGGGGGTGTTGGGGGTTATGTCTTCCCCATTTCAAGTTTCTGATGAAAAATAAACATGATGCACACTCTAATGCAAGGACTAGCTAGGGTGTGACATATACTACGTATCCACTGTCCTCACTCCATGCAAATCACGGTACCCACATTATCAAAAGATAGCATACACGGTCTTCATGGCATCCCAGAAACTACGACACTACTTTCAAGAGTATTCAATTACGGTGGCCTCCGAAGTACCACTCAACGACATAATAAATAACCGCGATGCCACGGGCCGGATTGCTAAATGGGATATCAAGCTCCTCCCGTTTGACATAACATATAAACCACGTCGAGCCATTAAGTCGCAAGTACTGGCTGATTTCGTCGCCGAATGGACGGAAGCCGAACTCCCTAAAGAGTATGGTGCGTACTCCAATTGGATCATGCACTTTGACGGCTCTAAGATGCTGGCTGGTCCGGGGGCAGGCATCGTCCTGACATCCCCCACCGGAGATACAGTCCAATACATACGCCAAATATTATACACAGACTCCAACAATGCAGCAGAATATGAGGCCCTGTTGCATGGTCTCCGGATGGCAGTCTCCATGGGCATCCAACGCCTAGAGGTGCGGGGGGATTCAAACCTCGCAATATCTCAAATAAATGGGGACTTTGACGCCAAGGACCCAAAAATGGCGGCTTACCGCAACGCCGTCCTCAAAATGTCAGCTCGGTTCGAGGGCCTCGAATTCCACCATGTGGTCCAAGAAAACAATCGAGCAACGGATATCCACGCTCGCATCGGCACTAAGCGCTCACATCGGCGCTAATATCTTCTTGGAAAGGTTGTTTAAGCCATCCGTGGTGTGGGAAGGGGAGACCGGCAAAAACAGTCCAGATCCGGCCACAACACCAGACCCCGAACACTCTGACGTAATCAGAGGCTCTGCCACCGAAATAACACCTTCGACCCATGTGATTATGGCTTTCATCGCCCCGTGGACAGACCCTTCTTGGCTTACCTAACTAGGCAAGAACTCCCTGATGACCCAAACGAGGCACGTTGCATTGGCGGTGGTCTAAAGCCTACAAGGTCCACGAGGGAGAGCTTTATAAGAAAAGAGTTACCGGAGTACTTCAAAGGTGCATCTCCGAAGAGGAAGGATGACAACTTTTGGCAGAAATTCATGCTGGACTTGGCGGCCACCACGTCGTAGCTCGGGCCCTTGTAAGCAAGGCCTTCCGTACAGGTTTTTACTGGCCGACGGCCTGAGCAGACGCACAAGACCTCGTTCAACGTTGCGTCGGTTGCCAGTTTTTCGCAAACCAAAGCCATATGCCACCTACCGCTCTCCAAACAATCCCCATTACTTGTCCCTTTGCGGTCTAGGGGCTTGATATGGTCCGACCCCTTAAAGGGGGAAGCCATAAGAAAAAAAATACTTATTGGTCATGGTGGATAAATTCACCAAATGGATAGAAGCCAAACCAGTTAAAACGGCCGAGTCCGGACCAGTGATAGACTTCATATCCGGGGTTGTACACTGTTATGGTGTCCCCCACAGCATCATCACCGATAATGGCTCGAACTTTACAGCCGACGATGTAAAAACTTGGTGCAGCAACATGGGCATTAAACTCGATTATGCCTCTATCTATCACCTGCAAACTAACGGTCAAGTCGAGCGAGCAAATGGTCTTATCATGAGCGGCATTAAACCCAGATTACTGCGATCCTTGAAGGAATCAGATACGCACTGGGTGGAGGAGCTTAACTCCGTACTACGGGGGATGCGGACCACGCCGAATCGCACTACCGGATACACACCGTTCTTTATGGTGTACGGCGCAGAGGCGGTACTGACCTGCGACATCATTCATGACTCACCTCGAGTGCGCATGTACGAAGCGAAAGAAGCCGAGCTTGATCGGCAGGATAGTTTGGACGCCCTGGAGGAGGAGCGTGATGTGGCAAAAGCCCGCTGCGCATTCTATCAGCAACAGGCTCGGCGGTATCAAAGCAGAGAAGTACGGGCCAAAACTTATAACTTTGGCAAACTCGTTCTACGCCTATCGGAGAAGAAAAAGAACAAGCTCAAGCCCAAATGGGAAGGTCCCTTCGTTATTGACAAAGTTCTGACCGGTGGAGCATACCGTCTACGGGATGCATTGGACAATCGACTTGAGCCAAACCCATGGAACGCAGCCAGACTCCGAAGGTTCTACGCCTAGTGCCAGACTCTGTGTTCGTCTCCTTACCCCCGTCAATTTTTTATATATCCGCTATCTGTCTTTTCTTTCTTTCTTTCTTCCCTTTTTCTTCACGACCTTAAAAGGTTAAAATGTGTCTTGACTACACAATCTTGACACGCTAGGCGTGCTCATTATACCTGGGGCCTTCTTATTCAGAAGCTTAATATAACTATGTTCTGGGCTCTATGCCCCCCGCACATGTGTTACTTTTCCACATGTACCTTTTCTTCACCATTATATGCATCGATATGACTTAAGTTTTGGCAAAGCTGGGTTGCCTGGCTCTTGTGTTTATGCCCTACGTTCCCGTTAATTCGGCTAGGGCATAAGGGGAGCACCTCTGCGATTGTTACTGCCAGGTCAGCCGGATGTGTACCTCAGACTAGGTGAAGATGAAAGCTAGCATTCTGAAGGGAATATTCGGTCGGTGAACAAAAGATGACTTTTATTTATTGTAATACATGCCCCCAGATGTTTATATCCTGCGTCTCTTTTCGCAGTTCGGACATGCACATTAATGCATGCGTACCCAGGGAAAGGAACCCTTAACGGAACTATTCTCTCTGGAAGATGTTTCTTACTATCCATGTAATATAACATAGCTAGTTGGGTACTTGTATGTTCAAGCACTTATGATCCCTACGCTTGGTTTCCACATGTACCCCGGTTTTTACATAACTGAGCAGGTATTCGGATACACTCCGAACAGTCGGGTCCGGAGGTCGAAGCGAAAAGGTCCGCCATGACAAATGATTTACAATCTAGCTAGGGACAATATATGTCACTTGAAGTACACAATCACTTAGACTGACTAAATTCTTCTTCTATACCATCCAACAGGCTGTCTAGCCTACAATCCCGTTAGGAATAATTTGCGGCTAATTTCACCTGGTCATACACCAAACTGACGGGGATCTCTTTCCCATCAGACCCCACAGGTCCGACCTCGGCCATGTGGTTCGGGTCAGCCTTGGTATATCGCATCTTCACCATGGCCCAGGCTTCCCTTGCACCTTGTCGGTAGGCTGATATCTTCCATAATTGGAAGCGCCACCGCGCTCCCTTGAGCATCTCTACAAGCTCCCCCATGCCTCCTGGCAGGGAGGCGGATGGCTACAAGGCTTGGGCAATGCCCTGCATCACCTGCCGAACTTGTTCATGCAGTTGTGAGAGCTCTGGCAGAAGATCACCCGCAGACCCGGGCATCTCCTCTGCGGGACGACCCGTCAGCATACCTACAGATATAACTGTGTTAGCCGCTTTCTTCGCCGAGCTCTATAAAAGTTCGTTCAAACACTTACTAAAAATGCCGCATCGAAGCCTCTTATTCTCCTTTACGGAGTCAACAAGCTGGGCCCGAACATCTTTCAGTTCGACGCCCAGCCGGGTATTGGCATCTTGGAGATCGTTTTTCTCCCGCCTAACCTGCATAAGCACGCGCTCGCCAGCCTTTAGCTGTCGTTGAGCATGTTGCTCATCCCCTCGCAGGACCTCCGGATTCACTCTGGGATCATCTGTAGAATCTATTGTTAGATTTGCATGCATGCCGAATACTAACTGGTACATGTCATTCTTTTAGATAGAAACAAGTGTTACTGGATGGGGCCTTCTCGGACTCCTTCATTGCGGCAACTGCGGCACGTAGTTGGGCTTTGCACTCCTCCAGCTCTTGAGACAACTAGGTATTCTTCTCTGTAAGAACCTACGCAAACAATGATCCTTAAATCAGTTGTGCCAACTGTTTCAAGTCTCAGGGGCTACTGATATACATAATTATTAGATTTTCTTACCCATATATCCTTTACATACTGGTCCGTGGCTCGGGCAAGACCATTTTGAGCAGCTCGGATGTACGCGTCTCCTGAGTTGAAGGCATCGAACGCCTCTTGAGAGAAACAAGCGTCACGGAGTACGGCCCAGCGACGCCTGTGATTCATGGCACTCTCCACTTTGGAATTCGTAGCGGACAGCCTATCCGCATCCTCTGTAGGAGGAACATTCGGTGTTGGACCCACATTAGCGTCTGCCTCTTAGTCCGGCTCTGGAGCCCGGCTGGTGGAGGCTTGGCCAGCAGGCTCTCCGGATATGGTCCGGCGAGCGTTTTTCCTTCCAGGAACCATGGACATTAGTATATTTTAAAAGACGACAACCACGGAGCGGGGTTCTTTTTCATACCTCTGTGACGGCGTCTCAGTCCTGACCGCCTTCCTTTTAAGCCTACCCGGCTTCGGTGCCCCTTGTTGGTGAGTCACTGCGGGTTCGGCATGGCGTCCCAAGGGCCTTCACTGTAAGACACCATATGTGTGCGGTAGGTGAAGTGCGAAAAAGGGATCCTTCTCGGAAGTTGGGACTCTGGTTTTACTTACATGCGATGCAGGGAGCAGTCCAGGATAATCGGCTATGATGGCTACCAAGGCACCGTTGAAGCTTAACTGATAGAACGTCCTGTCAATGAGCTCCACAAATGTGTCCAGATCTTCTTCGAGTCTATGATCGAGGGCCCGGTCAGGGTCCTTTGGTTGTGGAGACAGGCTGTGGACCTCCCTCACAACTTTTCATAGTTCTTGCTATGAAATAGCAAGGTAAATACTTATGACGAAGACTGCGGGAAGGTCTGGAGTAGAAAGTAGCAGCTCACCCAGTTTGGGGGGGTGTACATGGAGAGTCCATCCCGTGGCTTAATGCGGATGAACTCCTCTTCCTCTCCTTTATATAAACCGGACAATATTTTTGCTAGAGCAGCGATGGAGTTCGGTCCCTTACGACCACAGTGGGTGGCATCGTCTTATCCATTAAAGTGCCACATGGGTTGTCCCCAATATTGAAGTGGCTGCACCCCCCGCATTATACATATTGACATAACCTCGATTATTGTCAATCCTGATTTGGCCAGCGTTTTTATCCGGCCCATCAGGTAAAGGACCTCTCTATTATCTTCCTCCTGGGGGCTCCGAGGGCGCCAGCTGCGGCGATTCTTCAAAGGGGGTTATTGAACTCAGGAAGGCCCATCCGAATAGGGTCCGGAAGGGGGACATCCTCCATATAAAACCACTTCGAAGGCCAGTCTTCGGATGTCTTCTTCGGGGTACCGGACAGGTATCCGGTCCCGGCGATGCACCATATCTCGGCTCCACCCACTTGATAGATTGACCCCTCCTGTGTACGGGGTACGAGGCAAAATAGCCTCTTCCATAGCTCGAAATGAGCTTCGCAGCCCATAAACAGCTCGCAAAGGGCGACGTAGCCAGCGATGTGTAATATGGAGGCGGGAGTAAAGTTATGCAGTTGGAGGCCGTAGAACTCCAGGAGCCTGCAGAGGAACGGATGAATTGGAAATCCAAGCCCCCTTAATAAGTAAGGGACAAGGCATACCCGCTCCCCCATGGATGGGATGGGAAAGCTCTCGGCTTGCTCCCCGCCGTTGTAAGTGGCAAGTCCGGCTCGAACGGGGACCATATACGCTGAAGGGAGAAACCCCTAGGTATGTAACTCTACTAATTGGCTATGGGGGACGGAACACTTCTTCCAATGGTTTGGCTTAGGGCTACGGGAGCGAGAGGAGGAACTGTGATGGCCGGCCATGATGGGATGGACTTTTCCAGGCGCGCTCCGATGGATACTCGTTGTGGGAGGATGGTGTGATCTGGATCTAAGGATCCCCGTCTCTTTAAATAGACGATTTACTCACATGGTTAGGGTGGCAAGTGTAAAAATGTCCCGACTTCTCGCATTCGCTCAACACATGGAGGATAGCCATTATTAGGCACGGAATTTGGAGAAGAACCAGCCTTGCAATGCCGAAGACAATCTGCGCACCAGACTCATCGTCATTGAAGCCTCGTTCGGGGGCTACTGAGGGATTCTTGGATTAGGGGGTCCCCGGACAGCCGGATTATATCCTTTGGCCGGATTGTTGGACTATGAAGATACAAGATTGAAGACTTCATCCCGTGTCCGGGTGGGACTCTCCTTTGCGTGGAAGGCAAACTTGGCAATTCGGATATGTAGATCTCCTCCCTTGTAACCGACTCTATGTAACCCTAGCCCCCTCCGGTGTCTATATAAACTGGAGGGCTTAGTCCGTAGGACAACAACAATCAGAATCATAGGCTAGCTTCTAGGGTTTAGCCTCTACGATCTCGTGGTAGATCAACTCTTGTAATACTTATATCATCAAGATCAATGAAGCAGGAAGTAGGGTATTACCTCCATCGAGAGGGCCCGAACCTGGGTAAACATTGTGCCCCCGCCTCCTGTTACCATCCGCCTTAGACGCACAGTTCGGGACCCCCTACCCGAGATCCGCCGGGTTTGACATCGACAGAGGGTACCCAGACTTGCCTGCATGTGGCCCAGCGCGCGGACTCCTCAACGACCTGGTACGACCCAGCTACAAGACTTCTAGGACAAGACCCTCGCGAGGGCCCCCGTCCTCACGAGGCGGACGATGCCAAGACCTCCCGAGGAGCGGTGCCCCGAGCCTACCTCCAGAGGAGTGGGTATTTCTATCTAGGTACCCAGCCTCACGAGGCCCTCAATGACGTATGCCATGATGACCAAGGCCAGGTGGGCGCCAGCGGGCGTAGGAGAGGATAGTTTCCTTAGGTGCTAAGGAGGCAAGGACCAGCGCGGGTTCCCGAGGGATCCTCCCAAAGGTTTCCATTCCAGTGCAACAATACCAAGACCATGAGCTCGGCAGGATGGATGTAATCGCCGAGCCCACCTTTGTGTCACGGCCAGAAGCTTTGAATTTGACGAACATGATTTTTGTGTCAACGATGCTCAAACCAGGATGATACTTCACAAATGTGATAGCCCCGACGAGCTCTATCCGGTCCACGCGACGTCCTCCACCACCACTGCTCCAGTTGCTTTCTCCGCCGACGTAGTTCTTTGGCACGCTCGTGTGGGTCATCCCAACCTCGTCACTCTTTGTCATATTCTTATGAGTTGTAGTTTTAGTTGTAATAAGATTGAGGATCATACTTGTCATGCATGTCATGTTGGCAAACACGTTCCCCTTCTGTTTAATAATTCCACCACCATTGATTCTTTTCCCTTTCAGTTGATCCATAGTGATGTGTGGAGCTCCCCAGTTCCTAGTAATTCATGTTATATATATTATGTTGTTATTCTTGACGTTTACTCCCATTATGTGTGGACTTCTCCTTTGCGGCAAAAATCAGATGCGCTTTCCACTTTGACGGCCTTTTACTCCTATGTCAGTGCACAGTTTGGGCGTCCTATTCTTGCTCTTCAGACTGTCAATGGAAAAGAGTTTGACAAGCTTGTGTTCCGCACTTCTCTATCGCATCATGGCACAATTTTTCATCTCACTTGCTCATATACTTCACAACAAAACGGTAGAGCCGAACGTGTCCTTCAGACTCTTAATGACTGTGTTCAGACGCTCCTGTTTCATGCCAACGTGCCGCCCCGCTTCTGGTCGAATGCCCTCGCTACCGCGTCGCTTCTTCTTAATCTCCGACCATGTCGACCACGATGGAACTATGCACCCCATCACTTAATCTTTGGTACGCCACCTTCTTATGACTGTCTGCGTATTTTTGGGTGTCTCCGTTATCCTAGCATTTTCGATACCACTCCTCATAAATTCTCATCACACTCTATTGCATGCATCTTCATCGGTTACCCTCCCAACTCCAAGGGCTATCGGTGCTATGATCCTGTGTCCCATCACATGTTCACCTCCCGGCATGTTTACTTTGATGAGCATGTGTTTCCGTTTCAGCAGGTACCTCTGGTCGCCCCTTCATTACCGCTTGCTGACGGCGCTGGGCCACCATCTCCGCACCCGGGCCGCTTGCGTCCAGCCCTCGGCCCACCCTGGCTCGAGGTGCGCCACGCCCACCCGGTAAAGGCCTCCTCCGGGTCGGGCGTCAGGCTCTCCAACCTCGCAGGCTCCTCGGCCTCGATGTCGCCTCTACATGATGGCCCGACATCGCCTGCGGCTTTGTCCGCCTCGACGCTGCTGTCACCGGATGAGCCGGCCTCGCCCGCGACTTCGTTCGCCTCGCCCGCCGCTTCATCCGCCTCACCGCCTCCCGCAGTGCGGCCATGGGCCGATGAGCCGGCCTCTCCCGCGGCCTCGACGCCTTTCGGCATGTCATCACCACCACCTGCGGCCGGTCTCGTGGGTTCTCTCCTACCACCTTTGGTAGTTACCTGCGATCCTACGGGAGTCTTTCGTCCGAGCTAGCGGTATGCTTCGGATGAGAACGTCTACACAACATCCACCTCCGCGCCATCGCCCTTGCTGTCCTCCATTCGAGCTGCTCTTCGTGATCCGCTTTGGATGGCTGCGATGTAGGAGGAGTTTGATGCTTTGCAGCGGAACCAGACTTGGCAGCTTGTTCCTCGACCCCGGCACACTAACATGATTACAGGGAAGTGGGTTTTCAAGCAAAAGCTCCGCCCCGATGGTACAGTTGACCGCTACAAGGCGCGTTGGGTTGTTCGTGGCTTCCGTCAACGTGCCATTGTCGACTTCACCGTCACTTTTTCTCTGGTTCTTAAGCCCGAGACAATCCACACTGTTTTACAATTTGAGGTCTCTCGCACCTGGCTGGTGCACCAGATGGACGTCTCCAACGCCTTTCTTCATGGTCATCTCGAGGAGCAGGTTTTCTGTCAGCAACCCATAGGGTTCATTGATCCGACGCATCCAAATCACGTGTGCCTGCTTTCGCGCTCCTTATATGGGCTCAAGCAGGCTCCTCGTGCCTGGTAGCAGCGCATCGCAGCGTTTCTTCATCATCTCGGATTCCGCTCTAGACGCTCCGATGCTTCGCTACTTGTCTATCACCAGGGCGCCGATACAGCGTATCTGCTCCGCTACGCCGGCGACATCATTGTAACGGCATGCATGCCTGGGCTCCTCAGTTAGCTCACTGATCTTCTTCGTGCTAAGTTTGCCATCAAGGACTTGGGTCCTTTGCACTACTTCCTCGGTGTTGAGGTGGTACGTCGTCCGGATGGTTTCTGCCTTCACCAGCGGAAGTATGCTCATGAGCTTCTCGATCGTGCTGGAATGCTTAATTGCAAACCCGCGGCCATGCTTGTCGACACGAAGGCCAAGCTCTCTACCACTGATGGTTCTCCTGCTTCGGATGCTGGTTTCTACCAGTCCATTGGTTGTGCTCGTCAGTACCTCACTCTCACTTGACCGGAGCTTCATTATGCAGTTCAGTAGGTGTGCCTTCATATGCACGCACCTCGGGATGTTCATTGGGCCTCCGTCAAGCCGATTCTCCGTTATATCCGTGGCTCCATGGATCTTGGCCTCAAGTTGCGCACCTCCGCCGACACCAACCTCACCGCATACTCCGACGCTGACTGGGTCGGCTGCCCCGACACCCATCGATCCACTTTGGGTTACTGTTTCTTCCTTGGTCCATCACTTATTTCGTGGTTGTCCAAGAGGCAGCCTACAGTTCTCACAATCCAATGCTGAGGCTGAGTATCGTGCTGTGGATAATGTCGCCGTCGAGTGCTCCTGGCTTCGTCAACTTTCTTGGGCTCTCATGTCCCGTCGACAAGGCGACAGTGGTATATTGCGACAATGTATCGGCTGTCTACCTCTCCGCCAAACCGGTTCATCATCGTCGTACCAAGCATATTGAGCTCAATATTCATTTTGTTCGGGATCAGGTGGCACTTGGCCACGTTCGTGTTTTACACCTTCCCACGTACCAACAATTTGCAGATATCATGACCAAAGGCTTGCCTATGGCGTTCTTCGAGGAGTTCCGGTCTAGTCTTTGCGTCAGCAATGGCGCCACTTCAACTGCAAGGGGGTGTTGAGTATATGTGTTACTAGTGGTTGGGGCGCGCCTCTTAAGACATTCATGTGCGCCCCTATGTTTTCTCAGCACATTGGGCTGTCTTCTTTGTTCCTCAGTAAACAATTTGAGTTTAAAATGTTAGTTTAGATATGTGGCATTATAGCTTAGATGGATCAACCCAGAAACAAAGATAAGGTCATGTGCGTATGTTATAAGAGTTCATACCATGCCTGATCAATCATATGTACGATCTGAATCTTGCTTACAGCGTAGCTTTAAATCTTATGAAGATTCATTTGGCCTCTTCTCGCTTCTAGCGACAAGTCACAAATGTACCACATAATATGATTCACTGAAAAAGTCTCAGATCTCTTACAACGCCCTTCCATTAAAGCCTACAAATATCCCCCTATTTGATACAAACAAGTAGTATATTTATTGACGCAGAAATAGAACATAGAGTATGAAGCAAATGTAAATCATCAAAGACGAGCATCTGTAGTAATTGAAAGTAATATCACACAAACTCATATATGTGGAATAATATAGAAACATATTAACCTTCTTGAGCTCTTCCTCCTCTCCCTTTATCTGATTATGCATTCCTACAACAGCAACTTAGTGGCTTCCACAAATCAAAGTGATAGAATAGAGAGCTATATGTACATGTGCCATTTTACAATCAGGTGTTTGGTCACTTCAACATTGGCATACTGAGTCTCACGGTTTCATTCGCTTGATGAAATGCTAGGTAGATGACCACGGACATGTTCCTGTAATCGTTGACGAAGATTCTCTGAGCTAACCGAAGGACTCCTCCCAACCTAGCCCCCGTGTCGTCCCACCCGCGAGCGACTCGGGCGGCGGCGCGGGCACCCCCCTCCTCTCCTCCTCCCCGCCCTCCCTCGCCCTTGCCACCGACCGCAGTCGCTGGGGCAAAGCACCCCGCGGTGGCTGGCGGCGGGGCCCCTCTCTCCGCTGCTCGGGGGTGGCCGGTGCGGGGCGGCCGATCCTGGTGGCGGCGCCGAGCGTGCGTGGGGCTCGGCGATGCAGCGGCAGTGGCTCCCGGCGGAGGCGTTGTGGGCGACAGTGGCGAAGTGGTGGGCAACGGCAGCGACCCGACGACTACGTGCCTGTGGTGGCGGCGGTGGTCTAGATCCGACCACGGCTAGAGCGGGTGGGTGCCGGTGAACCCCTTCTCTTCGGGCCATGGCTCGGCCTCCTTCTCCTCTCGGTCGGGGTCGGAGGTGGGCTGGTGCTAGTGGAGGTGGGGGCGTGCCGGCCGGACCTGATGCGAGTTTTTCGGCAGGCGGCGCGGGTTGGGCAGTGGCCGGGCGTGGCCGCTGCTCCGGCCGTGGGCGGCGGCATGGGGAGGTGATGAGGACATCAATACCATTGTTACACCCACAACCCCAACTGCTATACATACTGGACCAATTACTAGAGCTCGCGCACGCCAATTGAATTACCAGGTACTTCCGTTTCTTGGTAACGATTCTAATGTTCATGAGAATATGATGCTTCCTAAATTGGATACATTTGTTTTGCTTACAAATGAAGGGCCTAGCTTGGACAAGAAAGATGAACCTTGGAGAAAGTTCAAGCATGGAGATGATGGCATGCGCAAGGGGAACAAGAACAGAGTCACGAGTGATGATTCCAGGGCTTCGAAGCCACCATAATGAGTGCATGAAGCCTTGGATGAAATATACAAGATGCCACTTCATAAATTTCGTCCAGAGGCTATTCTAGGTGCTGCGTCACCTTATTTTTGGGCCAGGCCCATGTAATTTCGAAATACTTGATTATAGGCTGTTTTTAGAGTCCGTATGCGTGGGGAAACCAGAGTTAGGGTTGGTTTCGGACCCCTCCTCCAAGGTCCACGAAATCCCCCCTCTCTACTCCATATATATAGCCCTTAGGGCATCGTTTAGAATTTGGGTTCTATTTAGATTAAAAGTTCGCCATAGCTGCAACTTCGCGTACTTCGTTTGTGTTCAACGACCAGACAAAGGCGTCATAGAACCCCACCTTGATCAATAAAGCTTTCATCTTATATTCGCAATATCCAGAATGCAATCTTAGTTTCTTGCTTGTTCTTCGTTTGCTTGCAAGAAATAGACCTTCGTGGTCAGGTTGATCGTGCTCCGGTGTGGTCAATAACCTCTCGGAGTTGGTTTAGCGATTCCTAATGCGCGACGTCCTCGTACGTTCGTAGTCGGATCGTCAAAGTTGACTTCCACCAAAGCGATATCCATCATCTCATCGAAAGACGGGACACCTTTGCCTCTATCAAGTGGTATTAGATTTCCAGGTTGCTGATGTCTACTACACAACCTTCTTCTTGTAGACGTTGTTGGGCCTCCAAGTGTAGAGGTTTGTAGGACAGTAGCAAATTTCCCTCAAGTGGATGACCTAAGGTCTATCAGTCCGTGGGAGGCGTAGGATGAAGATGGTCTCTCTCAAACAACCCTGCAACCAAATAACAAAGAGTCTCTTGTGTCCCCAACACACTCAATACAGTGGTAAATTGTATAGGTGCACTAGTTCAGCGAAGAGATGGTGATACAAGTGCAATATGGATGGTAGACACATGTTTTTGGAATCTGAAAATATAAAAACAGCAAGGTAACTAATGATAAAAGTGAGCATAAACGGTATTGCAATGCGTTGAAACAAGGCCTAGGGTTCATAATTTCACTAGTGCAAGTTCTCTCAACAATAATAACATAACTGGATCATATAACTATCCCTCAACATGCAACAAAGAGTCACTCCAAAGTCACTAATAGCAGAGAACAAACGGAGAGATTATGGTAGGGTACAGAACCACCTCAAAGTTATCCTTTCTGATCGATCTATTCAAGAGTCCGTAGTAAAATAACACCAAGCTATTCTTTCCGTTCGATCTATCCTAGAGTTCGTACTAGAATAACACCTTAAGACACAAATCAACCAAAACCCTAATGTCACCTAGATACTCCAATGTCACCTCAAGTATCCGTGGGTATGATTATACGATATGTATTACACAATCTCAGATTCATCTGTTCAACCAACACAAAGAACTTCAAAGAGTGCCCCAAAGTTTCTACCGGAGAGTCAAGACGAAAACGTGTGCCAACCCCTATGCATAAGTTCACAAGGTCACGAAACTCGCAAGTTGATCACAAAAACATACATCAAGTGGATCACGTGATATCCCATTGTCACCACAGATAAGCACATGCAAGACATACATCAAGTGTTCTCAAATCCTTAAAGACTCAATTCGATAAGATAACTTCAAAGGGAAAACTCAATTCATCACAAGAAAGTAGAGGGGGAGAAACATTATAAGATCCAACTATAATAGCAAAGCTCGCGATACATCAAAATCATTCCGAATCAAGAACACAAGAGAGAGAGAGAGATCAAACACATAACTACTTGTACATACCCTCAGCCCTGAGGGTGAACTACTCCCTCCTCGTCATGGAGAGTGCCGGGATGATGAATATGGCCGCCGGAGAGGGATTCCCCCCTCCGGCAGGGTGTCGGAACGGGTCTAGATTGGTTTTAGGTGGCTACAGAGGCTTGCGGCGGCGGAACTCCCGATCTCGGTTTCTTTCTGGAAGTTTGGGGTTATATAAGAGGTGTTGGAGTCGGGAACAAGTCAGGGGGTCCCCGAGGCGGCCATGAGGTAGGGGGCGCGCCCAGAAGGGTAGGGCGCGCCCCCCCTCGTGGTGGCCTCGGGACTCTTCTGGCCCATCTCCTGTACTCTGTGGGCTTCTTTTGGTCCAAAAATAATCTCCGTGAAATTTCAGGTCAATTGGACTCGATTTGGTTTTCCTTTTCTGCGATACTCAAAAACAAGGAAAAACAAAACTGGTACTGGGCTCTAGGTTAATAGGTTAGTCCCAGAAATCATATAAAATAGCATATAAATGCATATAAAACATCCAAGGTTGATAATATAATTGCATGGAACAATAAAAAATTATAGATACGTTGGAGACGTATCAAGCATCCCCAAGCTTAATTCCCGCTTGTCCACGAGTTGGTAAATGATAAAAACAGAATTTTTGACGTGGAATGCTACCTAACATATTTATCAATGTAATTTTATTTATTGTGGCATGATGTTCACACCGAAAGATTCAAGACAAAAGTTTCATATTGACATAAAAATAATAATACTTCAAGCATACTAACCAAGCAATTATGTCTTATCAAAATAACATAGCCAAAGAAAGCTCATCCCTACAAAATCATTTAGTTTGGCTATGCTCCATCTTCGTCACACAAAAATGCTCCCATCATGCACAACCCTGATGACAAGACAAGCAATTGTTTCATACTTTAGTAATCTCAAACTTTTTCAACTTTCACGCAATACATGAGCGTGAGCCATGGACATATCACTATGGGTGGAATAGAATATGATGATGGAGGTTGTGTGGAGAAGACAAAAAGGGAGAAAGTCTCACATTGATGCGGCTAATCAACGGGCTATGGAGATGCCCATCAATTGATGTCAATGCAAGGAGTAGGGATTGCCATGCAACGGATGCACTAGAGCTATAAATGTATGAAAGCTGAACAAAAGAAACTAAGTGGGTGTGCATCCAACTTGCTTGCTCACGAAGACCTAGGGCATTTGAGGAAGCCCATTGTTGGAATATACAAGCCAAGTTCTATAATGAAAAATTCCCATTAGTATGCGAAAGTGACAAAACAAGAGACTCTCTATCATAAAGATCATGGTGCTGCTTTGAAGCACAAGTGTGGAAAAAAGGATAGTAGCATTGTTCCTTTTTATTTCTTTCTCCCCCTTTTTTGGGCCTTTCCCTTTTTTATTTGGCCTTTCTCCCTTTTTTATTTTTTATTTGGGAAAATGCTCTATTAATGATGATCATCACACTTCTATTTATTTACAACTCAATGATTACAACTCGATACTAGAACAAAATATGACTCTATATCACTGTTCAAGGTATCTTCCGATATGCCGATAAATCGGCCGATTTATCACTTACCACTGTCAGACCGATAAGATAAATTGGCCGATAAATCTGCCGATATGGCCATAAATCGGCCGATATGCCGATAAACTGGCCGATTTACCCCTTATCATGGGTCGACCGATAAGTTCCCGATAAGCGATATCCTCAACATTGCTCTATATGAATGCCTCCGGCGGTGTACCGGGATGGGCAATGAATCAAGAGTGACATGTATGATAACTATGCATGGTGGCTTTGCCACAAATACGATGTCAACTACATGATCATGCAAGGCAATATGACAATGATGAAGCATGTCATAATAAATGAAACGATGGAAAGTTGCATGGCAATATATCTCGGAATGGCTATGGAAATGCCATAATAGGTAGGTATGGTGGCTGTTTTGAGGAAGATATAAGGAGGTTTATGTGTGATAGAGCGTATCATATCACGGGGTTTGGATGGACCGGCGAAGTTTGCACCAACTCTCAAGGTGAGAAAGGGCAATGCACGGTACCGAAGAGGCTAGCAATGATGGAAAGGTGAGAGTGCGTATAATCCATGGACTCAACATTAGTCATAAAGAACTCACATACTTATTGCAAAAATCTACAAGTCATCAAAAACCAAGCATTACGCTCGTGCTCCTAGGGGGATAGATTCGTAGGAAAAGACCATCGCTCGTCCCCGACCGCCACTCATAAGGATGACAATCAAAGAACACCTCATGTTTCAAATTTGTCACACAACGGTTACCATACGTGCATGCTACTGGACTTGCAAATCTCAACACAAGTATTTCTCAAATTCACAATTACTCAACTAGCACGACTCTAATATTACCATCTTCATATCTCAAAACAATTATCAAGTATCAAACTTCTCATAGTATTCAATGCACTTCTATGAAAGTTTTTATTATATCCCTCTTGGATGCCTATCATATTAGGACTAAATTCATAATGAAAGCAAACTACCATACTGTTTAGAGACTCACAAAATGATATAAGTGAAGCATGAGAGTCATCTATTTCTTCAAAATAAAACCATCGCCGTGCTCTAAAAGGATATAAGTGAAGCACTAGAGCAAACAACAAACTACTCTGAAAAATATAAGTGAAGATCAATGAGTAGTCGAATAATTATGCAACTATGTGAAGACTCTCTAACATTTAAGGATTTCAGATTTTGGTATTTTATTCAAATAGCAAGCAAAACAAAATAAAATAAAATGACGCTCCAAGCAAAACACATATCATGTGGTGAATAAAAATGTAGCTCCAAGTAAAGTTACCGATGAACGAAGACGAAAGAGGGGATGCCATCCGGGGCATCCCGTAGCTTAGGCTATTGGTTGTCCTTGCATATTACCTTGGGGTGCCTTGGGCATCCCCAAGATTAGGCTCTTGCCACTCCTTATTCCATAGTTCATCGAATCTTTACCCAAAACTTGAAAACTTCACAACACAAAACTCAACAGAAAACTCGTAAGCTCCGTTAGTATAAGAAAATAAATCACCACTTTTGGTACTGTTATGAACTCATTCTAAATTCATATTGGTGTAATATCTACTGTATTCCAACTTCTCTATGGTTCATACCTGATACGTCTCCAATGTATCTACTTTTCCAAACACTTTTGCCCTTGTTTTGGACTCTAACTTGCATGATTTGAATGGAACTAACCCGGACTGACGCTGTTTTCAGCAGAATTGCCATGGTGTTATTTTTGTGCAGAAATAAAAGTTCTTGGAATGACCTAAGAATCAATGGAGATTATTTTTGGAATATATAAAAAATACTGGCGAAAGAATCAAGGCCAGGGGGCCCACACCCTGTCCACGAGGGTGGGGGGCGCGCCTACCTCCCTGGGCGCACCCCTGCCTCGTGGGCCCCCTGGTGCTCCTCCGACCTCAACTCCAACTCTATATATTCATGTTTGGGGAGCAAAAAAATCAGTGAGAAGGATTCATCGCATTTTATGATATGAAGCCGCCGCCAAGCCCTAATCTCTCTCGGGAGGGCTGATCTGGAGTCCGTTCGGGGCTCCGGAGAGGGGAATCCGTCGCCATCGTCATCATCAACCTTCCTCCATCACCAATTTCATGATGCTCATCACCGTGCGTGAGTAATTCCATCGTAGGCTTGCTGGACGGTGATGGGTTGGATGAGATTTATCATGTAATCGAGTGAGTTTTGTTAGGGTTTGATCCCTAGTATCCACTATGTTCTGAGATTGATGTTGCTATGACTTTGCTATGCTTAATGCTTGTCACTAGGGCCCGAGTGCCATGATTTCAGATACGAACCTATTATGTTTTCATGAATATATGTGAGTTCTTGATCCTATCATGCAAGTCTATAGTCACCTATTATGTGTTATGATCCGTTAACCCCGAAGTGACAATAATCAGGATACTTACCGGTGATGACCGTAGTTTGAGGAGTTCATGTATTCACTATGTGTTAACGCTTTGGTCCGGTACTCTATTAAAAGGAGGACTTAATATCCCTTAGTTTCCAATAGGACCCCGCTGCCACGGGAGGGTAGGACAAAAGATGTCATGCCAGTTCTTTTCCATAAGCACATATGACTATATTCGGAATACATGCGTACATTACATTCATGAACTGGAGCTAGTTCTGTGTCACCCTATGTTATAACTATTGCATGATTGATCGCATCCGACATAATTATCCATCACTGATCCATTGCCTACGCGCTTTTCTTATATTGTTCCTCATTTATTTACTTTTCCGTTGCTACTGTTACAATCACTATAAAACCAAAACTGCTACCATTACTTTTGTTACACCACTACTATCATATTACTTTGCTAGTAAATACCTTGCTGCAGATATTATGTTTCCCGGTGTGGTTGAATTGATAACTCAGCTGCTAATACTTGAGAATATTCTTTGGCTCCCCTTGTGTCGAATCAATAAATTTGGGTTGAATACTCTACCCTCGAAAACTATTGCAATCCCCTATACTTGTGGGTTATCAAGACTATTTTCTGGCGCCATTACCGGGGAGCATAGCTCTATTCTTTGAGTCACTTGGGATTTATATCTGCTGGTCACTATGAAGAACTTGAAAGGTCAAAGAACCAAGATTTTTCCCTCAACTACGAGGGGAGGTAAGGAACTGCCATCTTGCTCTGCACTTGATTCACCTTCTGTTTTGAGTAAACTTGCGACACCTACACCTGCTATTCATTCTGATGTGTCGCATATTATTGATGATGCCACTTCTGCTTTGCATGATACTTATGATGAAACTACTTCTATACTTGATAATACTGTGCCACTAGGTGAATTTCTTGATGAACAACTTGCTAGGGTTAGAGAGAATGAAATTATTGAAACTGATAATATTGATGAAAGTGATGATGAAGATTCTTCCCCTAGATATGAATTGCCTGTTGTTCCTGAGGGTTATGTTATGGATGAAGAAACTGCTAGAGACTTCTTAGCTTGCAATGATAGATCTGATCTTAAGAAATTATTAGCTAAGCTTAAAGAGAAGTCTTTGAATGCTAGAATGAAATATGACCCTACTTTTGCTACTTCACCTCTCTTTATTACTGATAATGATTATGATTTCTCTGTCGATCCTGAGTTAATTACTTTGGTTGAATCTGATCCTTTTTATGGCTATGAATCTGAAACTTTTGTGGCACATCTTACTAAATTAAATGATATAGCCACCCTATTCACTCATGATGAGAAAACTCGCTACTACTTTATGCTTAAGCTATTTCTGTTCTCATTAAAGGGTGATGCTAAAACATGGTTTAATTCTCTTGATCCTGGTTGTGTGCGTAGTCCCCAGGATATGATTTATTACTTCTCTGCTAAATATTTCCCCGCTCATAAGAAACAAGCTGCCTTAAGGGAAATATATAATTTTGTGCAAATTGAAGAAGAGAGTCTCCCACAAGCTTGGGGGAGGCTTCTCCAATTACTTAATGCTTTGCATGATCATCCTCTCAAGAAAAACGAAATACTAGATATCTTTCATAATGGACTAACCGATGCTTCCAGCGACCACCTAGATAGTTATGCTGGTTGTGTTTTCAGGGAAAGAACTGTTGATCAAGCTGAATTGTTATTGAATAATATGTCGAGTAATGAAAATGATTGGACACTTCCTGAACCAACTCCTAAGCTAACTCCTCTGTAACATCCCAAATTTTCAATTTGGAATGTTATACATAGGTCATTCATGCATATCATATTTTATTGCATTTCTGTCTTGCGATCCTCAAAATTCTAAGCAACTCAAGGACCCTCGGAGAGAGTTGGGGATTTCACGTTTTTCATATTTGATTTTTTTATCAAATATTGAAACAAGAATCATTTTGGTTTTAATGATTTTTCTCTCTGAAAATATTTCGAATCAAAATATATGAGAGGAGATAATATGACTCCTCCAAAATAAAAGAAATATTAGAGGAAAAATATTAAAATCAAAAAAGTTATTTTATTAGGATTTTTATTGCAATTTTATTCGAATTAGGAAAAATATGCGTTTTTCAAAATTGCATTATAGGCCCAAATAAATGTTCACCTTGTCCAGCGTATTTTTAGAGGACAGGGAAAATTTATTTCAGGATTTTTGGAGTCAGTTTAGTATTTCTTTTCTTTATTTTTCTGTGCGGAATTATTTTGAAAAAAAGGTCAATCGACCCCGGGCCGTACATGGCCTGGACTTTGCCCCGGCCGACCCTTATAAGCCGCGCCCCCGCGAGCCCCAGCCCACCAGCCCGAGCCGCGCCAACCCTAGCCACCCGAGCGCCGCCGCCGCCAGCCTCGCGCCGCCGCCTTGCGCCGCGCCTTGCGCCGCCGCCGCCTTCCACCACGCCTT
>NC_041386.1:349177301-349214904 GCF_002162155.2 Triticum dicoccoides
GCCCTGCCGCCGGAGCCCGCCGCCTTGCCACCCCGCCGCCGGAGCCCGCCGCACCGGAGTTCCCGCCGCCGCCGCCGATGTGTATGCCGAGGTAGCCGCCGATTTTCCTTTAAAAACCGTTCAGTTTATTTCGAACCCTAGATCTATTTTCTTTAGATCGGTTCGTTCGTTTTTTCGGTTTAGTTATTAAGCGAACACCTGTTTGTACGTTCGTTTTAACGAATGGTTTTCACCCGTTAACCACAGATAGCGAACGTTCGTTCGTTAGCCTGTTCGTCAGTTTTATTTTTCCAGGGTTTTTCCGTGATTATACTGGATCGCGATTTCTGCCCTGTTCTTAGACTTAGTTTATCTTTTCACTTGTTTATCGGAATCAGGCGATTCAAGCGCCTAGATCTTCGTCTCGAAGCCTTTTTTCTGTTTAACCAACTTAAACAAGATTTTGGTACTGTAAAATTTGACTTTAGTCTAGATTAGTAATCAGATCTTGTTTCTTTCGCAGTTTGAGTTTCGTTGCTCCGTTTGATTTGTTTCTTTTTGCAAACCGGAGTTCTTCAGTTGAACTTTCCGGTTAGATCTTCTTATTTGAGTTTTGCCCATGCATCCTTGCTTGATTGCTTATGTATGCTATTGTTTGTTTGCGATAGAACACCCGGAGTGCGAAGCGTGCTACTACGAGTCTTTAGGATTTGCAGATCGTCAGCAAGGCAGGTAACAGTTTGATCATACCCCTTTATCACCTAGTTTTTATGCATTAGTTTCAAACTTCACACATTGCATGAGTAGGATCACTTGACATGTGGGTTTGGGAAGTAGATGATGAGGTAGACCCTATTACCTATTTTATTATCAAACCCTTGGGAGTTACTTCTACGTTATGCTTATATTGCCATGCTATGCTCGTAGACGTGGTTTGGGTTTGAGCGTATCCATGACAGATGTGAGGTGTTAATTAACGGTTTAACTTAAGGTGGCAACTTTAATACACATCTGGGTGGATTGCTTGTGGGCACCTGGGGAATCCAGTGTTATCCTAGGATATCCCGGAGTACCCGTGTGATCATCCTATGGTCCGCCACCCAGGCTCAAAGGGATCTTAAGACTATTCATGGTAGAAACTTCTGTGTGCAGCCACAAGCCATTATGGGCTCTGGCATAGTTGAGTAAGTTGCGTGAGTTCTTGAAGAGGTGGACTAGTAGATGTAGGGGATTGTAGTTTTACCGGTCCACCCAGAGTAGAGAGCAAATGCTTCTGAAAGATTGTGTCTCAGTCATCCGTTTCTCAAACACCATGTAGTGCGAGAAATCCAATGGAGGAGATCGAGTCTTGTGGGGAAAAGTGCACAAACCTCTGCAGAGTGTATAAACTAATCATGGTTAGCCGTGTCCCCGGTTATGGACATCTTGAGTTTCTGGTTTATGGATTATCATATGGATCTCATCACTCTAAATTAACTTGTTGGGTTAATAATTACTTTTAATTTGGATTGAGTTGGAGGAACCTTCTCAATGTTGTTCAACTACCATGATAGTTAAATAAAATATATTCCTTTGTTGTAGGAAAAAATTGGCTTTACGCAAAACATATTAACCATACAACCTCCACCAGCCATATATGCATGTAGTGATAGCATTTATTCTGTTCATTACTCTCCTGTGTTACATTGCCAGCATATTCCATGTGCTGACCCGTTTTCAGGCTGCAACGTATCATGTTGCAGACTTTTCAGACGAGGAGTAAGACGCGATAGGTCGTTTGTCATGCACTCAGCTATGCCGTTGGAGTTGATGGACTCACTTTATCTTCCAAGCCTTCCGCTGTTATCGTATTAGATGGCCTTAAGCCATATTTATTGTAATAAGTTCTCTCTTGAGACATTCGATGTAATAAGTGTGTGATTGCCACTCTGTTATAAATCCTACGAGTACTGTGTGTGTCAGCATTACCGATCCAGGGATGACACTGAAGCACAGAGACTTGACCGTTTGAGGTCGGGTCGCTACAACTCCGAAGAAAAGGGGTATTCTATTTCTCAGTCCTGAAGATATGCAAGAGGCAAAGAAATCTATGAAAGAAAAAGGTATTAAAGCTGAAGATGTTAAGAATTTACCACCTATTGAAGAAATACATGGTCTTGATAACCCGACACAGGTAGTAAAGGTAAATTCTATCTATAGATTTGATGAAGGTGATATTCCTCGTTATAAGTTTGCTAGCCAATTTTTAGATGAGATTGATAATTTTCACTACGGGAAACAGCTAATTTACCGTCAGTGGACATCTTTGCCGTCAGCTTTTTGTCAGGACAGATGGCAAAGAACAGTTTTGCCGTCAACTGCAGACGGCAAAGAATGACTAACGACAAAACATATTTTGCTGTCTGCATTTTTTATTACAGACGGCAAATTCGTCTTTGTCGTTTGCTTTTTTATTACAGACGGCAAATTTCATATTTTGCTATCTATAAAAGAAAATAAAGACGGCAAAGTCTTTGCCATCTGCGTTTTTTATTACAGACGACAAAGTATGAGATTTGCCATCTATAATAAAAAAATAGACGGCAAAGGCATACTTTGCCATCTGTATAAAAACGCAGACGGCAAAGAAGAATCACACCACGCGGATCGATCCCGCGGATCGATGACGTGGTGGTCCCTCCAAACCCACGCAGCCCCACCCATCCTGACGCACCCACCAACCCAAGCTCACAGCCCCACCCACCCACCAAGGCACGCCCCCACACCCCACCCACCCACCAACGCACGCCCCCACACCCCACCCACCCACGCACACCACACAACCACTCACACCATGAAACACACAAGCACAACACACATCCATCCATCCATGGCCGGCGCGGGAAAGCAAGCCATCCGCGCGGGCGGGGAGCAGGGAGGCCGCGCAGGCAGGGAGCATGGCGGACGCGCGGGCGACGAATGCATCCATCCATGGCCGGTGCAGGCAAGCAGGCCATCCGCGCGGGTGGGGAGCAGGGAGGCCACGTGGGCAGCGAGCATGGTGGACGCGAGGGCGGCGAGCATGGCGCGCGACAGCGGCTCACTCCACCGACGGCTTCTTCCCTCAGGCGCGCGGCGGCCTCTTCCCTCGGGTGCGCGGCGCCACTTCCCTCTAGCATGGCGCATGACGGCCACTGATACGTCTCCAACGTATCTATAATTTTTGATTGATCCATGCTATATTATCTACTGTTTTGGATGTTTATGGGCTTTATTATACACTTTTATATCATTTTTGGGACTAACCTATTAACCCAGAGCCCAGTGCCAGTTTCTGTTTTTACCTTGTTTTAGGGTTTAGGAGAAAAGGAAAATCAAACGGAGTCCAATTGACCTGAAACTTCACGGAACTCATTTTTGGAAGGAAAGAAGCCCAGAAGACTTGAAGTGCACGTAAGGGAAGCTTCGAGGAGGCCATGAGGTAGGGGGGCGCGCCCTCCACCCTCGTGGGCCCCTTGTGCCCCCCTGACGTACTTCTTCCGCCTATATATATCTCCATATACACTAAAAACATCCGAGAGCACAATAGATCGGGAGTTCCGCCGCCAGAAGCCTCCGTAGCCACCGAAAGCCAATCTAGACCCATTCTGACACCCTGTCAGAGGGGGAATCCCTCTCCGGTGGCCATCTTTATCATCCCGGTGCTCTCCATGACGAGGAGGGAGTAGTTCTCCCTTGGGGCTGAGGGTATGTACCAGTAGCTATGTGTTTGATCTCTCTCTCTCTCTCTCTCTCTCTCTCTCTCTCTCTCGTGTTCTTGAGATGATACGATCTTGATGTATCGTGAGCTTTGCTATTATAGTTGGATCTTATGTTTCTCCTCCCCCTCTACTCTCTTGTAATGAATTGAGTTTCCCCTTTGAAGTTATCTTATCGGATTGAGTCTTTAAAGATTTGAGAACACTTGATGTATGTCTTGCCGCGCGTATCTATGGTGACAATGGGATACCACATGATTCACTTGATGTATGTTTTGGTGATCAACTTGCGGGTTCCACCCATTAAACTATTCATAGGGTTGGCACATGTTTTCGTCATGATTCTCCGGTAGAAACTTTGGGGCACTCTTTGATGTCCTTTGTGTTGGTTGAATAGATGAATCTAAGATTGTGTGATGCATATCGTATAATCATGCCCACGGATACTTGAGGTGACATTGGAGTATCTAGGTGACATTAGGGTTTTGGTTGATTTGTGTCTTAAGGTGTTATTCTAGTACAAACTCTAGGGCTGTTTGTGACACTTATAGGAATAGCCCAACAGATTGATTGGAAAGAATAACTTTGAGGTGGTTTCGTACGCTACCATAATCTCTTCGTTCGTTCTCCGCTATTAGTAACTTTGGAGTGACTCTTTGTTGCATGTTGAGGGATAGTTATGTGATCCAATTATGTTAGTATTGTTGAGGGAACTTACACTAGTGAAAGTATGAACCCTAGGCCTTGTTTCAACACATTGCAATACCGTTTACACCCACTTTTATCATTAGTTACCTTGCTGTTTTTATATTTTCAGATTACAAATACCTTTATCTACTATCCATATACCACTTGCATCACCATCTCTTCGCCGAACTAGTGCACCTTTACAATTTACCATTGTATTGGGTGTGTTGGGGACACAAGAGACTCTTTGTTATTTGGTTGCAGGGTTGCTTGAGAGAGACCATCTTCATCCTACGCCTCCTACGGATTGATAAACCTTAGGTCATCCACTTGAGGGGAATTTTCTACTGTCCTACAAACCTCTGCACTTGGAGGCCCAACAATGTCTACAAGAAGAAGGTTGTGTAGTACACATGAAGCTCTTTTCTGGCGCCGTTGCTGGGGAGGTTAGCGCTTGAAGGTATATCTGTAGATCTTGCAATCGAATCTTTTTGTTTCTTGTTTTAGCACTAGTTTAGTTTATAAAAGAAAACTATAAAAAATGTAATTGAGTTTACCTCATACGCTTCATCTTTTTAATATCTTTCGTGAGTATGATGGAAAGGAAAATTGTGCTCAAATACTAGAAGAAGAATTACATAGAATGTTTGGCACTAAAATTTGAATGATTAGCATGATTTCAATGTTGTTAGTATGAATTCCTTGAATATCTATGATGCTAATGATATGCAAAGCCACAAGCTTGGGGAAGCTATGTTTGATGAAGATGATATTTTTTGTCCCCCAAGCTTTGATGAGCAAATTTACTATGATGAAAGCATGCCTCCTATCTATGATGATTATTGTGATGACACGTATGCTTTAAAGAATAATGATAACCATGAAACTTGTCATCTTGATCTTAATTTTCAATCACATGATAGTTATTTTGTTGAGTTTGCTCCCACTATTATTCATGAGAAGAAATTTGCTTATGTGGAGAGTAATAAAAATTATATGGTTGTAGATCATGAAAAGAATGCTTTAGGTGCTGGTTATATTGTTGAATTCATTCATGATGCTACTGAAAATTATTATGAGGGAGGAACATATGCTTGTAGGAATTGCAATAATATCAAGTTTCCTCTCTATGTGCTTAAAGTTTTGAAGTCATGCTTGTTTTGCCCTCCTATGCTAGTTGATTATTGTTCCCACAAGTTGTTTGATCACAAAATCCCTATGCATAGGAAGTGGGTTAGACTTAAATGTGCTAGCCATATTCTTCATGATGCTCTCTTTATGTTACAATTCTTATCTTTTATGTGAGCATCGTTGAAATCATCATGCCTAGCTTGGGGCGTTAAACGATAGCGCTTGTTGGGAGGCAACCCAATTTTACTTTAGTTCCTTGATTTTTGTTCCTTGATTTTACTTTAGATGTGGTTTTATTCTTTTAATTAGTGTTTGTGCCAAGTAGAACCTTTGAGAAGACTTGGGGAAAGTCTTGTTGATCTTGCTGTAAAAAACAGAAACTTTAGCGCTCACGAGAATTGCTGCCAATATTTATTGGAGAGTGATATTTAGTTAATTCTTTTTTAAGATGATTAATAGATAAATTAATAAGGTCCAAAAATTTATTTGAGAATTTTATGAGTTCCAGAAGTATACGTTTGATCCAGATTACTACAGACTGTTCTGGTTTTGACAGATCCTGTTTTTCGTGTGTTGTTTGCTTATTTTGATGAATCTATGGCTAGTAAAATAGTTTATAAACCATAGAGAAGTTGGAATAAAGTAGGTTTAACACCAATATAAATAAATAATGAGTTCATTACAGTACTTTGAAGTGGTGTTTTGTTTTCTTTCGCTAACGGAGCTCACGAGTTTTCTGTTAAGTTTTGTGTTGCGAAGTTTTCAAGTTTTGGGTAAAGATTCGATGGACCATGGAATAAGAAGTGGAAAGAGCCTAAGATTGGGGATGCCCAAGTCACCCCAAGGTAATATTCAAGGACAACCAAGAGCCTAAGCTTGGGGATGCCCCGGAAGGCATCCCCTCTTTCCTCTTCGTTCATCGGTAACTTTACTTGGAGCTATATTTTTATTCGCCACATGATATGTGTTTTGCTTGGAGCGTCATTTTATTTTATTTTGTTTTTCTTGCTGTTTGAATAAAATACCAATATCTGAAAATCTTAAATGTTAGAGAGTCTTCACATAGTTGCATAATTATTCGACTACTCATTGATCTTCACTTATATCTTTCGGAGTAGTTTGTCGTTTGCTCTAGTGCTTCACTTATATCTTTTTAGAGCACGGTGGTGGTATTATAGAAATAGATGAACTCTCATGCTTCAATTATATCATTTTGAGAGTTTTAAATAGCATGGTAATTTTCTTAAATAATCCTAATATGCTAGGAATCCAAGAATAGTAAAAACTTTCATATAGAGTGTTGAATACTATGAGAAGTTTGATACTTGATAATTGTTTTGAGATATGGAGATGGTGATATTAGAGCCATGCTAGTTTAGTAGTTGTGAATTTGATAAATACTTGTGTTGAAGTTTGTGATTCCCGTAGCATGCACGTATGGTGAACCGTTATGTGATGAAGTCGGAGCATGATTTATTTATTGATTGTCCTCCTTATGAGTGGCGGTCGGGGACGAGCGATGGTCTTTTCCTACCAATCTATCCCCCTAGGAGCATGCGCGTAGTACTTTGTTTCGATAACTAATAGATTTTTGCAATAATTATGTGAGTTCTTTATGACTAATGTTGAGTCCATGGATTATACGCACTCTCACCCTTCCACCATTGCTAGCCTCTATAGTACCGCGCAACTTTCGCCGGTACCATAAACCCACCATATACCTTCCTCAAAACAGCCACCATACCTACCTATTATGGCATTTCCATAGCCATTCCGAGATATATTGACATGCAACTTTCCACCGTTCCATTATTATGACATGCTTCATCATTGTCATATTGCTTTGCATGATCATGTAGTTGACATTGTATTTGTGGCAAGGCCACCGTTCATAATTCTTTCATACATGTCACTCATGCATCATTGCACATCCCAGTACACCGCTGAAGGCTTTCATATCGAATCATATCTTGTTCTAAGTATCGAGTTGTAATTCTTGGGTTGTAAGAAAAATAAAAGTGTGACGATCATCATTATTAGAGCATTGTCCCAGTGAGGAAAGGATGATGGAGACTATGATTCCCCCACAAGTTGGGATGAGACTCCGGACGAAAAAAAGGAGGCCTAAGAAGCCCAAATAAAAAGAGAAAAGAGGCCATAAGAAAATAGAAGGCCCAAATAAAAAAAGTAAAAAAACATGAGAGAAAAAGAGAGAAGGGGCAATGCTACTATCCTTTTACCACACTTGTGCTTCAAAGTAGCACCATGATCTTCATGATAGAGAGTCTCCTATGTTGTCATGTTCATATACTAGTGGGAATCTTTCATTATAGAACTTGGCTTGTATGTTCCAATGATGGGATTCCTCAAAATGCCCTAGGTCTTCGTGAGCAAGCAAGTTGGATGCACACCCACTTAGATCTTTTGTTGAGCTTTCATATACTTATAGCTCTAGTGCATCCGTTGCATGGCAATCCCTACTCACTCACATTGATATCTATTGATGGGAATCTCCATATCCCATTGATATGCCTAGTTGATGTGAGACTATCTTCTCCTTTTTGTCTTCTCCACAACCACTATTCTATTCCACCTATAGTGCTATATCCATGGCTCACACTCATGTATCGCGTGAAAATTGAAAAGGTTTGAGAAAATCAAAAGTATGAAACAATTGCTTGGCTTGTCATCAGGGTTGTGCATGATTTAAATATTTTGTGTGGTGAAGATGGAGCATAGCCAGACTATATGATTTTGTAGGGATAGCTTTCTTTGGCCATGTTATTTTGAGAAGACATGATTGCTTAGTTAGTATGCTTGAAGTATTATTATTTTTATGTCAATATTAAACTTTTGTCTAGAATCTTATGGATCTGAATATTCATGCCACAATTAAGAAGAATTACATTGAAATTATGCCAAGTAGCACTCCGCATCAAAAATTCTGTTTTTATCATTTACCTACTCGAGGACGAGCAGGAATTAAGCTTGGGGATGCTGATACGTCTCCAACGTATCTATAATTTTTGATTGCTCCATGCTATATTATCTACTATTTTGGATGTTTATGGGCTTTATTATACACTTTTATATCATTTTTTGGGACTAACCTATTAACCCAGAGCCCAGTGCCAGTTTCTGTTTTTACCTTGTTTTAGGGTTTCAAAGAAAAGGAAAATCAAACGGAGACCAATTGACCTGAAACTTCACAGAACTCATTTTTGGAAGGAAAGAAGCCCAGAAGACTTAAAGTGCATGTAAGAGAAGCTTCAAGGAGGCCACGAGGTAGGGGGGCGCGCCCACCCCCTGGGCGCGCCCTCCATCCTCGTGGGCCCCTCGTGGCCCTCCTAACGTACTTCTTCCGCCTATATATCTCCATATACCCTAAAAACATCCGAGAGCACAATAGATCGGGAGTTCCGCCGCCAGAAGCCTCCGTAGCCACCGAAAGCCAATCTAGACCCATTCCGGCACCCTGCCGAAGGGGGAATCTCTCTCCGGTGGCCATCTTCATCATCCCGGAGCTCTCCATGACAAGGAGGGAGTAGTTATCCCTCGGGGCTGAGGGTATGTACCAGTAGCTATGTGTTTGATCTCTCTCTCGTGTTCTTGAGATGATACGATCTTGATGTATCGCGAGCTTTGCTATTATAGTTGGATCTTATGTTTCTCCTCCCCCTCTACTCTCTTGTAATGAATTGAGTTTCCCCTTTGAAGTTATCTTATCAGATTGAGTCTTTAAAGATTTGAGAACACTTGATGTATGTCTTGCCGTGCGTATCTGTGGTGACAATGGGATACCACGTGATTCACTTGATGTATGTTTTGGTGATCAACTTGCGGGTTCCGCCCATGAACCTATGCATAGGGGTTGGCACATGTTTTCGTCGTGATTCTCCGGTAGAAACTTTGGGGCACTCGTTGAGGTCCTTTGTGTTGGTTGAATTGATGAATCTGAGATTGTGTGATGCATATCGTATAATCATGCCCACGGATACTTGAGGTGACATTGGAGTATCTAGGTGACATTAGGGTTTTGGTTGATTTGTGTCTTAAGGTGTTATTCTAGTACGAATTCTAGGGCTGTTTGTGACACTTATAGGAATAGCCCAATGGATTGATTGGAAAGAATAACTTTGAGGTGGTTTCGTGCCCTACCATAATATCTTCGTTCGTTCTCCGCTATTAGTGACTTTGGAGTGACTCTTTGTTGCATGTTGAGGGATAGTTATGTGATCCAATTATGTTAGTATTGTTGAGGGAACTTGCACTAGTGAAAGTATGAACCCTAGGCCTTGTTTCAACACATTGCAATACCGTTTACGCCCACTTTTATCATTAGTTACCTTGCTATTTTTATATTTTCAGATTACAAATACCTTTATCTACTATCCATATACCACTTGCATCACCATCTCTTCACCGAACTAGTGCACCTATACAATTTACCATTGTATTGGGTGTGTTGGGGACACAAGAGACTCTTTGTTATTTGGTTGCAGGGTTGCTTGAGAGAGATCATCTTCATCCTACTCCTCCTACGGATTGATAAACCTTAGGTCATCCACTTGAGGGAAATTTGCTACTGTCCTACAAACCTCTACACTTGGAGGCCCAACAACGTCTACAAGAAGAAGGTTGTGTAGTAGACATCAGCCACTACAGAGGAGCTCCTCTTTCTAGCGTCAGCCGCCCGATGCTGCACTGGCATGCGGCGGTGCCCTTCTCTCTCTCTCCAGGAGCCAGCAAGCACGACCGGGCTGCAGTGCGGAAACCAGGGTCGGGAGAGCGGCGTGTGCGAGCGTGGCTGTCCGGTGGCGCGACGAGTATGGTCAGGCGAGCGGCACGGTGAGCAGGGCGAGGCGGCGGCAGTGGTGTCCCTGTGGTATTGTCCCCGACGAGAAGAAGCACGACCGGCGGTGAAGTACCTGTTGCTGCGATGGAGGACTTGATTGCTTTTCCTTTTTAGTTTCTAGGGGTCCTTGTGGAAATTTTCAGGACAGCTTGTAACTTCTCTGTAACTCCACTGATGATGATTTCAAGATAGCACGCCCGTGTCGAATCCAAAATCTCCGTGAGCTGAACCTGTTTTGGTTTGTTGTTTCTGTGTCCGGCGAGATGCTCTGGTCGGACGCCACTTTTTGTAAAAAAAATGAAAAATAATCTTTGCCATATGTACTTTAGTCTGGATGACGGCAAAGCACACGGTTTGACTGACGGCAAAGAACACGTTATTTGCTGTCTGTTAGTTTTGCGGCAGATGGCAAAATTATATTGACTGACAACAAATTTTTTGCCATCATCTTAACAAAAGGCTGACGGCAAAGTATTCTTTGCCGACTTATCTTTGCCGTCTGAGTTTGCCGTCTGCTTCCTGACGGCAAAATCTTTGCCGTCTGGATTTGGGTCTTTGCCGTCTGTGATCCACAGACGACAAATTACATGTTTCCTTTAGTGTTTATTGTTAAACAAGAAAACTTCAATGCTTATGTTGGTAGACAATTGAAACGCAATGCTGATATGCTTGAACACTTGAGTGATTATATGTCTAGAGTTAAAGGTGAACTTAAACTTATTAGTAAACATGCTTCTATGGTTACCACTCATGTAGAACAAGTACTTAAAGCTCAGAATGATTTGCTCAATGAATTAAATAATAAGAAAAATGATAACGCTGGTAGAGTTATGACTAGAGGGGGTAAAATGACTCAAGAACCTTTGTATCCTGAGGGCCACCATAAGAGAATTGAGCAAGATTCTCAGAGAACTAATGTTGATACACCTAGTCCTTCTAAGAGGAAGAAAAAGAAAAATGGTAGGACTTTGCATGCTTCTAGTCAACCTGTTGTTGACACACCTGAGAACCCCAATGATATTTCTATTTCTGATGCTGAAACACAATCTGTTAATGAACATGAACCTAGTGATAATGTTAATGATGATGTTCATGTTGATGCTCAACCTAGCAATGATAATGATGTCGAGATTGAACCTGTTGTTGATCTTGATAACCCACAATCAAAGAATCAACGTTATGATAAGAGAGACTTCATTGCTAGGAAGCACGGTAAAGAAATAGAACCATGAGTTCAGAAACCAATGCATTTTCCTCCTAAACCATCCAAGAAAAAGGATGATCAGGATTTTGAGCGCTTTGCTGAAATGATTAGACCTATCTTTTTGCCTATGCGTTTGACTGATATGCTTAAAATGAACCCTTATGCTAAATACATGAAGGATATTGTTACTAATAAAAGAAAGATATCAGAAGCTGAAATTTCCACCATGCTTGCTAATTACACTTTTAAGGGTGGAATACCAAACAAACTTGGAGATCCAGAAGTACCAACTATGCCATGCTCCATTAAAAGAAACTATGTTAAAACTGCTTTATGTGATCTTGGAGCCGGTGTTAGTGTTATGCCTCTATCTTTATATCGTAGACTTGATTTGAATAAGTTGACACCTACTAAAATATCTTTGCAAATGGCTGATAAATCAACTGCTATACTTGTCGATATTTATGAGGATGTGCCTGTTGTGGTTGCAAACGTTACTATTTTAACAGACTTTGTTATTCTTGATATTCTCGAGGACGATAGTATGTCGATTATCCTTGGTAGACCCTCTTTGAATACTGCAGGGGCTGTTATTGATTGCAATAAAGGCAATGTCACTTTTCATGTTAATGGTAATGAACATACGGTACACTTTCCGAGGAAACAACATCAAGTCCATAGTATCAATTCTATTGGAAAAATTTCAACAATCACTATTGGAGGTTTTGAATTTCCTCTTCCTATTGCCAGGAAGAAATATGATATTCTTATTGTTGGGGATGTGCATATCCCCGTTGAGGTAACCTAGTGTTATTCGAAATTTCTCCGGTTTCATGTTATTCGAAATGAGTTTGTTAACCAGACCTGATCAACCTTGTTAGTGGATTCCTTTTGATGAGCATGAGATGGATGAAGTTAGAAAACACAACTTTCTGTACCGTCTTTTTACTTTCTTTTATTTATATTAAATAAAGCAAAAATAGTATTTCTGTCTGTTTTCTGAATTATCCATGCAATAAAAAATATCCCAAAAATAAAAGTTCTCCAAATGCCCTGAAAAGGAAATATGTTTTTTCTAGAATATTTAAGAATTATTGGCACTAAGAACACACCAGGGGGACCCACCATGTGCCCAGGAGGGTGGAGGGCGTGCCCACCCCCTAGGCGCGCCCGCTGCCTCGTGGACCCCATGTGGGTCCCCTCCACTTATCCTTCCACCCACACACTTCGTCTTTCTCTAGAAAAATCATCCACTAGCTCAAACCCGAGTTCTTGCTCCTCTTGCTGCTATTTTTGATCTCCTTGCTCAAAGCTCCATTCACAAAACTGCTTTGGGGGATTGTTCTTCGGTATGTGACTCCTCCAATGGTCCAATTAGTTTTTGTTCTAGTACTTTATTTATTGCAAATTTTTGCTACTTAGGTGACCCTATTCTTGATCTTGCATGTCAAATTTATGTGGCCAAAAGTAGTTTTAATGCATGATATAGCCTCTAGACACTTGTAGGAGTAGTTGCTATCAATTTTGTTGAGTTTGGTTCACTTTTATTTTGAGTCACTAAAAATTTCAGAAATTTTTCAGAGGAAGAAATATGTTTAGGAAAATGTACCAATGTGGTTCCTCAAGGAAGCAAGGCCCAAGGCCCGCAATAAGAGAGCCGAACAATGAACTGCCGAGGGAGGCTCAAGTGCGGCCTTGTGAATGGCCGTCAGAGGATTTCATGGTTCGGGCAGGCATCAAGGAAGAATTTGACGCATATGTGCGTAACGCTGATCTTGAGAGCTTCGAGGCAGATAAGTGCTAGCAATACCTCTATTTAACTAATTCATTTGTGAGAAGGTTTAAATTTACATCCTCGTGCAATTCTCACAATGTCCTATTTGATCTTTATGATAAATCTTATACAATGGACCTAGAAGATTTTAATACTTCTTGTAAACTCCCGCAGTGGGGTAGTGCTAGTGAACCTCGCAAATATGAATTTAAAGAATTTCTTGCTAGTATCACTGTTGGGAATCTAGAGAAATAACACGAGCTACCATAGGGAGCATTCATTTTCCTGCCATACATTATTTTGCTTTCTTCATGGGTAGATTCATTAACGGTAAGGATGAGGCATGTCACATGTGTATTCCTAATCTTAGTGTTCTCAAGAGTGCTGTATTAGGGGATAGACAATATAACTTGGGGGCCATTGTTGCACGTAGGTTGCATAATAATAGTATTAATCGAGATTTCTTTGGTGGAATTTATGCAACCCGTTTAGCTGATTTTCTTGAGATACCCATATGTGGAGATGATATTGATTTGCCTCCTACTTATTTAGATTATAATGCTATTGTTCGTCATCAGTTTGTGGAGAGGAAAGATCAGTCCCTCCAGTACCGACTAATCTTTGACAGACGACGTACCTATCATGTCGCTCTCCCTACTCCTACTTTTTTGACTTTCAGGCAAAAGGGAGATATGTTATAACCAGGGAGGAGGCGAACGAGTACGAGAGGATGATGGAGGCAACCCGCCTCCAAGCTGTAGCCCTTCAGGCAGTAGCTGATGCATCTCAGTACGACCCCAGCTTCAACTTCGGATATCCACCAGGCCATCCATGGGCATAGACCAACTTAGGCCAAAAGCCTAAGCTTGGAGGAGTACGTATTTCTCACCGACATTACATTTATGTTCACACACTCATGCCAGTTGTCGGTGCTCATACTTTTTCATTGTATTATCCATGCTAGTTTATTTTCTTTTTAAGCTTTCTTCTTGTGTGTTTGAAAAACCTTAAGAAAAACCAAAAAAATTAGTTGTAGCTTTTAGTTAGTTTACTTTCCATGCCTGTAGTAGTAGTAATTAAAAAGAAAACCCAAAAAGATTTCTCGTTCTTCTTTTGCTTGTTCAGAGCTTTCCCGTGTAAATAGTTTTGTTTCTTTTCTTTTTCTTTGGGGGTCGAGAGGAGAAGACCATAATGAAAATGTTGAGTGGCTCTCATATGTATTATTGTTGATCTAACAAAGAGCCCATATTACCTTGTCTTCTTCCATGTATTGAATGCTTGCAGATTCAAGCTTAATCCAATGCACGTGCACTATTATTATTATCCACACTATTCGATTGTGCAAGTGAAAGGCAATAAAGACGATATATGATGAACTGGTTGAGATGAGAAAAGCTGGTATGAACTCGACCTCTCTTGTTTTTGTAAATATGATTAGTTCATCGTTTCTGATTTAGCCTATTATGAATGAAACATGTTTGCAATGACAATTAGAGATTATAGTTGCTCATGCCATGCTTAAGTAGCTAGGATTTTATAATGGTTTACCTTGCGTGCCAACATGCTATTAAAATGGTTGTGATGTGGTATGATAGGGTGGTATCCTCCTTTGAATGATTCGAGTGGCTTGACTTGGCACATGTTCACGCATGTAGTTGAAACAAAATCAAGATAGCCTCTACGATATTTATGTTCATGGTGAACTATATCCTACTCATGCTTGCATTCAGTGTTGATTAATTCTAATGCATGTTCATGACTGTTGTCGCTCTCTAGCTGGTCGCTTCCCAGTCTCTTTCTAGCCTTCACTTGTACTAAGTGGGAATACTGCTTGTGCATCCAACTCCATAAACCCCAAAGTTATTCCATATGAGTCCACCATACCTTCCTATATACGGTATCTACCTGCCGTTCCAAGTAAATTTGTATGTGCCAAACTCTAAACCTTCAAATAAACATTCTGTTTTCTATGCTCGAATAACTCATGTATCAACTAGGGTTGTCTATATCTTCCATGCTAGGCGGGTTATTCTCAAGAGGAGTGGACTCCCCTCCTCACTCACCAGAAAATGGCTAGTCACCGGGATGCCCAGTCCCATGCTCAAATCAAATCAAAATAATTGCAAACAAAACTCCCCAGGATAATTTTTAGTTGGAGGAACCCATTGTTTCGGGCAAGCCATGGATTGATGCTTGTTGGTGGTGGGGGAGTATAAACTTTACCATTCTGCTTGGGAACCGCCTATAATGTGTGTAGAATGGAAGATATCGAGATCTCTCGGTTGTTATGTTGACAATGAAAGTATACCGCTCAAAATATTATTCATCTCTATTTCAAAACCGAGCTGTGGCACCTCTACAAATCCCTGCTTCCCTATGTGAAGGGCCTATCCATTTACTTTTATGTCGAGTCATCATCCTCTTGGTAAAAAGCACCAGTTGGAGAGCACCACTATCATTTCCATGTATTATTACTAGTTTACATTGAGTATGACTTGACTGGATCTCTTTTACCATGAATTACAATTTCCAGTCAGCCCTTGATCTTCAGGGGTGCTTTGCATTTATGTTTTGCGGTCTCAGAAAGGGCTAGCGAGATACCATCTTGTTATATCATATTTTGATTGTTTTGAGAAAGTGTTGTCATCCGAGATTTATTATTATTACTCGCTAGTTGATTATGCCATTGATATGAGTAAACATGAGACCTAAATGTTATTGTGAGTATGGTTAGTTCATAATCTTTGCTGAAAACTTGAATGCTGGCTTTACATATTTACAACAACAATAGCAAGCAGAGTTTATAAAAGTTTTTCTTTATCACTTTCAGTTTGTCAACTGAATTGCTTGAGGACAAGCAAAGGTTTAAGCTTGGGGGATTTGATACGTCTCCAACGTATCTACTTTTCCAAACACCTTTCCCCTTGTTTTGGACTCTAACTTGCATGATTTGAATGGAACTAACCTGGACTGACACTGTTTTCAGCAGAATTGCCATGGTGTTATTTTTTGTGCACAAATAAAAGTTCTTGGAATGACCTGAAAATCAACGGAGATTATTTTTGGAATATATAAAAAATACTGGCGAAAGAATCAAGGCCAGGGGGCCCACACCCTGTCCACGAGGGTGGGGGCGTGCCTACCCCCTAGGTGCGCCCCCTGCCTCGTGGGCCCCCTGGTGCTCCTCCGACCTCAACTCCAACTGTATATATTCGTGTTCGGGGAGAAAAAAAACCAGGGAGAAGGATTCATCACGTTTTACGATATGGAGCCACCGCCAAGCCCTAATCTCTCTCGGGAGGGCTGATCTGGAGTCCGTTCAGGGCTCTGGAGAGGGGAATCCGTCGCCATCGTCATCATCAACCTTCCTCCATCACCAGTTTAATGATGCTCGCCGCCGTGCATGAGTAAATCCATCGTAGGCTTGCTGGACGGTGATGGGTTGGATGAGATTTATCATGTAATCGAGTTAGTTTTGTCAGGGTTTGATCCCTAGTATCCACTATGTTCTGAGATTGATGTTGCTATGACTTGGCTATGCTTAATGCTTGTCACTAGGGCCCGAGTGCCATGATTTCAGATCTAAACCTATTATGTTTTCATGAATATATGTGAGTTCTTGATCCTATCTTGCAAGTCTATAGTCACCTATTATGTGTTATGGTCCATTAACCCTGAAGTGACAATAATCGGGATACTTACCGGTGATGACCATAGTTTGAGGAGTTCATGTATTCACTATGTGTTAATGCTTTGGTCCGGTACTCTATTAAGGAAGCCGTAATATCGCTTAGTTTCCAATAGGACCCCATTGCCATGGGAGGGTAGGACAAAAGATGCCATGAAAGTTCTTTTCCATAAGCACGTATGACTATATTCGGAATACATGCCTACATTACATTCATGAACTGGAGCTAGTTCTGTGTCACCCTATGTTATAACTGTTGCATGATTGATTGCATCCGACATAATTATCCATCACTGATCCATTGCCTACGAGCTTTTCTTATATTGTTCGTCGCTTATTTACTTTTCTGTTGCTACTGTTACAATCACTATAAAACCAAAACTTCTACCGTTACTTTTGTTACCTTTACCACTACTATCATATTACTTTGTTAGTAAATACCTTGCTGCAGATATTAAGTTTCCAGGTGTGGTTGAATTGACAACTCAGCTGCTAATACTTGAGAATATTCTTTGGCTCCCCTTGTGTTGAATCAATAAATTTGGGTTGAATACTCTACCCTCGAAATCTGTTGCGATCCCCTATACTCGTGGGTTATCAATACCCTCCGATACGACTCTTAGATTCATTAAAATAAGAAAACAACACAATGAAAACAGAATCTATCAAAAACAGAACAGTCTGTAGTAATCTCTATCATTGGAATACTTCTGGCAGTCCAAAAATTCTGAAATAAATTGGCGGACATGAGGAAAAATTTGTCTATTAATCATCTGCGAAAAGAATCAATTTAAACGCACTCTCTAGTAAAAATGTAAGCTAATCTTGTGAGCGCAAAAGTTTCTGTTTTTTTACAGCAAGATCATAAAGACTTCACCCAAGTCTTCCCAAAGGTTCTACTTGGCATAAACACTAATTAAAACATAAAAACACATTTAAACAGAGGCTAGATGAATTATTTATTACTAAAGAGGAGCAAAAAAGAAAAGAACAAAAATAGAGATTGGGTTTCCTCCCAACAAACGCTAACGTTTAACGCCCTAGCTAGGCAAGATGATTTCAATGATGCTCACATAAAAGATAAGAATTGAAACATAAAGAGAGCATCATGAAGAATATGACTAGCACATTTAAGTCTAACTGACTTCCTATGCATAGGGATTTTGTGATCAAACAACTTATGGGAGCAAGAATCAACTTGCATAGGAAGGTAAAACAAGCATAGCTTCAAAACTTTAAGCACATAGAGAGGAAACTTGATATTATTGGAATTCCTACAAGCATATATTCCTCCCTAATAATAAATTTCAGTAGCATCATGAATGAATGCAACAACATGACCATCACATAAAACATTCTTTTCATGATCTACAAGCATAGAATTTTTGTTACTCTCCACATAAGCAAAATTCTTCTCATTCAGAATAGTAGTGGGAGAAAACTCAACAAAATAATTACCGTGTGAGGCATAATCCAATTGAAAACTAAAATCATGATGACAAGTTTCATGGTTATCATTATTCTCAATAGCATATAAGTCATCACAGTAATCATCACAGATAGCAACTTTGTTCTCATAATCAATTGGAACCTCTTCGGAGATAGTGGAATCATTACTAAATAAAGTCATGACCTCTCCAAATCCACTTTTATAACTATCACAATAAGATTCAACATCCTCCAAAATAGTGGGATCATCACTTCCTAAGGTTAACACTCTTCCAAACCCACTTTCATCAATATAATCATCACAAATAGGAGACATGCTATCATCATAATAAATTTGCTCATCAAAACTTGGGAGACAAAAAATATCATCTTCATCCAACATAGATTCCCCAAGCTTGTGACTTTGCATATCATTAGCATCATGGATATTAAAATAATTCATACTAATAATATTGCAATCATGCTCATCATCCAAAGATTTAGTGCCATACATTTTAATACATTCTTCTTCTAACACTTTGGCATAATTATCAAAATCCTTATTTTCACGAAAGACATCAAAAAGATGAAGCATATGAGGCAACCTTAATTCCAATTTTTGTAGTTTTATTTTATAGACTAAACTAGTGATAAAACAAGAAACAAAAAGATTCGATTGCAATATCTAAAGATATACCTTGAAGCGCTAGCCTCCCCGGCAACGGCGCCAGAAAAGAGCTTGATGTCTACAACACAACCTTCTTCTTATAGACGTTGTTGGGCCTCCAAGTGCAGAGGTTTGTAGGACAGTAGCAAATTTCCCTCAAGTGGATGACCTAAGGTTTATCAATCCGTGGGAGGCATAGAATGAAGATGGTCTCTTTCAAACAACCCTGCAACCAAATAGCAAAGAGTCTCTTGTGTCCCCAACACATCCAATACAATGGTAAATTGTATAGGTGCACTAGTTCGGCGAAGAGATGGTGATACAAGTGCAATATGGATGGTATATAAAAGTTTTTGTAATCTGAAAATATAAAACAACAAGGTAACTAATGATAAAGTGAGCATAAACGGTATTGCAATGCGTTGAAACAAGGCCTAGGGTTCATACTTTCACTAGTGCAAGTTCTCTCAACAATAATAACATAACAGGATCATATAACTATCCCTCAACATGCAACAAAGAGTCACTCCAAAGTCACTAATAGCGAAGAACAAACGAAGAGATTATGGTAGGGTACGAAACCACCTCAAAGTTATCCTTTCGGATCGATCTATTCAAGAGTCCATAGTAAAATAACATGAAGCTATTCTTTCCGTTTAATCTATCCTAGAGTTCGTACTAGAATAACACCTTAAGACACAAATCAACCAAAACCCTAATGTCACCTAGATAATCCAATGTCACCTCAAGTATCCGTGGGTATGATTATACGATATGCATCACACAATCTCAGATTCAACTATTCAACCAACACAAAGAACTTCAAAGAGTGCCCCAAAGTTTCTACCAAAGAGTCTAGACGAAAACGTGTGCCAACCACTATGCATAAGTTCACAAGGTCATGGAACTCACAAGTTGATCACCAAAACATACATCAAGTGGATCACGTGATATCCCATTGTCACCACAGATAAGCACATGCAAGACATACATCAAGTGTTCTCAAATCCTTAAAGACTCAATCCGAGAAGATAACTTCAAAGGGAAAACTCACTTCATCACAAGAAAGTAGAGGGGGAGAAACATCATAATATCCAACTATAATAGCAAAGCTCGTGATACATCAAGATTGTTCCGAATCAAGAACACGAGAGAGAGAGAGATCAAGCACATAGCTACTGGTACATACCCTCAGCCCCGAGGGTGAACTACTCCCTCCTTGTCATGGAGAGCATCAGGATGATGAAAATGGCGGCCGGAGAGGGATTCCCCCCTCTGGCAAGGTGCCGGAACGGGTCTAGATTGGTTCTCGGTGGCTACAGAGGCTTGCGGTGGTGGAACCCCCGATCTAGGTTTCTTTCTGGAAGTTTGGGGTTATATAAGAGGTGTTGGAGTCGGGAACAAGTCAAGGGGGTCCCCGAGGCGGCCACGAGGTAGGGGGGCGCGCCCAGCGGGGTAGGACGCGCCCCCACCCTCGTGGTTGCCTCGGGACTCTTCTGGCCCATCTCCGGTACTCCGTGTGCTTCTTCTGGTCCAAAAATGATCTCCTTGAAATTTCAGGTCAATTGGACTCCGTTTGGTTTTCCTTTTCTGCGATACTCAAAAGAAGGAAAAACAGAAACTGGCACTAGGCTCTAGGTTAATAAGTTAGTCCCAAAAATCATATATAATAGCATATAAATGCATATAAAACATCCAAGGTTGATAATATAATAGCATGGAACAATAAAAAATTATAGATACGTTGGATACGTATCAGTTGCTCGGTGAGATTTTACTGTTTTTCGTAGTTTAGATCGAGTCTGTTCTTCATACCTACAGTCCATGAAAAAGCCACAAAAAAAATTAGGGTTAGCTCATCATATCCGAACCAATCTGAGCCTTTGGATAATCTTTTTCGGGTTTTTGCTTTGTTGAATTTGCGGTTGCCTCGTCGTGTCTAGTTGCTGGTCTTAGCGTCTAGTCTTTTAGAGTTTCGAGTTATGGTCATAAGTTGTCACGCCGCCGCCGCAACATCATCATCGCCCCTGCCATCTACCACCACCGCTTATCCGTCACCGATCCGTATCCATATACCACCACCAATCCGTATCCATATACCACCACAGATCTATATCCATATACCACCACCGCTACCACCATCACTGCCATATACAAACATCGCTGCCATATCCTACCACCATATATTCACCACCAATCCGAGTTCCTTTCATATTTGGTTTGTTTTCGAGATCCATCTAATTTCTGATTCGTGTTTCCTTGCCTGAGTTGGTTTAAAAAAAAAAGAGTCTGGAGACCCCCGGGCAGTTTTTGGGCCAAAAATTCGGCGACCAGAAATATTTTTTCCCTATCCTATTTTTAGGCTTTTCTGAGTCTTTTGACACTCTCACCATCATAGTGATTTTTTCTCGCACTTTTTCGTCATCGCTGCCCTAATTTCCAAAAAAAATTGTCAATTTTTTTTGTGCCCATCCTGTCATTTTGACGTGGAAAGAGTTTTGAGATACTTGCCATTATAGTGATTTTTCGCAAAAAAAAGTGGAGCGCAAAAAAAATTGAGCGATTTTTTTTCCAGAGTGTGCTTTTCCCTTGTTTACGTGCAGCGCCATGATTTTGTTAGTGTTCTAGGCTCGCGTCTCTAGCACGATCTAGCCTAGGACCAACACAGTACCGTCATTGAGTGTTTATTCAACTTTGCATCTCTGAATTGATTATTGCTGACCTTTTTTGCTACCATATTATAAGCCTTCCCAGCTCCAGATACATCTATGTCGTGCATTTGACTCTCCCTGGTAATCGCTCTATCCAAGTTTTGAGAGTTTTGACTACGACGGTTGCCCATCACCGCCTGCTGCTGGGTAAGAACTGGTAAGAATTTGAGATTTGCTTGACGGATTTGTGACGCCCACCACCACCATTTTCTAGTAGTCTGTAGGGTCATATTCTTGTGTGTTTCTATTGCTGCTAACCATGGCAGGATCACAAGTCGATGAGACTGACTGGGAGAACATGATGAATCAGGAGTTGCATGATAAATTTCAGCAAATGATGACTGAACAGGTGCAAGATGTGCTGAACAATTTTGAAGAGGCCATGGATAAGATAACTAGCTTTGAGAAGACGTTCGAAACAAAGCTCGATAAAAAAATTAATGAACTGCTTGCGCGTCTTCCACAACCACCACCGGCTACACCTGCTGCACCTCTACAACAACAACAACAACAACAACAACAACAACAACAACAACAACGACTATCTCCACGTCGTGAAACAGACCTCCACCGAGCGAGCCGTGTCCCTCTTGAGCCCGGCCAAACTGTTGGTGCTGCTGTTAATACTTCTGTGGCTCCTGCTGCTGATGCGGAGGAGGATGATTATGCGGGAGATTATGAGGATGAGGTTGATCAAAATCAGAACTACGTGCAACCACCAGCAGCACAACCACCAGGTCGTCCACATGCAAATAATTGCAATGGTAGGGCTCCCCCTCAGGTACGAGATCATGACCATCTCCCCTAAACTGAAATTGAATATTCCACCATTTGAGGGTAGATACGTTCCTGATATATATATTAGTTGGGGGTTAGAAACCCAACAACGTTTTACATGTTTAGAATATCCCGAGGAGAGATGTGTTGCTACTACACTTTGTGCTTTCACTAGTTTTGCTTGTGTGTGGTGGTTTGAACATCGTAGATTATATCCGAATAATATTCTAACTACTTGGGCTGCTTTGAAAACTGCTATGCGTACTCGTTGGGTTCCACCATATTATCAATGTGAATTACTTCAAAAATTGCAGCGCTAAAGACAAGGAAAAAATTCTGTAGAGGAATATTATCAGGAATTACAAACTGGCATGATTAGATGTGGTATTGTTGAGGATAATGAAGCTATGCTTGCACGTTTTATGGATGGATTAAATAGAGAGATTCAGACCATTCTAGAGTATAAGGAGTACAATAATATCACTCGTTTATTCCATCTTGCTTATAAAGCTGAACGTGAAGTGCAGGATCGACATGCATTGGCACGAACTAACAATTCTGTAGGTCGACCTTCGTCATGGACACCGCGTGCATCCTCTACTTCCACACATTCTACTGCATCGACACCTCCATCAGCTGCCACCTCCAGTCGTGATACAAGATAGCAGGCACAACCACCACTATCTACCAAGAGCACACCTGTCGGGCCTGTACAATGCTCTTCTTCTTCCATGGCATCAACAGGGCACACAAGTCAAGATGGCAACGGGGACGAAACCCACCGGGTTTTGCTTGCCCAAACCCATCCCCACGAGAAAATCGCAAACCCGTCCCCGTCCCCATCAACATGCGCGGGGTTAAATTTTTGCCCATCCCCTAAACCCATTGTATTTTCAAAACCCATGGGGAACCCATCCCCGCGAGCAGTCAATGAAAACAACAACATTTGGAAGAAAAACATGAGCATATTACAACAGCAGACAATGGCTGGGGGACCTAGGTTTAGGTTTAGGTGTCGTGTTCTGCGGGAGAGAGAGTCCTAAAGAGCGAGCAGCACTGCATCGACCGAGTGAGGGGTTGGTTTGTACTCCAGGGCCTCGATGTTGTGGGGCTCGGCTCCTCGGGCACTGTGGCTTTGGGCCACTTGAGTCAAGATAGATCGGTGCGTGCTAAATAATGTATTTTGATGGGTTTTGTCGGGTTTCGGGTTCGGGTAGTACTCAAACGGGTTTAAACCCGTGAAACATGCCAGGTTTAATAATGTACCCACGAGCAGCCCCGCGGGGATAGAAAGTCGCCCATCCCCGTCCCCTAATAGGGTAAAAACCCGCGGGGATGCGGGTTTCGAGGCACCATTGCCATCTTGACACACAAGTGATATTATTTGTCATTGTTGTAAGGGAAGAGGTCATTATGCAAGAGAATGCAAATCTCAGCATGTGATGATTGCTACTGAGGATGGTGGTTATGAGTCTGCTAGTGACTATGATGAGGAGACTTTGGCTCTTATTACACGTGAAGAACACGGTGGAGATGATTCTAAAAATGAGACGCAATACATGGCTCCTGAAGACGCTGACAGGTATGAATGTTTAGTTGCTCAACGTGTTTTGAGTGTGCAGGTTACACAAGCTGAGCAAAATCAGAGGCATAATTTGTTCCATACAAAGGGAGTTGTGAAGGAATGTTTTGTTCGCGTCATCATAGATGGAGGAAGCTGCAACAACTTGGCTAGCATGGAGAAGGTGGAGAAGCTATCTCTCACCACAAGACCAACATCCTTACTACATCCAATGGTTCAACAACAACGGCAAGGTTAAGGTAACACATACTGTTCGTGTGCATTTTAGTATCTCTACATATGCTGATTATGTTGTGGTACCTATGCAAGCATGTTCCTTATTAATTGGTAGACCATGGCAATTTGATAAAAATTCTGTACACCATGTTAGAAACAATCAGTATACTCTTGTTCATAAGGAAAAAAATATTACTTTGCTTCCAATGACTCCTGATTCCATTTTGAAAGATGATATTAATAGAGCTAATAAAGCAAAACAGGATAAACATAAGAGTGAAAATCAGATTGTGGCAAAAGAATTTGAGCAACAAATGAAGTCTAATAATAAACCATCTAGTGTTGCTTCTGAAATTAAATTGAAAAGTGCATGTTTACTTGCCACCAGATTTGATATTGATGATCTAGATTTCAACAAATCTGTTTGCTATGTTTTTGTGTGGAAAGAGGCGTTATTTTCTTTCGAGGATGTACCCTCCTCTTTGCCTTCTGCTGTCACTAACATTTTGCAGGAGTTCGCTGACGTCTTTCCACAAGACGTGCCACCGGATTACCACCTATTCGAGGGATTGAGCATTAGATTGACTTAATTCCCGGTGCTTCGCTGCCTAACTGTGCGCCATACCGTACCAATCCAGAGGAGACGAAGGAGATTATGCGTCAAGTACAGGTGTAACGCCCTCGATGCAACTATATCTCCTACGTGTCGAAGCACGACTTAGAGGCATAACCGCATTGAAAGCAATGTCGCAAGTAAGGTAATCTTCACAACAACCCATGTAAATAGATAATAGGGGAAAAGATACATAGTTGGCTTACACTCGCCACGTCACACAAATACATGAATAACATTACAATCATGCAATACACTCATGGTCCGACTACGGTACCAAAATAAAAGATCAACCCCAACATGCGACACGGTCCCGATCGCCCCAACTGGGCACCACTACTGATCATCAGGGAAAGACACATAGTAACGGCGAGAGTCTTCGTCGAACTCCCACTTGAGCTCAAGCGCATCATCTGGAACGGAATCATCGGTCCCTTCATCTGGTTTGGAAGTAATCCGTGAGTCACGGGACTCAGCAATCTCGCACCCCCGCGATCAAGACTATTTAAGCTTATAGGTAAGGTAAGGTAATATGTGGAGCTGCAGCAAGCGACTAGCATATATGGTGGCTAACCTGTTCGCAAAAGAGAGCGAGAAGAGAAGGCAAAGCATGAACGAAGAACTATGATCAAGAAGTGATCCTAGAACAACCTACGTCAAGCATTACTCCAACACCGTGTTCACTTCCCGGACTCTGCCGAGAAGAGGCCATCACGGTTACACGCGCAGTTGGTTTATTTTAATTAAGTTAAGTTCCATGTTATCTACAATAGGACATTAACAAATTCCCATCTGCCCATAACCGCGGGCACGGCTTTCGAAAGTTCAAATCCCTGCAGGGGAGTCCCAACTTAGCCCATCACAAGCTCTCACGGTCAACGAAGGATATTCCTTCTCCCGAGACATTCCGATCAGACTCGGCATCCCAGTTCTACAAGACATCCTCGACAATGATAAAACAAGTCCAGCAAGACCACCCGCTGTGCCGACAAATCCCGATAGGAGCTGCACATATCTCGTTCTCAGGGCACACATGATAAGCTAAGCGTACGGGAGCCAACGTAACCCAAGTTGCCAAGGGACGGCCCCACACGGTGCTCTGGGTTGGACCAACACTTAGAGAAGCACTGGCCCGGGAGTTTAAAATAAAGATGACCCATGAGTCCGCGAAACCCAAGGGAAAAAGGCTAGGTGGCGAATGGTAAAACCAAGGTCGGGCCTTGCTGGAAGAGTTTTATTCAAGGCAAACTGTCAAGGGGTTCCCATTATAACCCAACCGCGTAAGGAACACAAAATCCGGGAACATAACACCGATATGACGGAAACTAGGGCGGCAAGAGTGGAACAAAACACTAGGCATAAGGCCGAGCCTTCCACCCTTTACCAAGTATATAGGTGCATTAAGATAACAAGATAATATAGTGATATCCCAACAATAAACAATGTTCCAACAAGGAACGATCTCCAGTCTTCACCTGCAACTAGCAACGCTATAAGAGGGGCAGAGCAAAGCGGTAACATAGCCAATCAACGGTTTGCTAGGACATGGTGGGTTAGAGGTTTGACATGGCAATTTGGTAGGCATGATAAGCAAGTGGTAGGTATCATAGCATAGGCATAGCAAAAGAACGAGCATCTAGCAAGCAAAGATAGAAGTGATTTCGAGGGTATGATCATCTTGCCCGCAAAGTTGTCCGAGTTGACTTGATCCTTGTAAGAAAACTCAACGGGCTCCTCATTAGTGAACTCGTCTCCCGGCTCTACCCAAACAAGATGAACAATCAAAAGGAACGCAATCAACCATGTGCAATGCTCAAACAAACATGATGCAAACATGGTATGCTATGCGGGATGCGGTAGGTGATGCATATGGAAGATTTGACAAGGAATGATTGAACCTGGCCTCAACATGGAAATCCAAGAGTGCCACTAGAAAGGTGAGGTGATTTCGGCTGAAATCGATATAAAGAACACCGGAATCGGATGCACGGTTTGAAAATGGCAAGCAAAACAAATATGGCACCGGTCTGCGATAATCAGCAAGTAGCCATCTAAAAGCATCAAGATAATTATGCTACAGCACTCAAACATGACAACAAAATACATGGCACGGATCCACTCATGATGCTTGACAAAAGATGAACACTGAGCTACGACCAATTCATCCATTAACAGGTTCGAACAAGCATGGCAAAAATGCAAACGATAACAGGTTTCAGACTTGGTGAAATTAACATAAGTCTGAAATTTAACATCAGGTAGCACACTTTGGAGCATGAAAACTATATGCTACAGGAACTTAACAAGGCAAAGCAAGGCATGAAATTAATCTACTCAAAGCACTTAACAAAAGTCCCTTAGTGACCTTGAGCCAAAAGGGATCAGAAAATACAATTGCAAGCATGTGAGCATGGCAAAAACATAATCAGATTACAGACTTTGTGAAAAACTGGAGCATGCAAATCAGATAGCGAGTAGGCATGTTTACGAGCTCAATGCACTCACTACAGAGCATGGCATGACAAACTAAACATACACCCATCAAGAATACATAGCATAGAAGCTAGACATGACAAGAACAACAACATAGCATGCACGGATCAATAACAACATCCTCGGCAAAATCGCTAACAAGTCAACAATCTGCCAGGATTCACGAAATAGCAAAAGTAGAGCTCGATTGACTCAAGCTAGGGTACTCCATAATTGCAAACAAAGACATGGATGGATAGAGAACCACAATGTTAACAAAACATCCTTACTGATCATCCTCAAAAGAGGCACAGGTCACTGGGAAATAACATGAACATATGGCATACCGACAAAAACAGATCAAGGACTTGGAGAAATTCTAAGTCCCTGAAATTAACATTAACGAATGCACTACTTTGCAAGCTTGTGCTAGTCACCACACATATCACAAAATACATGGTAAGCACCTCTGTAAAGATGGCATGGCATATAACAAAACTCATGTAGAGCTCAGGAGCAGAACATGCACACATCAATCATGGCAAAAATGACAAATAGCTATTTGATGAAACAGATCTGACAATTATATCACATAGCCCTCTTCCAACAGCATTTCAGGCATCAAGATGAGCTCAAATGAAAATGATGCAATGAGATGAAATGATGAACTCTCTGAGACGAACATTTTGATATGCTACACGCGCAAATCGGAGCTACGGATGCGGAGTTACGATATGATGAAAATTGCAAAAAATAAATGAGCGGGAGGGAAAGTCAACCGATCCGGATCTAGGGTTCGGGCACTGTAGCAGCGGCGCGCGAACCGAGGTCGGTGGCGGGCTCGCCGAAGAAGGGGCAGGGCGTCGCCGGAGTTGAGGGGCTCGCCGGATCCGGTCCTCTCCTAGCCGGATCCGGTCAGGGCGGCAAGGGCGACGAGGTCGGCGTGGAGGCGCAGGCGTCGGGCGGGGTCGGCGGTCGCCGGAAGGGAGCGACGAGGCCGCGGCGCCGGCGAGGTCGGTGGCGGCGGGCGGCGAAGTCGGGCGCGAAGGAGGTGATGGAGGCGTGGGCGTTGGGCGCCTCGGCCCGGATAGGCGGCAGGGAGGGCCGGCGCTGGGCCTACGGGCCTGCGTCGGTGGGAGGCGGCCGGCAGCCACGTGGCACGAGCTGATTCACCGCGGGCGGCGGCTGCTGCTTTGTTCGGCTGGAACGGACACGTCCGGCGCGGCGGGAGGAAGAGGAGCTAGGGTTAGGGGTAGAATGAAGCGCGAATTTCGGAAGGGATCACCTATTTATAGGTAGAAGGAGCTAGGAGAGTCCAAATGAGGTGCGGTTTGTGGCCACGCGATCGTGATCGAACGCTCTAGATGATGGAAGGGTTTTTGTGGGTTTTGGGCCAAATTGGAAGGGTGTTGGGCTGCAACACACACGAGGCCTTTTCGGTCCCTCGGTTAACCGTTAGAGTATCAAACGAAGTCCAAATGGTACGAAACTTAACAACTGGTCTACCGGTAGTAAACCAAGGCCTCTTGGCAAGTCTCGGTCCAATCCGGAAATTTTTAACCCCCACACATGAAAAGAGGTAGAAAGGGGCACCGGAGGAGATAGGAGCGCCGAAATGCAAAACGAACAACGGGGAAAATGCTTGTATGCATGAGACGAACACGTATGCAAATGCAATGCACATGATGACATGATATGAGATGCACGACAAAGGCAACAACACACAGAGACAAAACCCGAACCCGAGGAAATAAAATAACTTAGAGCCGGAAACGGCATGAGTTGGGATACATATAAGGTAAATTACATATGGGGTGTTACAACACTCCACCACTACGAAAGGATCTCGTCCCGAGATCTAGGACTGGAAAAACGCCGGGTACTCAGAACGGAGGTGATCCTCGCGTTCCCAGGTAGCTTCACGGTCGGAATGGTGTGACCACTTGACTTTGAGGAATTTGATTGACTTATTGCGAGTCTTGCGTTCAGTCTCTTCAAGAATAACAACGGGGTGCTCACGATAAGAAAGGTCTTCTTGGAGATCAATGTCTTCAAAGTTGACGGTGCGGTCAGGAGTCTTGAAGCACTTGCGGAGCTGAGAGACATGGAACACGTCGTGGACATTTGCAAACTTTGAAGGAAGCTCGAGTTGATAGGCGAGATCGCCTCTCTTGCTGACGATCTTGAAAGGACACACGTATCTAGGGGCAAGCTTCCCTTTGATACCGAAGCGACGAGTACCTTTCATTGGAGAGACGCGGAGGTACACATGATCTCCGATCTCGAAAGCCAAATCACGATGCTTACTATCATAGTAGCTCTTCTAGCGCGATTGCGCTGCTTTGAGGTTATCACGAATGACTTTGCACATCTCCTCTGCCTTTGAGATCAAGTCATTTCCGAGAAGTTGACGTTCACTGGTCTCTGACCAGTTAAGAGGAGTATGACACTTCCTGCCTTAGAGAATTTCGAATGGGGCCTTGCCCGAACTTGCTTGAAAACTGTTGTTGTAGGAGAATTCAGCATATGGAAGACAATCTTCCCACTTCATACCGAAGGATATGACGCAAGCCCTGAGCATATCTTCGAGAATCTGTTGACACACTCGACTTGACCGCTAGTTTGAGGATGAAAAGCTGTGCTGAAGCGGATGTTGGAGCCCATGGCCTTCTGAAAAGAATCCCAAAACTTGGAGGTAAAGATGTTGCCACAGTCTGAAGAGATCAACTGTGTAATGCCGTGCAGAGAGACAATCCGAGAGGTATACAGCTCCGCCAATTGAGCTACAGTGATAGATGATGAAGCTATGTACCTAGGGTAGGGCACGGACCCGTCCAAAGAGCCCTACCCAAGGACATCCCTAGAAGAAGTCACCTTTCAATCGACTTGAAGGTATCCCACTCGACGGGTTCAAGACACTCGACCAAGAAGCTATCACTCGACCATGAAGCCAACCACTCGACTGCCAGGAGACCTAAAGTCACTCCGCAGGCAAACGGTCGGCTGTTAAGTAGTCTTTATGATCATTATAGCACTTTATTAGGGGCGTTACCAGTAACGCCCAACTTTAAATGTACCTTAAACCCTGCATTACTGAGGGCAGGAGGGGGCCGGCGAACTCTATATAAGCCACCCCCTCCTCAGTATGAAGGGTTCGCACCCCTGTAATCCATACACGCATAATCCAGTCGACCACCTCCAGGCTCCGAGATGTAGGGCTATTACTTCCTCTGAGAAGGGCCTGAACTCGTAAACCTCGCGTGTAACAACTTCCCAATAGCTAAGATCTAGCCTCTCCATATTCACCCCCTACATCATTGTCAGAGTTAGAACCACGACAGTTGGCGCCCACCGTGGGGCAGGAATCTTAGCGCTTAGTTGGAGAAGTTGCGATCTTTTCCGATCCCTTTGATCATGTTTTCTTGCGGAGTTTTGGTGGAGGACCGCGAGATCCGTCTCGGCGCGCTCACCTTCATCGTCGATGACTCCGCCTGGCTTTAGGAGGCACCACTCGACATCGACGCGCTCCCCGTCCGTGGTGCGACGCACTTCCGCGCATGCATTCGTGGCGTCCTCCTGCGGCAGCCATCGACCCAGTATTGGTCGACCCCTGCGTCGTCTCCCCGCCCTGTCTCCCACCAGCGCAAGCGCTCCGGTCGGTCAAGACTTCAGCGGTGGGTGAGGCATGCCGTGGCCCGCCAGTCGGCAGCCCCACAAGTCGCGGCAATCGAGCCCGTCGAATCCCTCTACAGCCTGTTCGACCTGTCGACTGGCTCCGTGGAGACCGCATCCGAGTGCGACAGCAGCGACCCAGCGGCTGAGGTTCTAGCGGTCGATGGAACACACAGTCCCCCCGGTTTCCCTCGCACTAACGGAGGCGCGGGTGGGGGCGACCCGTCGCGTCCCCACGACGAGTATCTCCCCGAACCTCTCACGTCATTACAGCGAGAGGAGCTTCGCCGCCGGAACATGAACGCGCTCCACACTCCTATTGTCGGAGAAACCCCCGAGGCCCGGGCCTTGGAAGACGCGCGCCTGGCTAATCTGGCCGAGCACACTCGACTGGAGAATCTCCAGCGAATACTCGACGAGCAAACGCGTCAGCGAGCTCCCGAGTCCAGTCGACGTCAGCAAGCTCCCGAGTCCAGTCGGCGTCGGCTCTTCTCGCCGCCTCAGGTATATCGAACCCCAGTTCAGAATTTGGCCGCTGCAGCCCGTATAGCAGAATCAATTCAGCCCTCCCAGTCAGAGGCTGGCAGGGGCTTGCTGCAGATCAGAGCGCTGCTCCGGGCGGCGGAAAACCAGAATTCCGCTGTTTCTCAGTCACGGGATAGGATCCACAGTCGATCCGTTGCAACGGATACAGTCCAGTTGGCTCACAGCCCGAGATCGCCCCCGAGGCGTGAGGGACATGGTGACCGGCAGGATCAGTACAGAAGAAATGAGCAGTATGATCACCGATTCTATCGTGATGATCGACATTGAGTGCCAACCCCTCCCCCGAGGAGTGGGTCGTATGCGCCTCGACGGCAAGATGACAGACGCCCTCACAGTGTTGGGCAGAGGATTCCAGTCGACCCCAGGGACCCAGGCTTTGATGCGAGATCTATCCTCGTTCAAGGATTGGTTGACAGAAACAGAGCTCATTGGGAAGGCCACAACAGAGATGCGCCTGCCAGCAGCAGCAGAGTACATGCTTCAGGGCCAGAGTGTTTCAGTCGAGCCATCAGAGCTACAGTAATTCCTCCCAACTTCAGGCTGGCGACTGGAATCAGCAAGTTCACCGGTGAGTCTAAGCCGGACACTTGGCTTGAAGATTACCGAGTGGCCGTACAAATTGGCGGTGGCAATGATGAGGTGGGCATGAAGCATTTGCCTCTCATGTTAGAGGGCTCAGCCAGAGCATGGCTAAATCAGTTGGCACCCAGCAGCATCTACACTTGGGAGGACCTCTCCCGAGTGTTTGTCACAACCTTTGAAGGGACATGCAAGCGGCCTGCAGGCCTTACAGAGTTGCGGTCTTGCGTGCAGAAGCCGAATGAAACTCTGAGGGAGTACATCCAAAGGTGGATCACACTGCATCACTCGGTTGAGAATGTGCCAGACCATCAAGCAGTTTGTGCTTTCAAGGAAGGCGTTAAATACAGAGAGTTGAATCTGAAGTTCGGTCAAACTGGAGAGATGTCTCTGAATCGGATGATGGAGATTGCCACCAAGTACGCTAATGGCGAAGACGAGGACCGACTCCGGAACGGCAAGCACAAGGCGGTCGCCCAAGAAACCGGAGGGAACTCCAGTCAGAAACAGAAGCGGAAGGCTGAGCCCGCTGCCCCTGGGGAGGCCCTGGCTGTAGCCCAGGGAAACTTCAAGGGAAAACCCAAGGGCACCTGGAAGCCCAAGAAAGTCAAGGATCAGGATGGGAACGATGTTTTGGATCTACCATGTCACATCCACACCAAGAAAGATGAAGAGGGTAATTTTATTTACCCAAAACATACCACTCGACAGTGTCGGCTTCTAATCCAGCAGTTTCAAGGCAAGCAGTCCAAGGACAAGGAAAAAGAGTCGGACGGAGTTGAGGACAAGGAAGACAGTGACGATGAATACCCCCATGTAAATTCCACCCTGATGATTTTTGCCGATGTCGAAAGCAAAAGTCGACTGAAAGTCATTAACCGAGAGGTGAACATGGTTGCCCCGGCAACACCCAGTTACCTGAAGTGGTCTCAGACTGCCATCACATTCGACCAGTCTGATCACCCGACGCACATTGCCACCCCTGGGAGGCATGCTTTGGTGGTCGACCCAATTGTTGAAGGCACTCGACTGACTAAAGTCCTGATGGATGGTGGCAGTGGCCTGAACATACTGTATGCTGAAACATTGAAAGGAATGGGCATTTCGATGTCCAGGCTCAGTACCAGTAACATGAGTTTCCACGGAGTCATTCCTGGGAAGAAAGCCCAATCACTCAGCCAGATCGCTCTTGATGTGGTTTTCGGTGATTCAAAGAATTACCGCAAGGAAAAGTTGACATTCGAGGTTGTGGACTTCCAAAGTGCTTATCATGCCATTTTAGGCAGGCCAGCTTACGCACGCTTCATGGCCCAGCCATGTTACGTGTATCTCAAACTGAAGATGCCTGGCCCCAAAGGTGTGATCACTGTTACGGGCAATCGGAAGAAGGCGGAAGAGTGCTTTCAGAATGGCTCAAAGATTGCAGATGCTCAGATGGCAGTGGTCGAGCTGCAAGAGTACCAAAAGACTGCCGATCCAAGCGAGTTGCTACGAGCCAAGAAGCCTGCTTCAGAATCAGCTTTTCAGTCGTCCGGTGAAACAAAGACAGTCCACATTCACCCGACCGACCCCGATGCTGCCCCGACTCACATCTCAATGACGCTTGACTCCAAATAGGAAGAAGCGCTCATCCAGCTCCTCCGTGAGAACTGGGACATCTTCGCATGGAAACCCTCTAACATGCCTGGAGTTCCTAGGGGGCTGGCTGAGCACCGTCTACGAGTCGACCCAAAATTCAAGCCTGTGAAGCAACATCTTCGATGGTCCACCGTCTAGAAGAAGCAAGCCATTGGCGAGGAGGTGGCTCGGCTCTTAGCAGCAGAGTTCATCCGAGAAATTTACCACTCCGAGTGGCTCGCCAATGTCGTCATGGTCCCCAAGAAAGACAAGTCACTTCGCATGTGCATTGATTTCAAACATATCAATCGGGCCTGCCCAAAAGATCATTTTCCTCTCCCTCGCATCGACCAAATAGTCGACTCAACTGCGAGATGCGAGAGGTTGTCTTTTCTAGATGCTTATTCTGGGTACCATCAGATCCGTCTGTATGGACCTGACGAAATCAAAACAGCTTTCATCATCCCATTCGGATGCTTCTGTTATGTCACCATGCCGTTCGGCCTCAAGAACGCCAGAGCCACGTTCATGAGAATGATTCAGAAGTGTTTACTCACTCAAATCAGTCGGAATGTGGAGGCATACATGGATGATATTGTGGTCAAGTCACGGAAAGGTTCCGACCTGCGGGCTGACCTTGCTAAAACCTTTGCCAACCTCAGGAGGTATGATATCAAGCTCAATCCATCAAAGTGCACATTCGGAGTTCCAGGTGGAAAGTTAATCGGTTTTCTCGTTTCCAAACGGGGGATCGACGCCAATCCTGAAAAAGTTGGCACCATACTCCGGATGAAGCGTCCTGTTCGCGTGCACGATGTCCAAAAGCTTACAGGCTGCTTGGCCGCCCTAAGTCGATTCATTTCTCGTCTCAGTGAAAAGGCGTTGCCCCTTTACCGACCGATGAAGAAGTCTGACAAGTTCGAGTGGACTCCGGAAGCTGATGCAGCATTTGCAGAGCTCAAAGCTCTGCTCTCCACCCAGGCGGTGCTTGCTGCCCCAATCAGCAAAGAGCCTCTGCTGCTTTACATTGCAGCCATAGGGCAAGTTGTCAGCACAGTACTTACGGTCGAGCAGGAAGAAGAAGGAAAGGCCTTCAGAGTTCAGCGCCCAGTCTATTATGTGTCTGAAGTTTTGACACCTTCAAAACAAAGATACCCTCACTACCAGAAGCTTGTATATGGGATTTATATGACCACGAAGAAGGTTGCGCATTACTTCTCTGACCACTCCATTACAGTCGTCAGCGACGCCCCGCTGTCAGAGATTCTGCATAACAGAGATGCAACTGGTCGAGTGGCCAAGTGGGCGATTGAACTCCTTCCCCTAGATATCAAGTTTGAAGCAAAGAAGGCTATCAAGTCCCAAGCAATCGCATATTTCATCGCCGAGTGGATTGAGCAGCAACTTCCGACTCAAGTTCACTCGGAGCACTGGACCATGTTCTTCGATGGATCTAAGATGCTGAATGGTTCCGGTGCTGGGGTAGTATTAGTCTCCCCCCGAGGAGATAAGCTCAGATACGTTCTCTAGATTCACTTCGATTCCTCCAATAATGAAGCAGAATATGAAGCACTTTTATATGGGTTGCGCATGGCCATTTCACTCGGCGTCCGTCGCCTCATGGTCTATGGCGACTCAGATTTGGTGGTCAATCAGGTGATGAAGGAGTGGGACGTCAGAAGTCCGGCTATGACTGGTTATTGCAATGCAGTGAGAAAGCTAGAAAAGAAATTCGAGGGGTTACAACTTCATCACGTCCCCCGACTGAAAAATTAGGCAGCTAACGATTTGGCAAAGATAGGCTCCAAGAGAGAAGCCATTCCCAGCGACGTGTTCCTGGAACACATTCACTCGCCGTCAGTCCAAGAAGATCCCTTTACAGAAGAAGCCCCGCAGCCGAAAAGTGCCACAGATCCGACTGAAGTCAAAGTTCCTGCTGTGGTCGACCTAATCATGGAAGTCTTGCCAATCACTCCCGACTGGACGATACCGTACATCGCGTATATCCTAAGGAAAGAGCTCCCAGAAGACGAGGAAGAGGCTCGACAGATCGTCCACCGATCCAAGGCCTTCACAGTCATAAAGGGGCAGTTGTATAGAGAAAGCGCGACTGGAATCGGTCAGAAGTGCATAACACTAGAAGAAGGTCGGATAATCCTTGATGATATCCACTCGGGGACCTGTGGCCACCATGCGTCCTCTCGGACCATTGTGGCTAAAGCATACCGAGCGGGATTTTACTAGCCTAGAGCAAATGAGATGGCAAAAGAGATAGTCGGCAAGTGTGGAGGCTGCCAGTTCTACTCCAACATGTCACACAAGCCTGCATCAGCCCTGAAGACCATTCCACTCGTCTGGCCCTTTGCTGTCTGGGGACTGGACATGCTTGGTCCACTGAGAACAGGCAGGAGCGGATTCACGCATGTGCTTGTGGCAGTCGACAAGTTCACCAAATGGATTGAAGCCAAGCCTATCAAAAATCTTGATGCTAGCACTGCTATCGGTTTCATCAGAGAGTTGATATTCAGGTATGGGGTCCCGCATAGCATCATCACTGACAATGGGTCAAACTTCGATTCAGACAAGTTCAGAGCTTTTTGCGCCTCTCAAGGCACACGAGTCGACTACGCGTCGGTCGCGCATCCTCAGTCGAATGGACAAGCTGAAAGAGCAAATGGTCTGATTCTCAAAGGACTGAAGCCTCGGCTGATGCGTGATCTCAAGCACGCGGCAGGTGCTTGGGTCGACGAGCTTCCGTCAGTTCTGTGGGGATTGAGGACCACCCCTAACCGGTCGACTGGAAGAACTCCATTCTTTCTGGTTTATGGAGCCGAAGCGGTTCTGCCAAGTGATCTTCTTCACAACGCGCCCCGAGTCGAGCTTTACACCGAAGATGAAGCAGAACAGGCCCGGCAAGATGCAGTCGACCTCCTAGAAGAAGAGAGGGAGATGGCCATGATCAGATCGACCATTTATCAGCAAGACTTGCGTCGATTCCACGCCCGGAATGTGAAGAATCGAGCCTTCCAAGAAGGAGATTTGGTCCTCTGAGTGGATCAACAGAAACCACACAAGCTTGCTCCTACTTGGGAAGGCTCCTTCATCATCACCAGAGTCCTCCACAATGGAGTGTATCACCTCTACAATGTTGATCGCCAGATCGACGAGCCACGAGCTTGGAATGCGGAACTACTCCACCCCTTTTACACTTGAGCTCTCCCTTGGACAAGATGTAATAAGAAAAATTCCTGCAGTTCGTTTTTATCAAAGGCAAGAGTGTTCCATTAATTGTTGTCACTTTTGTTTACATATGAAACCCCCCAGTGGGTGACTTAGCTGCGAATCCGTTTCGCCTAAGTTTGAAAAAATCCTACCGAGTGGAGAGCAAACCTCCCACTCGGGGGCTTAGCTGCAGTCCAGCACTCGCCTAAGTTCTCTCACTTAGAGACTTAGCTGCGGTCCGGCACTCGCCTAAGTTTGAAAAAATCCTACCGAGTGGAGAGCGATCCTCCCACTCGGGGGCTTAGCTGCAGTCCAGCACTCGCCTAAGTTCTCTCACCTAGAGACTTAGCTGCAGTCCGGCACTCGCCTAAGTTTGAAAAAATCCTACCGAGTGGAGAGCAAACCTCCCACTCGGGGGCTTAGCTGCATCCCAGTGCTCGCCTAAG
>NC_041386.1:349215593-349218851 GCF_002162155.2 Triticum dicoccoides
TCTCTCACTTATAGACTTAGCTGCTGTCCGGCACTCGCCTAAGTTTGAAAAATCCTACCGAGTGGAGAGCGATCCTCCCACTCGGAGGCTTAGCTGCAGTCCAGCACTCACCTAAGTTCTCTCACTTAGAGACTTAGCTGTGGTCCGGCACTCGCCTAAGATTGAAAAAATCCTACCGAGTGGAGAGCGATCCTCCCACTAGGGGGCTTAGCTGCAGTCCAGCACTCGCCTAAGTTCTCTCACCTAGAGACTTAGCTGCAGTCCGGCACTCGCCTAAGTTTGAAAAAAAATCCTACCGAGTGGGGAGCAAACCTCCCACTCGGGGGCTTAGCTGCAGCCCAGTGCTCGCCTAAGTGTTTAAAAATCCTACCAAGTGGAGAGTAAACCTCTCACTCGGAGGCTTAGCTACAGCCAAGTGCTCGCCTAAGTACAAGACTCGACCCAATCCACGAGTCGACCGCTACCTTCTCCCTCGGAGCTGCGTCGCAAATACAAGATTATTTCGAGTGAAGATCAAGTTCCACTCGATGAATCAAACCATGAAGATATCCAACGAGAAATCAAGTTCAGAAAAAGCCCAGAAGGTCCCAGACCTCAAAGTACTCGAGCCCTCGGCTCGGCGGAGTTTAAACGGTTACAAATCCACTCGGCATCCCGAGGTAAATTCAAAGTTTTTCACTCCTCGGGAGGAGGACTGGAAGGGGCGACGAACTCATCCAAGTCGATCCCGTCGGCAATGCGGGTGGCAGCAGCGATGAAGGTCTCCATGACGTCTTGAAAGCTGTGCTTCCTGGTATTGGCAACTTGGATGGCCGCCAGCTTTTCTTCTCGCGCCTCCTTGCAATGGACGCGGACCAGAGACAGAGCGACATCAGCACCACATCTAGCAGAAGATTTCTTCCATTCCGCCACTCGACCTGGGACTTCGTTAAGTCGAGCCATCAGAGACTCGAGGTCGTTCTGAAGCCTCGTCCCAGGCCAGAGTGATGTGTCGATCCGCGACATCGCCACTTTCAGCCGAGCCAGATAGTCAACGACGCTGGCAGTACGAGACTCCAGACGGAGCACGTTCATTGCAGCCTCGTCCTTCACAAGAGAGTTAACAGGGTCCAAGCTTGTCTCCACTCGACTGGTCTCCTCTTCAAAATTCTGGCAAAGCTCTGCATACACGATCCAAGGATAAGTCAATTTTCATAGACTGAGTCGACACAAAAACCAGTCGGAACTGAATGTGCACCTTCAAGCTTAAGGTACAACTTCTTGGCGAGGCTCCCCAAGTAGCTCTCCAGGTCGTCCCTCCCGCGAGCGATGCCTTCCAGCTTCTCGCTCAGGGTGAGGTTCTCCTTCTTCCAACGTGAACACTCCCTGTTGGCTTCATTCAGAGCGGTCTTCAGCTTGGTATTCTCTTCTTCTAAGTGGTCGACCAAAGCCAGCTTCTGTGCGGCCAGAGCGGTCTTGTCATCAGCCTCCTTACGGGCAACAGCCAAGACCTGATCCTTCTTCGCCAGAGCTTCGTTCAGTTTTTGTGCGAAGAAATGATGATTGAATCGGAAATAACAAAAGGGTACTCAAGCCCAAAGACTAACCAATCGACAAAGTCGTCTTACCTGCGGCGCCGTCTCTGACCTTCTGCAGCTCTGTCCTGGCCAGCTCCAGATCAAGGTTCAGTTGAATCTTCTACTTCTCCAACTCAGTATAGCGAGCTTCGAGTTCGCAGGATTTCTGTAAAAGCAAAATCAGTCGACAGACGTCCAAGATAAGTTGCTTCCGAGTAACTAAGGGACAATGACGACGTTTCTAAGACCACAGCCGAATCAAAAACATTCGACAGTAGTCTCGGGGACTACACCCAGTGGGTGCACTCAGCGTGCCCCCACTGGTTTGACCAAAAAAAAAGTTCCACTCGACCTGGCCCGACCAAACCGAGTGAAGAAATACAGCTACAGCAACACAATGTAAAGACTACAGTCGACTGCCAGCAGTCCACCGTAGTCTCGGGGACTACACCCAGTGGGTGCACTTAGCGTGCCCCCGCTTGTCCAAGGATTGGCAGACACACCCAGTGGGTGTACAAATACAAAGATCTTCGGAAAAGAGACTCTCCAAACAGCATATCATAACAGACCAAGTGTTGAGTCGACTGACCTGGACGTTGCTCTGAAGAGCCGAACTCGCGTCATAGGCTGCTTGGCTGGCCTCCCGAGCCATCTTCACTTGCTCCATCATGATCCCCGCCTGGCGTATAGCCTCCTTTGCAGCAGCCGCTTGGTCCTCAGGGACGGGGTATGTGGCAAAAAGCGAAGACAGATCCACAGTCGACGACGAGGGCCGCGCACTCGCCAGAGGAACGGCGAAGGTCACTGAAGCCCGAGTGGTGTCACCACCATCCCGAGCCTCGGCCTCGAACGCCGGAGCGGATTGGGGGGTCTTGTCAGCCGACGCCCTCTTGTGCCTCCTCACTCTCAACGGTTCGTTGTCTTCATCGTCCGGGAGGTCGATAACATGAGGAGGAGCTACAAGGAAAACATTCAATCGACCAGAGTAGCAATAAAGGTTTAGTCGACTCAAAGGCAGGACGTCAGCAATCATACCAGGGTTGGAGGTAACAGCGTCCTCCATCTCTTGGTCGTCGTTCCTGGCAGAGACCTCAGAAGTAGCACCGCTGCAAATCTCGAAAGTCAATCAGTTGGCTCAGTGAATCGACCAAGGATCCGTCCATGGCCGACAAAGGAAAGCAAGTCTTATTATTACCCGGAAATGGTAGGAACAGCTATCTTCATCTTGGGCAGAGCCTTGGGCGGCTTGGATGGCGTCGCTCGTGGATGCTTGGGAGCCTTCCCAGTCGGAGGAGGAGAAGAAGTCCGAGGGCGTTTCGACGACTGCCCAACAGGAGCAGTCGCCTTGCCACGTTCCCGCGCTGGATCGTGGGTGAGCTTGGATCGCCCCTCCGGGCGGGGGGGTTCAACCTCCTCCTCCTCCCCTTCGCTGGAGAACATGTCGTCGCCTCCCTCTCCCTCACCGTCGGACTCCCACTCGCCTTGGTCGTCCCCGCTCTCGCCTCCGCTCGCCTCCCCTTCCTCAGTCGACCCCTGTGCCCCGTTGGGCGTCGAGTACATCTCGGTGGTCGCCTGGAAAACAACAGACAAGACGAAAGTCAATCGACTTATTCAAAGAAGACCAATACAGAAGACAAGATATCAGTCGGGAGCACAAAGACATACCTGGTCCACCTCATACGAGTTGTCGAGTGGGATTACC
>NC_041386.1:349219276-349241186 GCF_002162155.2 Triticum dicoccoides
CGACCCCTGTGCCCCGTTGGGCGTCGAGTACATCTCGGTGGTCGCCTGGAAATCAACAGACAAGACGAAAGTCAATCGACTTATTCAAAGAAGACCAATACAGAAGACAAGATATCAGTCGGGAGCACAAAGACATACCTGGTCCACCTCATACGAGTTGTCGAGTGGGATTACCCTCCTGGGTCCTCGGGGGTTGTCTTTGTTCCCCGTGATGCTCGACAGCCACCCCTCCACCATCTCGTCGGTGACCTCCTCCGGGTGGACCCGAGTGGTGTCATCAAGACCCGAATACAGCCACATCGGGTGGTCGCGGGCCTGGAGCGGTTGGATGCGCCTTTGAAGGAAGACCTCCAGCAGGTCCATACCAGTCATGCCCTCGCGGACAAGCTCAACCACTCGACCTGCCAGCACCTTGACTTGGGCCTTTTCCTCCGGCGCGACTTTCAGAGAGGCAGGCTTCTCGGCTCGGTCGAGGGAAAAAAGAGGAAGACCAGTCGACTGTCCTGGGGTCGCCTCGTCCTTGCAGTAGAACCAGGTCGACTGCCAGCCACAGACCGACTCCGGGAAGGTGATAGATGGAAAACAACTCTTCCCCCTCGTCTGGATCGCCAGGCCCCCGCACAGCTGGATCACCTGCGTCCTCTCGTCACTCGACTTAGCCTTCTTGACCGATTGAGAACGGCAGGTAAAGATGTGTTTGAAGAGTCCCCAATGGGGTCGACAACCCAAGAAAGCCTCACACATGGAGATGAAAGCAGCAAGGTAGACAATGGAGTTGGGAGTGAAGTGGTGGAGCTGCGCTCCGAAGAAATTCAGGAAACTCCGGAAGAAAGGATGGGGCGGCAGAGAAAACCCTCGGTCGATTTGGGTGGCTAGGAGCACGCACTCACCGTCGCGGGGTTGAGGTTCGATCTCTCCCCCCGGAAGACGCGCAGCTTCGTGGGGAATGACTCCCCCCTCGACCATATCGTCGAGATCCTCTTGCCGGAGCACCGATGGCATCCAGTCGCCCTGGATCCAACCTTTCGGCAGAGCGGTCCTAGAGGAGGATCCGCCCCGAGCAGACCTCTTCCCTTTCCCCGCCGCCGCCGCCTTCTTCGCGCGCTCCAAAGAAGTGGTCTTGCCCTTCACCATCGTCGCCGGCGAGATCTCACACGGGCTCGCGATGCTAGGGTGAGAGCGGAGGTAGCGGGAGGACTGGCGAAGGGAGAGAGGAAGAAGGAAGGAGAAGAGAGCGCACGGCTTGGAAACCCCGAGCTGGCAACTTATAAGGGGCCGCTCCCGAGTGGCTGATTGGTAGGCCCAGGCTATCCAGTCAAATCCCGCAGCAGACGCGCGCGCAGTACGTGCCGAAAAAGGCGACACGGAGATCGAGGAACTTCCGCTTTATCGCTTCCGATTACTGCGGCTGCTCCGGTCCCGCGCGCTTCCCAAAATCCGAATCCCGCGACATCCGCGGGCCGCAGAACAACTTGCCAAAAACAGAAGACCTCGCTCATGCCGACACTCGGCATGTCACAAGCAAAGAAATTCACTCGACGAAAGGCCTAGAATGGATCAAGGCGACTGAAAGAGGTTGATCACGTCATCCGTGGCGATCGGCCCGAAACGAGGCACTCATGTAGCCCGAAGAACCAGTCGAAAAGATCGCCAACTCTTTCCCCACTCTAACCTCGATCCCTTCGGGGGCTAATGATGAAGCTATGTACCTAGGGTAGGGGCACGGACCCGTCCAAAGAGCCCTACCCAAGGACATCCCTAGAAGAAGTCACCTTTCAATCGACTTGAAGGTATCCCACTCGACGGGTTCAAGACACTCGACCAAGAAGCTATCACTCGACCATGAAGCCAACCACTCGACTGCCAGGAGACCTAAAGTCACTCCGCAGGCAAACGGTCGGCTGTTAAGTAGTCTTTATGATCATTATAGCACTTTATTAGGGACGTTACCAGTAATGCCCAACTTTAAATGTACCTTAAACCCTGCATTACTGAGGGCAGGAGGGGGCCGGCGAACTCTATATAAGCCACCCCCTCCTCAGTATGAAGGGTTCGCACCCCTGTAATCCATACACGCATAATCCAGTCGACCGCCTCCGGGCTCCGAGACGTAGGGCTATTACTTCCTTTAAGAAGGGCCTGAACTCATAAACCTCGCGTGTAACAACTTCCCAATAGCTAAGATCTAGCCTCTCCATATTCACCCCCCTACATCACTGTCAGAGTTAGAACCACGACAATAGACTCTTTGATAGGCAGAAAGTGAGCCACTTTAGTGAGTTTGTCGATGACAATGAATATAGCATCATTGCCACGCTTGGACTTTGGAAACCCAGTCACAAAGTCCATCTCAATGTGGCCAAACTTCCATTCTGGAATGGCAAGAGGTTGGAGGAGACCAGCTGGTCGTTGGTGTTCCGCCTTCACTCTTCTGCAGACATCACATTCATTCACGAACTGAGCAATCTCGCGCTTCATTCGAGTCCACCAATAAGCCTGCTTGAGGTCCTGGTACATCTTCGTACTCCCAGGGTGGATGGAGAGGAGTGAATTGTGAGCCTCATTCATGATGACTTTACGAAGGTCAGCTTTAGGCACAACAATGCGATCCTCGAAGAAGAGAGTGTCCTTGTCATCAAGGCGATAGCACTTGTACTTGGGTTGACTCTTGGCAATCCCAATTTTCACCTTCCTCACCATAGCATCAAGAAGTTGAGCCTCGCGAATCTGATCTTCCAAAGTAGGAGAGACTTGAAGGTTGGCGAGGAAACCTTGAGGAACAACTTGCAGATTGAGTTTGCGGAAAGCTTCACAAAGCTCGGGTTGGTAAGGCTTGATAATCAGACTGTTGCAGTAAGCCTTCCTGCTCAAAGCGTCAGCAATCACATTGGCCTTGCCTTGAGTATATTCAATACTCGGATTATACTCTTGAATCATTTCGACCCAACGAGTCTGCCTGAGGTTGAGATTAGGCTGAGTGAAAATGTACTTGAGACTCTTGTGGTCAGTGAAGATGTCCACTTTTCTTCCCAACAAGAGATGTCTCCAAGTCAAAAGAGCATGCACAATTGCCGCCAACTCGAGGTCATGAGTGGGGTAGTTCTTCTCGTTGGGCTTCAACTGGGGAGATGTATAAGCCACAACTTTCTTCACTTGCATCAACACTGCATCAAGACCTTGAAGAGAGGCATCGTAGAAGACCTCGAACGGTTTGGATTCATCAGGAGGAGTCAGAACTAGAGCAGTGACCAATTTCTCTTTCAGGGTGTTGAAAGCGATGTCACATTCCGGAGACCAAACGTACTTGACGTGTTTCTGGAGAAGGTTTGAAAGAGGCTTCGCGATCTTTGAAAAGTTCTCAACGAACCTTCGAAAGTAGCTTGCGAGACCAAGGAAGCTGCGGAGTTGCTTCACGTTCTGAGGTGGTTCCCAATTCACAATTGCAGACACCTTCTCAGGATTCACCGCTATGCCCTTGGCAGAGATGATATGCCCAATATAGAGAACCTCATCGAGCCAAAACTCGCACTTTGAGAACTTGGCGTAGAACTAATGTTCTCTGAGCTTATTGAGCACCAAACGCAAGTGCTTGGCATGATCTTCCTTGTTCTTCGAAAAGACTAGAATGTCATTGAGGTAGACCAAGACGAAGTCATTTGTGTAGGCGTTGAAGATGAAGTTCATCATGCGAGAGAAAGTCGGAGGAGCGTTGACGAGGCCAAAAGACATGACAGTGTATTCATATGAACCATAGTTTGTTCTGAAAGCCATCTTGGGAATATCTTGCTCACGGATTCGAATCTGGTGATAGCCCATATGGAGATCGAGCTTGGAGAATACTTGAGCACCTTTGAGTTGTTCGAACAGCTCATTGATGTTGGGAAGTGGGTACTTGTTCTTTATAGTGTTCTTGTTCAATGGACGGTAGTCAACACAAAGTCGGTCCGTTCCATCCTTCTTCTTCACAAAAAGAACTCCACAACCCCACGGAGAAGAACTAGGTCGGATGAGCCCCATTCGCTCTTGAATATCGAGTTGCTTCTTCGGCTCCTTCAACTCTTCAGGTCCAAGCTTGTAAGGACGTTTGCAAACAGGTTCCGTGCCAGGCTCAAGATCATTGACGAATTCAACTGGCCGGTGCGGAGGCATTCCTGGAAGCTCTTCTGAAAAGACGTCTTGATATTCACAAACGACTGGAATTTGAGAGATGGCATCCAGTTCACCCTTCTCATTGAGAGAAAACAGATGGATGGTATCGTCATTAGCGGCAAAGACAATTACATCCTCAGACGAATGAGTCAATTGAATCTTCCTGGCAGCACAATCAAGCTGAGCCTTGTGCTTAGAAAGCCAATCCATTCCGAGAATAAAATCAATATCCGAGTTACCAAGGACCATTGGAGAAGCTAGAAACTTGAAATCAGCCATCATGATAGAAACATCTGGGACTATTGAAGTAGCCCTCATAGACTTAGCCGGAGAAACCACTCCCATAGGTTTACCCAACATTTGCGAAACGAAGTCATGCTTGGAAACAAATGATCTTGACATGAAACAATGCGATGCACCAGTGTCAAAAAGAACTTTAGCAGGAACAGAGTTAACTAGAAAGTTACCCATGATAACATCTGACGAGTCCTCTGCCTGAGCTGCATTCAACAAGTTGACCTTGGCGTGCTTGGGGTTATGCTTGACCACAACAGTACTTGCCGATCTCACAGGAGGAGGACGAGGGAGACGCCTCTGATTGAAGCATTTGTTGGCATAGTGACCCTTCTGTTGGCACTTGTTGCACGTGACCTCTGAAAGCGGACGGTGATACGGAGCACTCGATCTTGGAGCTTGAGAGGAAGTCTTGTTCTGAAATCCAGGGTTGGGTGGGTGGGAAGATCCACTGCCACCTTTGCTCTTCTGCTGATAAGGCTGGCAGAACGGAGGAGGAGGAAGCCAATACTTCTGTTGCTTAGTCACTTGAGTTAGGAAGAAGGATTAGCATCTCTGACTTGCTTCTTGGAAGCATCGCACTTCAGTTGAGCAGTCTCTTGCTTCATTGCCATGTTGTAAAACTCATCGTACCTCTTGGCTCAAAGAGAATGAGACCTAGCTGGATTTCTTCTCTGAGACCACCCCTGAAATGGTATATCATGATCTTCTCGTCAGGGACGTCTTGCTTAGCAAAACAGGCGAGCTTCTGAAACATCTTCTTGCACTCGTAAACAGACATAGAGCCTTCCTTCAGGTTGCGGAATTCCTCACGCTTGCTTTCAACTATGCTCTGAGGAATATGATGAGCTTTGAAGTCTTGACGGAATTCATCCCAGGTAATCACACGGTCTCCTCTGGAATCTTTGTATTGCTGAAACCATTCTGCAGCTTGGTCTTTGAGCTGGAAGGAAGCGAACTTGACAAAGTCCTCAGGCCTGACGTTACTGCACTCGAAATGCTTGCATATATCCATGAGCCAATCATCAATGTCTGTTGCATCAACACAATTGCTGAAGGTCTTTGGCTGATTAGCAAGGAACTGGTTGAGTGTAGCAAAGTGATTCTGATTGTTGCCTTGACCATGGTTCCCTTGATTGCGCTCTTGAAGAAGTTGCATGATCAGCTGCGTGTTTGCATTGGTAGCGGCCATCACAGCTTGCCATGCCTCCGGAGGTGGAGGTGGTGGTGGCGGATCAGGATTCGGAGTCGTGCGCGTTGGAGGAGCCATCCTGAAGAGGTTGACATCCATTAGCACATTGATAGACAAATATTGAAGCTGAATCAAGCGGGTTGAAATTGCAACATATAGTCTTCACATCCGAACAAAATGAACAAATGCATTCCAATTGAAATGGTCACATATCCATAAATTGAGAAGCCACTTAGAATTGATGTAGAAGAATAAAACAACAAGGTACGGAACAAGAACGAATACTCGGTAAGGATCACCCAATCTCAAACCAAATATCCGCGGAAGAAGAACTAGAGCTACAAGAATTCCCACCTATGAAACTCCTGAACCTTTCCGGTTATGCAATCAGGTGTTGGGGATACAGGGGAAGCATAATATCTCACCCAAATCTAACAAATCCTACATCCAGCTGTATCCATCCTTCAACACATAACCGAGAAAAACTTCGGAATCGTTTACCTCAACCTTTGAAAAGCATCCGTTATACAAGTTATGGCAATACTCCCCAACTCCCGCCCCAGTACTGGGTGGCGTCGAGGTTATCTCACCAACAACTGCATAAAAGAGATTCTCGATGTCGGCGAAACTAAACTCAGGTATTCCAGAACTGCAACGATAAAATTGTGACGATAACACCTCGGAGCTCAACTCCCCGGGACACTGCCACAACCCCTAAATGACAGGAGGCACCAAGAACAATGTTCTCGTCACAAATCGATCGGAACGATTCCAAGATACCCGCGTGATCCTAAATTTTTTTTAGTGAAATTTGAGAAGAGAAGAGTCAAAACTCTACGTCAGGATGCCTTACCAGAGCGATGAAGGGACTGGGGAGTAAAAAGAATTCCTAAACTCTTCGATATATAATTCCTAAATGACTCAAAACATTTTTCTAGACTCAACAACGCCAGCTAATTCGATCAAGCAGGGGGGCTCCTAAGGTCGGGGAAGGCTTTGATTACCAACTTGTAACACCCTCGATGCGGCTATATATCCTACGTGTCGAAGCACGACTTAGAGGCATAACCGCATTGAAAGCAATGTCGCATGTAAGGTAATCTTCACAACAACCCATGTAAATAGATAATAGGGGAAAAGATACATAGTTGGCTTACACTCGCCACGTCACACAAATACATGAATAACATTACGATCATCCAATACACTCATGGTCCGACTACGGTACCAAAATAAAAGATCAACCCCAACATGCGAAACGGTCCCGATCGCCCCAACTGGGCACCACTACTGATCATCAGGGAAAGACACATAGTAACGGCGAGAGTCTTCGTCGAACTCCCACTTGAGCTCAAGCACATCATCTGGAACAGAATCATCGGTCCCTGCATCTGGTTTGGAAGTAATCTGTGAGTCACGGGGACTCAGCAATCTCGCACCCTCGCGATCAAGACTATTTAAGCTTATAGGTAAGGTAAGGTAATATGTGGAGCTGCAGCAAGCGACTAGCATATATGGTGGCTAACCTGTTTGCAAAAGAGAGCGAGAAGAGAAGGCAAAGCACGAACGAAGAACTATGATCAAGAAGTGATCCTAGAACAACCTACGTCAAGCATTACTCCAACACCATGTTCACTTCCCGGACTCCGCCGAGAAGAGGCCATCACGGTTACACACGCAGTTGATTTATTTTAATTAAGTTAAGTTCCATGTTATCTACAACCGGACATTAACAGATTCCCATCTGCCCATAACCGCGGGCACGACTTTCGAAAGTTCAAATCCCTGCAGGGGAGTCCCAACTTAGCCCATCACAAGCTCTCACGGTCAATGAAGGATATTCCTTCTCCCGAGACATTGCGATGAGACTCGGCATCCCGGTTCTACAAGACATCCTCGACAATGATAAAACAAGTCCAGCAAGACCACCCGTTGTGCCGACAAATCCTGATAGGAGCTGCACATATCTCGTTCTCAGGGCACACCGGATAAACTAAGCGTACGGGAGACAATGTAACCCAAGTTGCCAAGGGACGGCCCCGCACGGTGCTCTGGGTTGGACCAACACTTAAAGAAGCACTGGCCCGGGGGTTTAAAATAAAGATGACCCTTGAGTCCGCGAAATCCAAGGGAAAAAGGCTAGGTGGCGAATGGTAAAACCAAGGTCGGGCCTTGCTGGAAGAGTTTTATTCAAGGCGAACTGTCAAGGGGTTCCCATTATAACCCAACCGCGTAAGGAACGCAAAATCCGGAAACATAACACCGATATGATGGAAACTAGGGCGGCAAGAGTGAAACAAAACACTAGGCATAAGGCCGAGCCTTCCACCCTTTACCAAGTATATAGGTGCATCAAGATAACAAGATAATATAGTGATATCCCAAAAATAAACAATGTTCCAACAAGGAACGATCTCCAATCTTCACCTGCAACTAGCAAAGCTATAAGAGGGGCAGAGCAAAGCGGTAACATAGCCAATCAACGGTTTGCTAGGACATGGTGGGTTAGAGGTTTGACATGGCAATTTGGGAGGCATGATAAGCAAGTGGTAGGTATCGTAGCATAGGCATAGCAAAAGAGCAAGCATCTAGCAAGCAAAGATAGAAGTGATTTCGAGGGTATGATCATCTTGCCTGCAAAGTTGTCAGAGTTGACTTGATCCTCGTAAGAAAACTCAATGGGCTCCTCATTAGTGAACTCGTCTCCCAGCTCTACCCAAACAAGACAAACAAGCAAAAGGAATGCAATCAACCACGTGCAATGCTCAAACAAACATGATGCAAACATGGTATGCTATGCGGGATGCGGTAGGTGATGCATATGCAAGATTTGACAAGTAATGATTGAACCTGGCCTCAACTTGGAAATCTAAGAGTTCCATTGGAAATGTGAGGTGATTTCGATTGAAATCGATATAAAGAACACCGGAATCGGATGCACGGTTTAAAAATGGCAAGCAAAACAAATATGGCACCGGTCCGCGATAATCAGCAAGTAGCCATCTAAAAGCATCAAGATAATTATGCTACAACACTCAAACATGACAACAAAATACATGGCAGGGATCCACTCATGATGTTTAACAAAAGATGAACACTGAGCTACTGCCAATTCATCCATTAACAGGTTCAAACAAGCATGGCAAAAATGCAAACGATAACAGGTTTCAGACTTCGTGAAATTAACACAAGTCTGAAATTTAACATCAGGTAGCACACTTTGGAGCATGAAAACTACATGCTACAGGAACTTAACATGGCAAAGCAAGGCATGAAATGAAGCTACTCAAAGCACTTAACAAAAGTCCCTTATTGACCTTGAGCCAAAAGGGGTCAGAAAATAAAATTGCAAGCATGTGAACATGGCAAAAACATAATCAGATTACAGACTGTGAAAAACTGGAGCATGCAAATCAGATAGCGAGTAGGCATGTTTACGAGCTCGATGCACTCACTACAGAGCATGGCATGACAAACTAAATATACACCCATCAAGAATACATAGCATAGAAGCTAGACATGGCAAGAACAACAACATAGCATGCACGGATCAATAACAACATCCTCGGCAAAATCGCTAACAAGTCAACAATCTGCCAGGATTCACGAAATAGCAAAAGTAGAGCTTGATTGACTCAAGCTAGGGTGATCCATAATTGCAAACAAAGACATGGATGGATATAGCACCACAATGTTAACAAAACATCCTTACTGATCATCCTCAAAAGAGGCACAGATCACTGGGAAACAACATGAACATATGGCATACCGACAAAAACAGATCAAGGACTTAGAGAAATTCTAAGTCCCTGAAATCAGCATTAACGAATGCCCTACTTTGCAAGCTTGTGCTAGTCACCACAGATATCACAAAATACATGGTAAGCACCTCTGTAAAGATGGCATGACATATAACAAAACTCATGTAGAGCTCAGGAGTATAATATGCACACATCAATCATGGCAAAAATGACAAATAGCTATTTGATGAAACAGATCTGACAATTATATCACATAACCCTCTTCCAACAGCATTTTGGGCATCAAGATGAGCTCAAATGAAAATGATGTAATGAGATGAAATATTTACTCTTTGAGACGAACATTTTGATATGCTACACGCGCAAATCGGATCTACGGATGCGGAGTTACGACATGATGAAAATTGCAAAAAATAAATGAGCGGGAGGAAAAGTCAACCGATCCGGATCTAGGGTTCGGGCACTGTAGCAGCGGCGTGCGAACTAAGGTCGGCGGCGGGCTCGCCGGAGAAGGGGCAGGGCATCGCCGGAGTTGAGGGGCTCACCGGATCTGGTCGGGGCGGCAAGGGCGACGAGGTCGGCGTGGAGGCGCGAGCGTCGGGCGGGGTCGGCGGTCACCGGAAGGGAGGGACGAGGCCGCGGCGCCGGCGAGGTCGGTGGTGGCGGGCGGCGAAGTCGGGCGCGGAGGCGGCGATGAAGGCGCGGGCGTCGGGCGCCTCGGGCCGGATAGGCGGCGGGGAGGGCCGGCGCTGGGCCTGCGGGCCCGCGTCGGTGGGAGGCGGCCGGCGGCCACGTGGCATGAGCTGATTCGCCGCGGGCGACGGCGGCAGCGGCTTTGTCCGGCCGGAACGGACATGTCCGGCGCGGCGGGAGGAAGAGGAGCTAGGGTTAGGGGTAGAATGAACCGCGAATTTTGGAAGGGATCACCTATTTATAGGTAGAGGGAGCTAGGAGAGTCCAAATGAGGTGCGGTTTGCAGCCACGCGATCGTGATCGAACGCTCTAGATGATGGAAGAGTTTTTGGTGGGTTTTGGGCCAAATTGGAAGGTTGTTGGGGTACAACACACACGAGGCCTTTTTGGTCCCTCGGTTAACCGTTGAACTATCAAACGAAGTCCAAATGGTACGAAACTTGACAGGCGGTCTACCGGTAGTAAACCAAGGCTGATTGGCAATTCTCAATCCAATCCGGAAATGTTTAACCCCCACACATGAAAAGAGGTAGAAATGGGCACCGGAGGAGATAGGAGCGCCGGAATGCAAAACGGACAACGGGGAAAATGCTCGAATGCATGAGACGAATACGTATGCAAATGCAATGCACATGATGACATGATATGAGATGCACAACAAAGGCAACAACACACGGAGACAAAAACCCGAACCCGAGGAAATAAAATAACTTAGCGCCGGAAATGGCAAGAGTTGGGATACATATAAGGTAAATTACATCCGGGGTGTTACAACAGGAGCTGCTCGACAAAGGTTATATACGCGGATCTCTTAGTCCTTGTGTTGTTCCTATTATACTAGTGACAAAAAAGGATGGTACGTCACATATGAGTGTTGATTGTAGAGGCATTAATAATATTACTATTCGTTATCTTCATCCTATTCCTAGGCTAGATGACATGCTTGAAGAATTGAGTTGCTCTACAATATTATTCAAAGTTGATTTGCATAGTGGATACCATCCAATTCGTATGAAATTGGGACATGAATGAAAAACAACATTTAAAACTAAGTTTGGATTATATGAGTGGTTAGTCATGCCTTTTGGGTTAACTAATGCACCTAGTACTTTTATGATATTAATGAACGAAGTTTTACATGCTTTCATTGGACGATTTGTGGTAGTCTATTTTGATGATATACTAATTTATAGCAGATCTTTGGAGGAACATTTACATGCTGTTTTTATTGCTCTACGTGATGCATGTTTGTTTGGTAACCTTGGAAAATGCACCTTCTGCACTGACCGAGTATCTTTTCTTGGCTATGTTGTTACTCCACAAGGAATTGAAGTCGATAAAGCCAAGATTGAAGCTATTGAGAGTTGGCCGCAACCCAAAACGGTCACACAAGTGAGAAGTTTTCTTGGCCTCGCTGGATTCTATAGGCGTTTTGTGAGAGATTTCAGCACCATTACTGCACCTCTCAACGAGCTTACAAAAAAGAATGTACCTTTTGTTTGGGGTACCGCACAGGAAGAAGCCTTCACGGTATTGAAAGATAAGTTGACACATGCTCCTTTACTCCAACTTCCTAATTTCAATAAGACTTTTGAGCTTGAATGCGAAGCTAGCGGAATTGAATTAGGAGGTGTGTTATGACAAGATGGCAAACCTGTTGCATATTTTTCTGAAAAATTGAGTGGGCCTAGTCTGAATTATTCTACTTATGATAAAGAATTATATGCTCTTGTTCGGACTTTAGAGAACATGGCAACATTATTTATGGCCCAAAGAATTTGTTATACATTATGATCATGAATCCTTGAAACATATTAAAAGTCAAGCTAAACTGAATCGTAAACATGCTAAATGAGTTGAATTCATTGAGACTTTCCCTTATGTCATTAAACAAAAGAAGGGTAAAGAAAATGTTATTGATGATGCATTGTCTCGTCGCTATACTATGCTTTCACAACCTGACTTCAAAATATTTGGTTTGGAGACCATCAAAGATGAATATGTGCATGATGCTAATTTTAAAGATGTAATGCAAAATTGTAAAAAGAAAGAACATGGAACAAGTTCGTCGTTAATGATGGATTTGTGTTCCTCGCTAACAAGCTATGCATTCCAACTAGCCCCGTTCGTCTTTTGTTGTTGCAGGAGGCGCATGGAGGAGGATTAATGTAACACTTTGGCATGAAGAAGACAGAGGGCATACTGGCTACACATTTCTTTTGGCCAAAGATGAGACGCGATGTTGAGCGTTTTGTTGCTCGCTGCACTACATGTCAAAAAGCTAAGTCACGACTCAATCCTTATGGTTTATATATGCCTTTGCCTGTACCTAGTGTTCCTTGGGAGGATATATCTATGGAATTTGTTTTAGGTTTACCTCGAACAAAGAAGGGGAGGGATAGCATATTTGTTGTCGTGGATAGATTCTCGAAAATGGCACACTTTATACCATGTCATAAAAGCGATGATGCTGTTAATGTTGCTGATTTGTTCTTTCGTGAAATTATTCGCTTGCATGGCGTGCTAGATACTATTGTTTCAGATCGTGATACTAAATTTCTTAGCCACTTTTGGAGATGTTTATGGGCTAAGTTGGGACTAAACTTCTTTTTAGTATTACTTGTCACCCCCAAACTGATGGACAAACTGAAGTAGTCAATAGAACATTGTCTACTATGCTTAGGGCTGTTTTGAAAAATAATAAGAAAATGTGGGAAGAATGCTTGCCTCATATTGAATTTGCTTATAACCGTTCATTGCATTCTACTACTAAGATGTACCCTTTTGAAATTGTGTATGGTTTCCTACCTCGTGCACCTATTAATTTTTTTTGCTTCTTCCATCTTTAGAGAAGGTTAATTTTGATGCTAAAGAACGTGTTGAATTGATTTTAAAAATGCATTAGTTAACTAAGGAAAACCTTGAGCGTATAAGTGCTAAATATAAACTTGTTGGAGATAAGGGTAGAAAATATGTTGTATTTGCATCTGGAGATCTTGTTTGGTTACATTTGCGTAAGGATATATTTCCTAATTTGTGCAAATCAAAAATAATGCCACGTGCTGATTGTCCTTTTAAGGTGTTAGAGAAAATAAATGATAATGCACATAAACTTGAGCTGCCTGCAGATTTTGGGGTTAGTCCCACTTTTAACATTGCATATTTGAAGCATTATTTGGGAGAGGAAGATGAGATTCAGTCGAGGACGACTTCATTTCAAGAAGGGGAGGATGACGAGGACATCAATACCATTGTTACACCCACATCCCCTACTACTATACATACTGGACCAATTAGTAGAGCTCGCGCACACCAATTGAATTACCAGGTACTTTCGTTTCTTGGTAACGATTCTAATGTTCATGACAATATGATGCTGCCTAAATTGGGTACATTTATTTTGCTTACAAATGAAGGGCCTAGCTTGGACAAGAAAGATGAATCTTGGAGCAAGTTCAAGCATGGAGATGATGGCATCCGGAAGGGGAACACGAACGGAGTCACAAGTGATGATTCCAGGGCTTTGAAGCCACCATAATGAGTGCATGAAGCCTTGCACAAAATATACAAGATGCCAGTTCATAAATTTTGTCTAGAGGCTATTGTAGGTGCTGCATCATCTTATTTTTGAGCCAGGCCCATGTAATTTCGAAATACTTGATTATATGTTGTTTTTAGAGTCCGTATGTGTGGGGATACAAGAGTTAGGGTTGATTTCAGACCCCTCCTCCAAGGGCCACGAAATCCCCCCCTCTCTCATCCGTATATACAGCCCTTAGGGCATCGTTTAGACTTTGGGTTTTGTTTAGATTAAAAGTTCGCCATAGCTGCAACTTCGCATACTTTGTTTGTGTTCAACGACCAGACAAAGATGTCACAGAACTCCACCTTGATCAATAAAGCTTTCATCTAATATTCGCAATATCCAGATTGCAATCTTAGTTTCTTGCTTGTTCTTTGTTTGCTTGCAGGAAATAGACCTTCGTGGTCAGGTTGATCGTGCTCTGGCATGGTCAATAACCTCTCGGAGTTGGTTTAGCAATTTCTAAGGCACGACGTCCTCGCACGTTCGTAGTCGAATCGTCAAAGTCGACTTCCACCAAAGCGATATCCATCATCTCATCGAAAGACAGTACACCTCTAGCAGGAGGTCTCGGTGATGGCCTCCCGGTGTCATGGCGGCTCCACGGTAGCTCAACGGATCTGTTCGTGGCAGCGACCGGATTCTCCGGCATCGGCTCGTTTGCGGTCGGGCCGTCTCGACCTTCACCCCTTCTCCTCGTCGCCCGGGCGTTACTCCCATCAATAGGCTGGTCCTCTCCCAGCTGCGGTCCACCGCTCGTCTCGCGCCCCGGTGCTACAGGATCGAGCTCGTCCCGTGCCCGATGCAGCAGGACCGAGCTTGTCTCCCGCACGGTGCAATAGGACTGACCTCGTCGCCCCCTCGATGCTGCTGGACCGAGCTCATCTCGCACTCGGGGCTGCAGGACAGGTCGGTGGATGCCAGTTTTGGGCGACCTATTGGGTCTCGACGCTGGGGGTCGCCCAGGGGTGCGAAAGGTCGGACCTTTCCGCTCGTCCCTTTCATTGGGGTGCGACGGGTCTCGGGTGAGGTGGTGTCGAGGTCTTGGATGCGGTGGTGGCGGCGGCCCTGGTGGTGGTAGCACGGTGCTCGTGGGTAGAGCCCGTGCCTTGGTGCTGCCCGGTCTCCATGGCCATGTGGGCGGCGTGGTTGCTGGGGAGTGGCGTTCGATGGCGGTGAGTGTTGGCCGAGGTGAGAACCTGTTTTATCTTCGGACCGGCGACGGCGAAGATCGTTCCCTTCTTGAAGGCGTCGTCATGGCTCTCATTGCCCGTCATGCGGCTTCGAGGAAAACTCTGATCCTTGGATCGGGCGGTGGCGGCGTGCCGGTGTCATTCCCTTCTTGAGGGCGCCGCCTTGGAGCGCATGGATCGTCATATGTAGCTTCATCTCTGCGTGGTAGTGCTAGAGGTGGTGTTGCTGCGCTCAACGCCTTTGTATCCTGCCCTGGGTATGTGCATGTGTTGCGGTGGCGTGGCGTGTGTTTGTACTGGGTGCTAATTGCTTGGTGCTTTATATATAAAACGGGGCGGAAGCCTTTTTCGGTAATCGTTGACAAACCAATTAATACATATATCTAGATGCTACTCGTTTTCTTTTAATTTACAAAATGCAATGCCTAGAGAAAAGAGTAGCTTTGTCAATGTATTTAGTCAGTAGAGCGAATGCATTAGTTGTACCAATAACTTTGGTAGGATTTAGCATACAAACACTCTACGACCTGGTATTATATAATAGGCAACATCTGTGAGAAATAAACATGGAACTACTGGGATGGGGAGACAAGAAAGTTTCACGTTCCACCTTACCTACACATAACTTTAGCTGCTACATACGTTTAATGACACCGGAATACATAGAACTATAGAAAACAAAATGAACTTACAGGTTCAGAAACGCCTGCTAGCTTTAGCGAAACCATTATTGTAAAAGGGCAACCTGGTGCATGTAGCTCCCGCTTGCGCAGGGTCCAAGAAAGGGTCCGACCACTTTAGCGAAACCATTATTATGACACTGTAAAATTCTTTAGGTCAGCTCCCACATAGTCCTTGAGCTTACTAAGACATACAAGGACATGTTAGTTAATCACGCCTAACAACATGAAAAAAACTGCAAAGAAATACATATGCGGGCTACGAACCTAATCTGCATTCGTTGACAAAAAAAGTATGGCTAAAACCTGACATCACAAAATTGCAAGAGAGGCTACCCATGGCTGAAACCTATTGATCAACTTTTTTCTTTGATCTGAGTATGAAGCATTGTGCTACATGGATCCGACATGGCAAACAAATCACATAACCTTAACCAGTATGTATCTCACTAGCCTACATCTCTACAAACCAAACACTACAAGATAAATTCCAAATATTTTTAGTAACGGTGTTATGCAGTTTGAACACCTAGATTACATTCTAAAGTACAGGCGTACAGCTCAATATCTAAACTTTTTTTGAAAAAGGAATATTCCCTCTATTTCGCTCTCTCTTTCACCAACAACAAATCCCCAATGAACATACACAGCTGAAAATCTAGATCTAGATCCTAATTGCATAAATGTTTAATTTGTGCACAATGAATCACAAATACTTGTTGAATCAGATTGACCTATCTGCGTTGCAAAGAAGGAGAGAAATAGGATTGATTTGTCTAAGGCACCGTGCTCACTTTTGTCCTCCTCATGGTGATGCATATAGCTGGCGGCGGCGTGGTGAATGTACATGCTACAAACCAAGACAGGGAGGTCCCTTAGTGCTCCTTGACGGCGACGCCGTGGGAGAGACTCGCCTCCTTCCCTCCTTCCTGGATCTCCCCGTCAAGGGGTATAAAGAAACCAGTACGCATGAATTAAGACAATGTGAATCGACATCTTGAGCCACAAAACTCAAATATTGCAACATAACTGGAATAACCAAGCAAGAATATTTTACCTTCAGTTGCTCAAATGGATACTGCTTTATTAATTGTCTCAAGTTCGTTCTTGCAATTTCCAGTAAACAGTCTAAACAATTCAATGAATAATCCATCTATAATATCGCAAACCTTTAAACAAAAACAAATTCATAGTCACTTTTTACAGATGAACTATACCCTATCAATCTTCTTCAACCCAAAATAGTGACCCATACAAACTCACACAGATGCCTACATGTGTTGGAATCTTTGACTCCAAACACAGGCATAACCCCAAATACACTACGAAACCAACCACAGATAGCCAAGGCAACTTCTTGTGCAGCCTACGGGATTGTGCTAAACAAGCAGGTTGGCCATGATATGCAAATTTGAATATGCTGCTCACCTTCACTTGATCCTGAAATAAGCATTAGAGTGCAGATACCTAAAATATTTTGACGACAGATACTCCCTAAATTTCTGTGAATATCTAACAAAAAAACTAATTGGCAGAAATAGAAACTGAGACTCACCTCACACCCGATGAAAACAACATCAAAGGTGGATTATGCGGTTGATGAGGAGGGCCCATGGCCTCCGGCGACAGAGGAGGCGTCGACAATCGCAGCGACCTCGTACGGGTTGAGCTCGTCTCGTCCTCCCCCACCCACCTACTAGCATAAGGCACGGCACACGAGAAGGGCGGGTCCATGGCGAAGCGAGAGCGGGACGGGGCCGTCCATCGCCCAATCAAAGCGCGTAGCCTCGCCAGTGCCTCTCGCGAGGAAGACGGTGAGCTCATCCCCGTCCTCCTCCAAGTTCATCACTCGGGATGGCAATGATCTGTAGGTCCATGGGCGGCGGGAGGCGGACACACGAGCAGATCGAGCCTGCTGCTTCATCTCCTTCGCCTACCCATGGTCGTTGATGCCTGCTGTTTGAGGAGCCTTCGGCCTTGTTCGGTTCCTTCAGATTTGAAGGGGTTTGGAGGGGATTGAGAGGGATTAAATCCCCCACAAATCAAAATCCACCTCAATCCCTTTGAATCCTCTCCAATCCCCTTGTGGGAGGGATTAACTGAACAAGCCCTTCATGGGAAAGACAAGGGAAGTGGAATCATGGGTTGCCTTCACGGGTAAGTGTGACACCCTCGATTTAATTATACACTAATCATACACGCAAATGTGTATGATCAAGATCAAGGACTCATAGGAAGATATCACAACACAACTCTAGACACAAATTAAAATAATACAAACTTTATATTACAAGCCATGGGCCTCGAGGGCTCGAATACATAAGTTCGAAAACACAAGAGTCAGCGGAAGCAACAATATCTGAGAACAGACATAAGTTAGGCAAGTTTGCCTTAAGAAGGCTAGCACAAAAGCATCTGCGATCGAAAAGGCAAGGCCTCCTGCCTAGGAGCCTCCTAACCACTCCTGGTCGTCAGCGGTCTCCACGTAGTAGTAGGCACCCTCGGGGTAGCAGTAGTCTTCAGTGGTGTCGTCGGGCTCCTGGGATCCGTCATTTGGTTGCAACAATCGGGTATGGGGAAAAAAGAGGTAGCAAAGCAACCGTGAGTACTCATCCAAAGTACTCGCAAGACTTACATTAAACTAAGTATGCATCTGTATCAAACGAATGGGTTGTATCTGTGGACTAAACTGTAGAATGCCAGAATAGAGAGAAGACCTAGTCCTATCGAAGACTAGCATGTTCTGGAAACCACCATCTTGCAGCAACAGGAGGGAGTAGAGTAGCATAAAGTAAAGTAGTAGAAGTGTTATCAACCTCGACCAGAGATCCTTTCTCGACTCCCTGCGAGAAAGCAATCCCAGAGCCATACAATCCAGTTATCAACACAATCCAATTCTCATCACCATCCAGTTCTCATCACAAGTATCCAGTTCTAGTTGTATCGATCGAGATACAACTCCAAGTGTTCGTTATCATAGGACATGTTATCGATAGATGTTTTCTTCCCTGCAGGGGTGCACCAACTTACCCACCACGCTCGATTAACTCCGGCCGGACACACTTTCCTGGGTCATGCCCGGCCCTCCGCCAAACAATACGCCACAACCCGACCTAGGCTTAATAGAGAGGCCAGCACATGCCCCCAGGGGTCTTGGCCCATCGCCCCGGGAACTCCTGCACGTTGCGTGGGCGGCCGGTGAGTAGACCTAGCTACCTCCTTCAACAAGGCAGGAGCTTACGCAGTCCAACCCGGCGCGTGCCGCTCAATCGCTGACATCTATTAAGCTTCGGCTGATGCATACGACGTAGACCGTCCATACTATGCCCACGTGACGGTTAGTGCTATCAGGCCAGAGGCCCCTCGGATCAAATATCCAAATCATAGTGGATTAGGAACGCGCGGTAACGAGCAGAGACTCCCGATCGATGTGACCCCGTCGCCCTGTCTCGAGTACTTGCGACAAGGGCTAAGAATGCCCGGCCACGCCTCGTAAGTATCTCGCGGGCACCTTCCAGGTCAACCCGACTCCACATCACTTGCTATTAAGCTCGCGCGGGTACCCCTCAGGGTCGACCCGTCTTTAGTAACATGGTTCAGTGTAAAGTCATAGTAATCATAGTAACTGGGTGTCTAACACCAAGGGGAAAACCCGAGGAATCACCCCCGGTGAATTCCACTCGATGTTATCATCAAGGTGAACGTAAGAGGATCCACCCTCGAGGTCCAGACTTGAGGGGTTGCACGACAGAGCCGTAACGGAAGTGGTGAAGGAGGAAATCACCATCGATGACCACGACCGAATAGCTACACTACAGAGATTTCATCAGGAGTGATGTAAGAGGTTCCACCCTCGGCACTCGATGGTAACTCTGCAGAGTCGAGCAACAAAATGGGTAAGTGATGTGAGGTGCCGGGGCCTGGTTTCGATCCCATTGATCGGGTCTTCGATGATGAAGCAGGGGCAACAAGGACAAGGTGGGGGTGAGTGATGGATCACTAACAAACCTATACTAAGCAGTTTAGGATAAGCAGGTAGGTAACAATAAGCAGGTTACAAAAGCAGGCTATGCATCAGAATATGAGCAAACAATAACAGTATCAAAATCTAATGCAAGCATGAGAAAATTGAATGGGCGATATCAGGATGATCAAAGGGGGGGGGCTTGCCTGGTTGATCAGACAAGAAGGATGGGTCGTCGGTGATGTAGTCGATCACAGCGGCATCGGCAGCCACCACGGGGTCTACCAAAGAGAAGAGGGGGGAGAAACAGTAAATACATAGCAAGCAAGTGCATAACAGGACAACAGGCATAACTAGATGTGTTCTAACGCGGTCCTAGACGTTATAGGTGAAGGGGGAATTCAACTGGGAAGGTGTTCCCGGTTCCGGACCTGTGTCAGGCAGATGACCGGAGGGGGAAAGTTCCATGTTCAGATAGTTAGAGGCATCTGACAGGTATGTGGGTAGTGTATTCGGGTTCGTCTCATCGTTCTGAGCAACTTTCATATATAAAGTTTTTCGATCCGAGCTACGATTAATTTTCTATGATTTTTCAAAGTTTTAAACATATTCTGGAATTAAATAAATTATCATAAAAAAATACTACGTCAGCTTGACATCACTGTGACGTCAGCAGTCAACAGGACGACTGACCAAGTCAAACTGACCTGTGGGTCCATCGGGACCCACATGTCATTGACAGGGAACTAATAGGGTTTTATTTTAACTAAACAAGGTTAATTAGCAGGCATGCCCCACGTGTCATTGTCTAATTAACATAACTAATTAGTTTTAATTAAAACAGTTTAACTAGACTAATATAAATAGGGGCCCACTGGTCAGTCACACAAAGGCGGGGCCCACTGCGCCACGTCGGCGTATGCGCCGGAGACAACTCCGGCGACCAAAAACGCGACGGAGCTCGCCGGACTTGGCCGAAAAAACGTTACGGCGCTCCGTTCGGGGCGTACTTAGGCTCGTTCGAACGAGCGTTCAATGTCGCATCCATCTACGGGAGCGGTGCGGCCGTAAACGGCCGAAAGCTACGGCGGCGAGCGGCGAAGCGGACGCCGGAGTTCGGCCCTCGCACGAACTGCGGCTAGAGGACACAACAGGACTACTGGGGAGGCTCTACGAGGTCCTGGCGAGTCCCAGAGCACGGTGGCAAGGTCGGGTGAGCACGACATCGACGAGGACGGCGGTGACGAGCTCCGTTGCGGAGTGGGCTTCGGGCGGTGATGGCAACGGCGGCTACGGTGATGGATCCATGCGGGGGAGCGAGGGGAGAGACGTGGTGGCTCACCGGGAGCCGTAGGGAAGTGGCAGTGTGCTCGGGGAGGCGCGAAGCATCCGGAATCGACGGCGATAGACGTCGGCGATCCGAGGAAGGAGAAGAAGATGGCGGTGGTGTGGAGGCTTCCCAACATGTTCCGTCCGGCGTAGTCGACGTCGGGGAGCCGTTCGGGCACGTCGGCGAGGCAATCGAGGCACGATGGCCGCGGGATCGAGCGTCACGGCGGCGAGCTCTCGGGCAAGCTCGCAGCGGGGGCGATAGAGAGAGCGAGGGAAAAAACTGGGGGTAGCTAGGGTTTCCAGCGGGGTCGAGGGTGGCCTTAGCCGCGCGCGGGGGAGGGGGGGGGTCGGCGGATGGTCGCCGCGTGGCCATCCGCGGCTTGGACGAGCGCCCGGCGGCCACCAAGCTCGGGTGAGCAGTACGAGGGAGGAGGGGACTCCAGGTGGGCTGGGCCGCACCTGTAGCTAGTAGGTCTAAGTGCACAGTAAAAATTAGGCCCCTTTTTATTTTCTTATTTCTGTTTTCTGTTTGCAAAAAGTTTATCACCTAAATTATTTTTATAACATAAGGGAGCTAACTCATAAATTTCAGGGCAATATATCCTAGCACCAAAAACTAGTTTGGGTAAAATAGTATTTCAAAATTAAATTTAGATTAATTTTAAGGTTACTAATTGTTGTTGTTAGCCACTATTTCAGGTTGTTAGTGCCACTTAATTAATCCATAAAATGTTGGTTACAATTTTATAACTGCCTCTGAATTATTTTCCATTTAATGAACATTTTCGTTTTTGATTTGAACAACTTTTATTTTCCACTTTGAATTTAATTGAAGTTTGAATTGGTAGTTTGAAAATCTATATGATGCAAATGATGATTAGACACTGTTAAATTTGCTGACATGGCATTAACTAAGGGTGATCACTGTAGCATGATTCTCGGGGTGTTACGGTAAGATAGAATCAAGCATCCAATCGCTAGCTTGAGTCAGGGTCGGCTGCATCTCGGAAAGGAAGACCTGGAATAGTTTGTCCTAGCCAAGGTTTTTGATTCCGAATGGACAGATTTT
>NC_041386.1:349241313-349262881 GCF_002162155.2 Triticum dicoccoides
CGAGATTCTTGGTTACCACGGTAACCGAGAAATACCGAATATATTACGGACAAAATTTATTATTGAATCGTTATAGAGAGCTATTGAATCGTTATTTGACCACAGAAGTGATAGTATCTCAATGGAACGTCTACACGCGCTACGCAAGGTGGTCGCGAGTTCGACTGCTGTGGGTCTTTCTTTTTTCATGTACATATTTTTGCAAAAAAAAAGGATATGCGAAGATGAGGACTCGAACCTGCGTCGTACTACTGACAGAAGTACATGGTTATCACCAGGCCACAGCTGGCTCTCATTATATTCTTGAGATGTTGCTTTATACTAGTGTATGTTGGAGGTAAAAATTGAAAAATTTCGGCATTTTTTGCTCGGGATATGACTTTCTCGTGGGGCGGCGAGAATCTCAGTAACCGCGCGGTAACCGTTTTTCTCGGACGGTACCCAAAACCATGGTCCTAGCCAATACACTTCTTTCTCTCTTTCTGCCCAATACGTGTGCATGTACGAGAACTGTACCGATCCTACATGGCATGCTCGAGAGGCTGCCCAGAGGTTCGCTCTTGGAGAGTGTAATGTGCATATCTGTGTATCAGACCCATCTCGAGCATGCCATGTAGGATTGGTACAGTTCTCGTACGTGCACGCGTATTGGGCAGAAAGAGAGAAAGAAGTTATAGTTGAGGTTGTAGCCACCTTCTACATCATATGTATGTGCGATTGCATCTAATCAATACATCGTGTAATTTCATCCTTTTTTTTAATAAAAAGGTAGATAGATTTCTACCTTATGCATTCAAAACGGGCCAATGGTCCGGATGACATGAGTCATTTTCATGAAGGTCGTGTAATTCCATCATCATACACTGACTTAGTACCACGGGTGGTGTATTATACTACAATTTCATTTCAGGTGCGATCGATCGACGATCAGTTTAATATGGATGGTACTACACTACTAGGCTAGTATATATGGTTTGGGAGAAAAAAGACGCATGCAAAAGGCGAAGCTGGGGATGCCATAAGCACATGCATGCACTGGACTGGACCAAAGGAAAGGATAGAGGGAGTGGTTCGATCGGGCAGTTGGGTTGTGTGTTGGATCGGTTGGCTTCGCACTCCCTTTTGCCCAATCGCCCGTCGCCATTGCTATATCATCCCTACCACGCCGTGCTTTCCCCCAACACTCACAACCACTACAAACCTGCTGCACCAACTGCTTCGTCTCGACCACCTCTACCTCTAGCTCGCTCTTACTCCTTTCCTTTCCTTTTCCACGCTCTCGCCAACAATCCAAGCTACACTAGTACCTAACCAAGTGTAGAGAGGAGGATGCCGAGGTCATGGAGACCGGTGCTGGCGTCGGCAACCAAGTGCTGCAGCTCCGAGGACGCCGTGGTGGCCGGGAACGGGCTCACAAGCTGCCGCCCGGCACGCTCCGAGTTCTCACGCCGTCTCGCCTCCTTCCGCCGCCTTTCCTCCATGACCAACAGCCCCGCCACGCCCAGGGACGGCAAGGACGACGAGGCCGCCGGGGGGATGGGCGTGGGCCCCATGCAGCTGCACTCCTTCAGCCTCAACGAGCTCCGCGGCGTCACGCACGACTTCTCCAGCGGCTACCTACTCGGGGAGGGCGGATTCGGCACCGTCCACAAGGGCTTCGTCGACGCCGGCATGCGGCCCGGCCTTGAGCCCCAGCCCGTCGCCGTCAAGCAGCTCGACATCGCCGGCCACCAGGGCCACAGGGAGTGGCTGGTAATATAATCCTTGCCCGCTGTTACGTACGGTTGTCAGATTCCTAGTCAGTCCTCCAGACCAACCCTACTAACTAGTAATTTGATTGCATGGGGATGGGGTTGCAGGCCGAAGTGATCTTCCTTGGGCAGTTCCGGGACCAGCACCTGGTGAAGCTACTCGGGTACTGCTGCGAGGACGAGGAGCGCCTCCTCGTCTACGAGTTCATGCCGCGCGGCAGCCTCGAGAACCACCTCTTCAAAAGGATATCCGCGACGCTACCGTGGGGCACCAGGCTCAAGGTCGCCATCGGCGCCGCCAAGGGCCTCGCCTTCCTCCATGGCGCCAAGCAGCCCGTCATCTACCGGGATTTCAAGGCGTCCAACATCCTCCTCGACTCGGTACGTTCCGTCCTTCACGAAGTGGCATGCATCATCGAATTGGATCGATCTACCGGCAGTCTCGTAATTAAAGTTGTGTGTGTAACTGATCGTCGACCGGTGGAACTAACAGGAATTCACGGCGAAGCTGTCAGACTTCGGACTGGCCAAGATGGGTCCCGAGGGGGAGGACACGCACGTCACCACCCGCGTCATGGGCACCCACGGCTACGCGGCACCCGAGTACGTGCAGACAGGCCACCTCACAATGAAGAGCGACGTGTACAGCTTCGGCGTGGTGCTGCTGGAGCTACTCACGGGCCGCCGGGCCATGGAGCACATACGCGGCCGGGGCGTGCACGCTAAGCAGACCATCAAGCTCGTGGAGTGGACCCGGCCCTACCTCGCCAGCAGCCGCCGCCTCCGCTGCATCATGGACCCTAAGCTGGCGGGGCACTACTCCGTCAAGGGCGCGCGCGGGCTGGCGCACCTGGCGGTGCAGTGTACCAGCGCGCAGCCCCGGGACAGGCCAAGCATGGTCGCTGTGGTCGAGGCGCTCGAGCGGCTGGAGGGGCTCAAGGACATGGCCGTCAGCATCGGGCTCTGGCCCACCACGCCCGTGGCCGAGAGGAACGCGCTCTCCGCCAAATTTCGAGCCGAGATGGAGGGTGCCGGCACCGGCAGCGGTGCTGTCTTGAGGCGCAGAAGCGCGTCCGCTAAGCTGCCGTGATCTGCTTGCCACGTCCACCTACCTGCCACGACGTTTTATCGCGCATTGTATGTGCGCCTGTTGTACGTGTGTAAAAAAACCTTACTTTGTACTCGAAGTCTGAAATGAACCTAGAACTCCAAATCTTTGAAATCAGCACCCTATCTTATCTAATCCCGGTTTATCCTGGCTCTTCTTGGCTGAGAAGTTGTTTGTCTCCGCCGGGATTGCACACGTGGCAGAGATGTGGCAATCACAGCCAGCCGGTGTAAGCATGGTGATGATTTGTAGTAGAAACTTTGATGGTTGTTTACGAACAAGCACACATGCCACTTCTTTGCTTGATGGTCTGAAGGTGGTGATGATTTGTTCTAGTACATTTCTACAGAAGGCATGAACCCTTTATTAGCATGTGAACTTAAGAGGCTAAGAGCTGCTGAACTACTCTCTTATTTGTTAGAATAAATCCGAGGCGCGGCGTCGCATGTTCATATAAAATCATTTGGTCTGGTGGCTACATGTTTTTTCAAGTGTTGCATCAAGATGTTCAGTCTGTTGGTGTGAAGGGTTGCTTGACTTTGTAGCAAAATGCCAAGTTGATGAAGATGGACTTGTGCGGCAAGGGCGGCGTGCGTATAAGGCTCGGGAAGAGTCTGGAGTGTGTCGTGAAGGATCATGCATATACAAGGCGTCCAAGGAAATGCACAGATGTGCGAGGCGGACACAACGCAGGGTGGAGCATGGTGCAGTCGGATAATTTCGGCTGGGTCGGATTGGACAATTTGATGGATCGGTAGGGATGTCGGTCAAAACAAAAGACGGCGGTGATTTCAGCGACAACGACATAGGAGCATGATGCTGATGGTGACCGACTTCTGGGGCATGGAAACACGTGGTGCAAGCCTAAGGGCTTGTACGATTTCGACAGACTTTGGCGTGGGGTTGATTCAAGACGATGCACATGAGAGCTTGGAGTCGACAGGGCGCGGGAGGGTGGCACGTACAACCACCATGGAGTCATGTTGAAGGTGGAGTTGGAGTCTAATGGATGTGATACGGAGCATCCCACGTTCATCCCCATGTACACTCCGATTACTCTCCAAGCCCCAAGGGTACATAAGATGAGACCTCGACTATATACCATTGGACACAAGGTGAACTTGCTCCTCTCCGAACTTCCACTTTCCACATGTGAGACATGGCTACTACCTCAAACTTGTGTGCTATGCATGTCCAGGAACTAAGAGGAAGCCCATGGACCAGAAGGTAAGGACACCAAGCACGAGGAACAAGAAGAAGGGCTACGGAAGAAGCTCCAGCCACCAGACGACCGGCCGGGACCGGACGTCCGACGCCTGAAGACCCACCGGACGACCGGCGATCCCGCACCCGAGCCAAAATGAGCGGACGTCCGACAAGTCCCGGACATCCAACACACTCCAGCATCCGGACGTCCGACCGCCCCCGGAAATCCGGCGCCACCTCATCTGAGCCAAAACGCCGGATGTCTGACAAGTACCGGACGACCAGACCCTCGCGAGCCACCGGACGTCCGGTACCTGTCGGACGACCGGCCCCTGGCTATGTCCAGTGTTGCGGGCCGAAGCCCATGTACCCTTCACTTACCCCTCCGTGTCCCTAGACTATATATACTCCTCTATCACCTCCTAGTTAGGGTTAGTAAAGTAGTAGCTCATTTAGAGATAGAGCTTTGCTCATCCATTACGGATTTACTCCACGAGAGAGACTGCAGCCCCTCTTCGGAGAAGATCCACCTTGGATTCAAGACCCCCTTGTAGGAAGATCCTTCTAGGATTCAAGCCCCCATCTCCTTTGAATTTGGGATGAACTCTACCATCAAGACCTCCTCATGGAGATGAACCTTACATTGGATCTTTCGCTTTGTTGTTCATGTACCTTGTGGATCTTGTGTGTTTGATTGTCTAGTGGATGTGTGATTGGACTTGTTCTTGAGTGTTTCCCTTTGTGTTTTCTCTCTGTTCTTCCCCGTGTTCTTCATGTTCTTCGCGGGATCTGCTCCTTTCGTGAAAGATCGGCCACATAGGGTTTCACCCTACATCATCTTGGTATCATGAGCCACGTTGATCATGATTTCGGAGCCTCCCCTCGTTGTTTTCTAGCCTAATTTTGTTGTGTTCTTCCCCAATTTCGAAAATCCCCACCAAAAATAGCCTCAATTTTTTTTGTGATTTGTTGGTTTGACGAAGTTTTGTTGGATTTGCTTGGTTTCAAGTGGATCTAGCATTTCCCCACTTTCCATCCATGAAACCTCCTCTATTTTGACCTCAAAATCCCCAAATTCCGCCCAAAATCGCGTCCCGGATCTGAAATTTCGCGTTGACCCCGACCCACCGGACCACCGACCTTTTACGGACGTCCGGAGCCCCTGGAACGACCGGACGTCCGACCTTTTCCGGACGACCGGAACCCCTAATCCGAGCGTAATTTACGGACTTCCGAGCCCTCCCGGACATCCGGCCCCCGGACATCCGACCTTGTCCGGACGTCCGTAACCTGTAGATATCACATTCGCTCAAATTTTGTTTTGGCCATAACTAATTCATCCGAACTCCGATTTTGACGTTCTTTAGCTCATTGAAAAGCTCTTCACATCCTCCTTCTCAAAAAAATACCACCAACATCATTTGACTCCATCAAAATTTTGAAACTTTGGCATCTTTGCCTAGGGCTTCCACCACATCATTCGCTACACCACCTCCGCATTCCCGCTACCACCATTTGACATTTGACATTTGAGATTTTGAGTTCACGGTTTTTCCGTTTCATAAGGTGTTTCGGCTACTTAGGGACGAGGCTCCATCATCTTGGTATCTCCATCAAGATCACTGCCACTCATCATCGACACGGACGGTAACCTCCGTATCATCTTGGTATCGTGGTATCCCTCCATTGTATATTCCCTTGCCATTGCATTGATAACCCCTAGCCCATTTTGCGTCACTTGCCTATCGAGACTAGCCATTTGAGTATTGTCGGCAACGTTACTTGTGCACATTAGTGATCTACACCATACATTGCATATATATCGTATCATATTGGTATCATCATATCATCTCTTGTGCCTCAAGTTTGTTCCCGCATATACACAATTACTATCTTGGTTTGTGCATTTCGCAAAGTGGCCATACAAAAAAAGCTTTTAAGCAAAGAAAAAGAGTGAACAAAGAGCTTGTAAGCAAGTGCCATATAATCGTACCACATTGCATAAGATTGTCATATCCGATCATCTAGGATCATACCACCGGAACATCATATACATAGCATACTCGGAATAGAAGTCGTTGCATTTTTGTCTCCTATAGGTTGTGCACAAGTGTCGTATCCGCCTATTGAGCAATCGTGCTAGCGTCTCTCTAGAGTTGTGCAACAAGAGCATTTTCCGTGGATTCCACATTTTGAGCTCATTCCTTGGTTGCACGACCCCATTTATCTATCCGTGTGTGTGTTTCCGTGTGCCACATATAGGTTTTGGTCTACTTGTTTCACTTGCGAATTTGTGAAACTCTTTCAACATTATTGACTCTTGCTAACATTTTGCATCAAATTTTTTGTGCCACTATCCTCACCGAGCTCCACCATAAGCCTTACTTTGTAGGTTTGAGAAACCGACAAGAATTGGTACCAATTGTGCTATTTCCTTGTCCACATTGGAGTGATCATTGATCCACTTTCAACTTCGGTCAAGGTACATCTGGTATTCGTTCTTCTCTTTCTACCACTCACATTTTTCACTTGGAGTGATGGATAGGCAAGTCATTTCATCTCCGGTCTTCCACAACAACGACGGCGTGAACAACTACATCACCAAAGCGTCAATTTTCGATCTACAACGACAAATGTAAGGCGCACAATCAAGATTGCGAGAGCGCATCGAGAACCTCTCCATCGACATTGGACACTCCAAAGCAAGGAAAATGGACTACATCGACAACAAGCTTTCCGCACAAAAGGAGGATCAAGATGCAAGGATGGAGGAGATTCGGGCCTTGATCAACCGTTCTTCCCCTTCATCATCCTCAAGTCGGCGACGTTCAAATCGATCATCTTCGGAACGCTCAAGAGATACAAGTGCAAGTCGTCCACGTCCACATCTCCATGGCAACCACCATCAAATACGTGATCCACCTCGTCATGAAGGGCAAGTCACCTCCAAGCAACATGTGCACGACGACGACCAACGACATCTACTACGAGCTCAAGTGCGACAACGACACCATCATCATGATGATGCTCCACAAGCGCAAACCTACAAGTCCCAACAAACCCTACTTCACGCCAAGGCCAAGCTTCAAGAGCAAAAGAGAAGACCGCGAGACGAGCACCACCAAGACGGAGCTACGACTACCACCACCACTTTGGCATCTTCGCCAAGTGCTATCAAGGCATCTTCGCCTTTGGATGTACGACATCTTCGCCTACTTCCCGTGAGTTCGCCTACATCGACATCATCAAGTACAAGGCGACCACCTACAAGCAAGGGTGACACTTCCATCTTCGGAAGCCCCTCAAGGAAGATGGCCGAGCATGGGAAATTCCCTTCGGTCATGGAGACGAGCTATGAGGTGCCACATCATATGGACCTCCTACAACAACAAGACGGCGACGAGAAGGTCGAGCAAGGGCCATCCCCTTCGACCACGGTGACGAGCATGAACCTCTTCAACAACATGAAGACGACGCCCATATTAGACTCATTCTCTGAGTCAAGCTACGGGACCGCACATGAGACCTTATATTTGGTCTTAGAGGAGAGTGATGATGTGCCATCTTCGGCCTTCATCCATGGCTACGACTACGACGTGATTGAGAATGGAGACATTTGCACCAACATCTCTCTGACACCGACATGTGACGAGATGCCCCAATTGCCATGTGAGGAGAGCCACCACCACATGAGTGACATGAGTGACTCCACCACACGTGACATTGAGAGCATTTCCTTTGAGAGGATGAGTGTGACCACCACTAGCCCCACACTTGAGAGCATGCCACACATCCTATGTGAGGTTGAGAGCCATTTGGGTGACTCCACCAACCATATGAGTGAGAGCATCCAAGAGGGAATGCGTGAGCCACAACACTTAGTGAGTGAGGTAGTTGAGACGGCATGTGAGGCCACTTTGATTTCTAACGACTTAACCTCTACTCCGAGTGTGTTTTCTTCTTTGGTGCTAGGTCTCCTACATGAAGACACGCCTATCCACGATGAGTCCATACCTCCAATGGAGACGATGATGGCCATGATGGACGATGCTGCACCCCCCACATGGTTCCATCAAGATGAAGATGACCACGACTCGGTCTTCGACACCTCACCTACAACACATGAGCGATGCTCCAAAGGTAAAATAGGTGATGGTGCTTCTCTTGTCCCACTAGTGGACTATTTTATGAATGATTGCTTGCATGATGTCGACACACCTATTCCCATGCTTCATGCTAGTGTGACTTCCTTATGTCATGACTTACCTATTTATGATGAATATGATGATGAGCATGTCGAGTTGCCTAGTTGTGATGTTATGCTCCATAGGATATCATGTGAAAATTCTTTTGGTCACATCATGTTTGACAATCCATTAACCTTGTCATATGCTATGAGTGAGATATCCCATATTGCATCATTTCAATCTCAACATAGTAACTATGCATGTCCCATTAAAATAAATCCCATTTCACTTATGGCATAGATGACAAGACGATGGTCATTGGCTTTTGTTTTTCATGTGATGATATTGCCATGCTTCCTTTACATGATTTGCACAATTCATCTACTATGCCATGCCATGATCACATAGAACCAAATATGCTTTGTTTTGGATGTTGTCAATATTCTCCATGTGATGTTCCCATTAATTCTCATGAGGAGACCCCCATAGTTTCCTCATACATATTAGGAGATTTTGATGCATTCCAAACTTTGCATGTTTGCCATGATTGCTTGCATCGTATGCATTCCATGAATAACAATGCTCTACATATTTCTAGTGATGCATTATACACTTTGAGTCTCCATTATGCTATACATAACAACAAACCTATCATGATGGATGACATGTTTCTATATCACGCATCTCATTTACTCGAGAATTGGATATTTTATGCTAACCAACACAAGCACGTGCACATCATGATGGATGATGTGTACATCTACCACACACACACAATTTTCCCTTTGTCTTTCTTTTGTGTAGGTACTCCCGTATACTCGTCATCCTCTCAATCCCAAGAGTTGACGAAACGAGCTCTTGAGAGCAAAGATGACTTGGGATCCCGTGAACTATCCTTCCCACCGCTCTCTTCGCGCAACGACTAATCGCTTCTCTTTCACTTGGCTCTCACACGGCTATGGGCTATATACCGCTTGTCGCTTCATGCTCATTTTCCCCTGTTCACTTTGCATGCTATGCTTACTTCTATGCCTTTGCCATGCAATTGTGACCCTTGCGTGCATCTACCCATGATTCACCATTATGCTACTCCTATGTGTATTTGCATGCTTGGTTGAGATCCTTGTTGCTATTGCCATGTTTATCATGTGCCTCATGCTATTGATGCTATTTTGCTCATATCCTCCTTTCATGCTTGTGATATGTCTTGTGCATTATTCATGACCACTATTTGCACACATGACATACTTGACATGATCCCTTCTAGTACGTTGCATCTTCGCACTACTAGCTTTCTTGCCTTGATTCATATGATTGCCTGCTTTGTCGCATCACCCATGTTACACTATTACTTGCTTTCTTGGGTTGATGACATATATGTTCATGCCTCTCACATGATACATCTTGTTCATTGTCGCTTGCCTCCAATTGTTGCATCTATGTTTATTGATCTCGGAGACTTGGACATATTACTTGTGATGCATGCTTGTTTACTTGAGCCTATTGTATTTGGTTGTTCTCACATCATATGCCGCCATACTATGAAATGCTCCCTTGTTCTTTTTTATGATGAGCATGATGCATACACTTGTTGGGTATTTTACCACACGAATGATAGGTTTTGCATCTCCGCTAACCTCATTTGTTTTTCCGAGTGTTTGTCATGTTCTTTCATGTTGAAGGATTCACAAGGCGATACCCACATGACACAATTTGGTCATGTGAAGGCATACAATATGTGAAACACCAACATTTGCGACAATCTCCTAAAGGTGAACTCTTTCCCTTTGAGCCATCCTCAAATATGCATATTGGATGGGTCATTCTTTCATTGTTGTTTCCTTCTTCTTGTCTACATGTTGCACCTATTGGATGGAGGACCGACATTGAAGATTGGCTCTATGGACCTTCGCATTGAGGAGTGCTCAGACTTCTTGGATGCACCTTCGAACCTCCACTCATGCCACGACATCGAGCATTGGTACACGAACACCTCCATATTTGTTGATTGTGCTCTCACATGTCCTGCTCGATGGACATATCATACACATGACAAATTTGCATCTTATGCATGGATTGACTCATATTATGATTGCCTTGTTGCATCTTGTATTCCCATGTCATCCATGATACATGAGCTTGTGCATTTCCTTAGAAAATTTGTTGTGATCTTTCTTGATGGCATATTCATACATCATGATCATATTGCCCATCATCAATTGCATGATCACATGCTCATATTGAGCATCCATTGCCATATTCATGCTATTCATAAACCGACTCTCTATGACATCATTTTGCACCGTTGATCATATTCTTGCTTTTGCTCCGATGAATGTTGTGCATACATTTCCATATCTTTTGGATAAGCTTCATGCACCTTGTCATGATTAATATTGTGCACGGACACATGTTTACTTGATGGACACTTTGTGTGCACTAACCATTGTATTTCCAAGTGTACTTCGTGTTTGCTCATTTTACATGTACCACATACCGGAGACACCTTGGAGTACTTGGATTGCGCCATGCCTTCAACTCCATCCAACTACAAGTCTGTCCATGACAACCGTTTCCATCGTGATGAGGATCACGATGCGAGGTCGGATCTTTCCCAAGGGGGGGGGGGAGATGATGTGGAGCGTCCCACGTTCATCCCCATGTACACTCTGACTACTCTCCAAGCCCCAAGGATACATAAGATGAGACCTCGACTATACACCATTGGACACAAGGTGAACTCGCTCCTCTCTGAATTTCCACTTTCCACATATGAGACATGGATACTACCTCAAAATTGTGTGCTATGCATGTCCAGGAACCAAGAGGAAGCCCATGGACCAGAAGGCGAGGACACCAAGCGCGAGGAACAAGAAGAATGACTACGGAAGAAGCTCCAGCCACCGGACGACTGACCGGGACTGGATGTCCGACGCCTGAGGACCCACCGGACGACTAGCCCGGACCGGACGACCGTCGATCCCGCACCCGAGGCAAAATGAGCAGACGTCCGACAAGTCCCGGACATCCGACACACTTCAGCATCCAGATGTCCGACCACCCCCGGAAATCCGGCTCCACCTCATCCGAGCCAAAACACCGGACGTCCGTCAAGTACCGGACGACCGGACCCTCGCGAGCCACCGGACGTCCGGTACCTGTCGGACGACCGGCCCCTGGCTATGTCTAGTGTTGCGGGCCGGAGCCCATGTACCCCTCACTTACCCCTTCGTGTCCCTAGACTATATATAATCCCCCACCACCTCCTAGTTAGGGTTAGCAAAGTAGTAGCTCATTTAGAGATAGAGCTTTTCTCATCCATTATGGATCTACTCCACAAGAGAGACCGCGACCCCTCTTCGGAGAAATCCACCTTGGATTGAAGACCCCCTTGTGGGAAGATCCTTCTAGGATTCAAGCCCCCATCTCCTTTGGATTTGGGATGAACTCTACAATCAAGACCTCGTCATGGAGATGAACCTTACCTTGTATCTTTCCCTTTGTTGTTCATGTACCTTGTGGATCTTGTGTGTTTGATTGTCTAGTGGATGTGTGATTGGACTTGTTCTTGAGTGTTGCCCCTTGTGTTTTATCTCTGTTCTTCCCCGTATTCATCGCAGGATCCGTTCCTTTCGTGAAAGATCGGCCACATAGGGTTCCACCCTACATCAGGATGACTTCACTCTGAGCTGATGGAGGGGCTACGGCGTAAGTTAACGGAGAGTCGAAGCCTATTTCAGCGGGATAGTGAGAGACACATGGTTTCATACTGGGTACCAGTGGTCTGATGGAGACGTGATACTCAGCATTAGTTGGTGATGATCACTGGTTCTCTGCAGTGGGGGTTGAGGCACTGGTGGTCAGACATGTGGTTAGACAAATTATGCAGGGGGTGCTGAAGTAGTGTTGACGAGTACCAGATTCAAGTTGGTGACGGGGTCTATCGGTGCCAGTTGATGGACATGAGTTGACCATGGAGAATTGAGAAAGTGGTGGAAAGTCTAAAATTGTCAAAAGCTGAGAGGGTACATGGCCGTATATTCTGTGGTGTTCAGTGCACATGGAAAAGTGCGGATGACAAGTAAAGAAGGAGGCAGAGTGCTATAGCCGCGGGACATGCCAGAGACTATCTAGGAAAAGGATGAGACACTATGAGTTTGACTCAGGGTGACACAGGGTGATGGTGAAATTTCCTTCAAGTTTCAGATAGATGGTCAAGAAAGAGCGGATGTTGAGTTCAGGTAACCCTTATATGTGACATCCAATATGTGAGTTGTTCACTTTCACGCAGGTCAGTGATTGGTGCCTGATGATGTTGAACGGATCCTCCGCTAGTTTGGGAGCACAAAGTAGGGTAATGAGGAACTTGATTTTGTTCGAGTGTTGATGGCGAAGACGAGAAGGGACTACAGTTGCAGGTGGAGTCACCTGGAGTCTGGGAGTAGCAGCGGTGCTCATGACGTATCTCAAGTCCAATGTACATGAAGGTTCGACGCATGGATGAATCCAAGGTGGTGGAGAATATTCACCAAGGTGGAGTTTGTTAGAATTGTGTCAAATATTATTGTACAAGTTAGGTTACAGTTGGACTTGGTTTTGGACTGTGTGTAAACAGGGTAGGAGTTGTGTCCTAATAAGACACTTGTATCCTAGGTCTCTCATATATATTGGGGGTAGACACATGATGTAAGCTAACTTGTACAATAATATTTGACACAATTCTAACATTATTAATTGTATTACCCTGTTGAGTTGTGGCTTGTATAGTTGTGTTGTTCGGTCATTTTTTCGGGTTACGACCCGAGTCTGTACCGTGTTCGAATCCACACAATCCAATATTTGAATCCGCATAATCCGATATTTGAATCCGCATCCGACCCGCTTTTGAATCCGAAAATAAATATAAAGTAACATATGGTGTGAGCATTATCCGTCCGAATCCGAACAGGTTTCACCCTTATACATGTGGGACCTACCCTATCGGCTCTTAGAAACCTAACTACACACTACTCCCTCAGATGTTCTCGTCAGCGCCTTTGCGTCATGTCCCTTCTCCTTTTTTAGAAATGGAGGAGGACCCCCGGTCTCCGCATCTTGACGATGCATGCAGCCTATTTATTAATTATTCACACAAGACCTTATAAAGTCATACAACAGTAAGACTGAAGCCACCGTCTAGGCAACAAAAGTGTCGCTACTCCTATCTAATTGATGAAGGGATGCTGATAGTTTGGGCCATTCAGACCTCGCAGCCAAACCTAACATCTAAGACCTGGGGTCCCAACTAGGACGTCTGTCGGGTATGGGGCACCTACCAGTCTGGCGCACTCCTCAACCAGGATGCCTGCCGGGTATGAGGCTGCCGCAGCCACCTGCCATCAATCCATCCCTAGTGATGTACTTTTGCATCTACCTTGCCCGGCCTAGCTGCCGTCGACGCCACCACGACGCTAGACAACATCACCATCCTGCGCGAGTCCATCTTCGTGCATCGGGCGCCGAGTCTCCACTGCGCCACGCCGCAGAGATCCGCCGCCATAAATGGGCAAGATGAAACACCGCTCTTCCTCTTGTCCCCTCCAGCCAGCACTTGCTCCAAAACGATGCCCCTAGGAGGGAGAACGACACTGAAAGCGCCGTCATCATCCAATCTGGTATACCCAGATCTATGGTTTCCCCTGGAACATCCGGATCAGGTTGACGTGACCTGCAACGATGATGCCTCAAGAAGGGAATGATGTCCAAGATGTCGCCATCATCCGCCAAGGCCGCAGTCAGGCATGATTTTCACTAGAAGCCACGTCGTTCCGATTCTCGGCTGGCTGGAACCGAGCGGAGCCTCGCCAGGAAGACGTACGCCACCATCGGTACTCCGGCGGAGATCCATCATCTCCTCATCGGTCCCTCCATGCGTTGCTGATCGGCGCAAGGCCACCCGTGGCGGATCCGATCAGGGCGTTGCCACCAGCGCCGTCCATCTCAGGGCCGCTGGTCTGCCAGCCATGGAACTGCGGCCACCGCGTGTCATAGGATCTCCGCCCTAGCCGCCTCCCTCGGACTCCCACGAGATGTGCCGCCCCTGCCACCCCAGATGGGATCCCGCAGCCTCCGCCCATCAAGGTTCCTTCGACGGTTCATCGTCGGACCAAAAGATGTGCCGGACGGAAAAGACGCCAGTAATCCCCTCCACCCTCCTCCTAGTCTTTTATTAGTCTCATCCATGTTAAATGATCGACTATGGTTAGGGTTCTTGGTAGAAAAGTAGTGGTTTTAGCTACATTCCATGATACAGGGATGTGAATATAGAGATGCGGGGAAAAACATTTTCCAAAAATGGACTCACGGGAATACGACAAGAATATGTATATAGGGTCAATAAAATAGTTTAGTGCATTGTAAACTAAATTAATAATAAGTTGGAACATAAATATTAAAAAATGCACTAGATGATGGCAGACAGTTGATCAGACACAAGTAATCACCGAAGCAGGAGATATAACAGTCGAGCAAAAATGAACTATTCACAAGATTGAGAATTTGTACACCACTACTGACTGATGATGAAACATGCACGTTCCTTTACACAACTACGTACTTGTGAAAGTGCGTTATATCGACTAGAGGGGGGTGAATAGGTGATTTTTATGAATTCTTCACTTAGGAATTTCAGGGTGAGGAAATTCCTGAGTGAAGAACTACTTGCAGCGGAATAAGTACTCAGAAGTAAACATAACAGAGCATGAGCATGGCTTCATGAAGAAATGAAAACAAGCACAAAGTATAGAAAGCGTAAACACAGGATAAGACAAACAGACTGAAGAAAGTGAACTGTGGAAAAGGAAATAGAGAAAGTCTTTAGTCAAAGTCTTCAAACAGATATGAACAAGCACACAATACAGATAAGAGGAAATGGAAGGGTTGAGGAAATGGTACCAGTTATCTCGGTGAAGACAATGATTTGGTAGACCAGTTTCAACTGCTGTGACAGTTGTACGTATGGTTAGGGCGGCTAGGTATTTAAACCTGAGGACACACAGTACCGGACACCCAGTCCTGAACACGTAGCTCAGGACACTTAGTCCTCGTCATTTTCCCCTTGAGCTAAGGTCACACAGACCTCACCCAATCACTCGTGGTAAGTCTTCAGGTGACTTCCAAACCTTCACAGACTCGGTCACTCGGCAATCCACAATTTCCTCTTGGATGCTCTAGACCATGACGCCTAACCGTGTGGAAGATGCACGGTCTTCAAAGGTAACAAGCGTCAGATCCATGCAGGATCAATCTCTTCAGTGATGCTCAATCACTTGGGGTTTGTAGGTGTTTGGGTTTGGGTTTTCCTCACTTGATGATTTTCACTCAAAGCCCTCGGAGGATGGGATGCTCTCAAATGACAAGTGTCAGTTTCTCTCGGAGTAGCCAACCATCTAGTGGTTGTAGGGGGCGGCTATTTATAGCCTAGGGAGCAACCCGACATGATAAGACACAAATGACCTTCAATGATATGACCGTTAGGTGGGTAGATATTTTTGGGACAGCTGGCGCATAGCACACCAATGATTGGAATTTTGAGTATCAAATTCCTCAGGGCTATCATGTTACTGACTATGTAGGCAATACACACTGGCGAATTCCTAACTCCTCAGTCAGAACAAATTCCTCAGAGACTAGAAGAACTTCGTCTTTGTCACTGAAGAAATTGAGTGAACTGTATGAGATTTCCAATGGCTTCACTCGAAGGGATTGGTAGGTGTAGGATTTGAGTTGAGCATCACTTGGATTTTTTTTTCTAAGTATTTCCTCGACCCCCTTTAACAGCACGGTGTTTCCTATGACTCAAGAAAGAGAAAATAAAACTACAAAAATAAAAGTGTTCATGCTTCATGTTCCTCGAATGAATACCAAGTCTTCAGGATTACACCAATTTCTTCACTTTCAAAGTATTCAGAAAGTCTTCAGAAATTCAAGGTCTTCAGTCGAAGAACTTCATTTTTAGGGGCCGACTTTCTCTGTAAATATCAAACTCCTCATATACTTATAGACCTATGTACACTCACAAACGCATCAGTCCCTTAACCTATAAGTCTTCAATACACCAAAATCACTAAGGGGCACTAGATGCACTTACAATCTCCCCCTTTTTGGTGATTGATGACAATATAGGTTAAGTTTTCAATGGGGATAAACATATGAAGTGTAAATATTGATATTGAGGAATTTGATTGCAAGATATAGAGGAACTCCCCCTGAAGATGTGCATAGTGAGGATTTTGCTATTGAAGCAATGCACACTTTGAAGAGTAGAATCATGGAGATCTCCCCCTATATCTTGTAATTCATACACGCATTTAACATATAATATGAAGAATTTGAAATGCATGATGAGAGATGGTGACTGATGTAATTCAGCATGCGTGCATTGACATTAATGAGGAATAAGCATGCAGAAAAACTCAGCAAAAGTATCAGACCACCATAGAGTTTAAGATTACAACTCAACCCAACAAAGTCTTCGAAAGAACGAGAGTTGTTACTTAGAAAAAAATGCCCATATAGGTAGACCCGCTTGAAGACTAACTCAAATTTCTCCCCCTTTGTCATCGAATGACCAAAAGGATCGAAAATGAGGACTAACGCCCCTGAAGAATATCAAGTTGATGGAGGAGCGCCAACGTTGTTGGGGTCGTTTTTCGTTGTAGGGCCTGCCGCAGTGCCGTCCAAGTCTTCATACTCGTCGGTGTCGCGTGATGAAGAATATGATCTGGCCACCAACGAAGGAACTTTGACTTTCTGGAATTTCTTCAGAGGAGGTGTAGACCAGTCAAAGTTCTCCTTGAGACCCATTTGCTTCAGATCTTCTTCACCATACAGATGTGATAAGACAGCCCAGGTGCTCATGGAGGTAGTAATGGTCTTTCTTCACTGCATTATGTGTAGCATTCATGTTGTGAAGAATTGAACCAAACTGACACTTAACCCATTTATGGTTGTGATCCACCTTCTTGTGAAGACTAAGAAGCAGCTCACGGTCAGTCATCACCCTGGGAGTTGTGGCTTGAGGATTTGATTTGGATGCATTTGCAGCAGAGTCATCATTGGTGGAATAAGATGCAGCTTTGCGAAACTGGCCATCCAATGGACGAATGCCTTCATCAATGACAACAGGTGCCTTCCCCTTTTCATCAGTTGAGGTATAAGTCTACTTGAGGACTTCAATCGGGGGCAGGTAGCTGAGGTGATTCTGAAAATCAGCCTTGTAGTTGAGTGAAGACCTTGTTTTGAGGAATCTCATAATCCAAGGAGCATAAGGCTTCAACTCAAACGGAGAGAGTGCAACATTTGCCAGAGTCCTCATGAAGAAATCATAATAATTAACAGGAATGCTAAGAATGATGTTGAATAGCAGATTCTTCATGATGCCAAGTATTTCCTCATCAGATGAGTCGTGGCCTTTGATAGGACTCATTGTCCTCGTCAGAATCCGATAGATTGTTCTAGGCACATAGAGCAAGTCCTTCACAAGGAATTTGGTCCTTGGGGCTTGGCCGGGCTTCAGAGGCTTCATTAGAACTTGCATGTAATGAGCAGTGAGTTCAGGTTCTTGGTACAGGCAGCGAGCTCCTGCACTGGGTGGACTGATGGGAAGGGCATGATGTAATTCAGAGGCCGGTGCCTTATAATGAGTGTTATCGGTCATCCAGTCCAAGACCCAAGTGTTGATATCTTCAGGATCACTTGTGATGTGCAATGTCGCATAGAACTGAAGAATAAGCTCTTCATTCCAATCAACAATGTCAGAGCAAAAATTGAGGAGGCCTGCGTCATGAAGCACACCGAGGACAGGAGAGAAACAAGGCAATGATTCCATGTCCACGTAGGAATATGCTCATGGTAGAAGATTTTGTCCTTGTTGAAAAGCAGTGAAGAATAGAAGTTGGCCTGGCTGGCAGTCCAGAAACGCTTCCTCCTTAGATGAGCAGAGTCATAAGGATTGTAGTCAGTGAAGAATACATGCTCGCCAAACAAGTCATCAGCCTTGAATTTTTGCTTCTTTGAGAAGGGATCCTTTGGCTTGGGGTGAGGAGTGTTAGTCATCTCGATCTCAGGTTCCGTAGGCTAAGGAATTTCAGGTTCTTCTTCAGTGTCAGCCTGGGACTTCAATTCTTCATTTACATTTTCTTCAGCACTAGTGGCTGGAATCTCTTCATGGACAGATGGTGTGGCACGAGGTTCTTCAGACCCCATTTGAACTTCAGTGGTTATAGGGGACTGAGGAATTTGTTGAAGGGGTGTGAACAGAGGAGAATTGGGGTGCTGACTTTCCCAAAAGTCATCGTTCATCACTGGAGTTGTGCATCCAATGTCCACATCTTCTTCTTCATCCATTTCTTCAACGCCGGCCTCTTCAGCAGTGAACTGAGGCATGGGCGATGAGATTATTGGGGTTGAAGGGATTTCATCGACTTCAATTTCTTCATCCAACTGATCTGACGAAGCAGGAGAAGGAATGTCATCATATGATCCTCTTGGGATCACGTATTCTTCATCAAAAGGAACAAGGTCCTTTGATGGCATGGATGAGACAGGAACAACATCAATTGGATTGTCATAGGAACTTGTCAGTGGCTTCATTTTCTTCGGAGCTGAAGAATCTGATGCAGTTGATGCCTTCCTTTTCTTCACAACTGCATGCTCCGCAGCCTTGGTCTTCTTCACATCTGATGCAGATGGAAGGATAGGTGTTGGTGTAGGCGCAGGAGGAGCAGAGGAATTTGGTCCAAGATCTTCAGGCACAACTGATGCAGTTACCCTGACTTCTTCATTTTCTTCAGGCACAACACTAGTGGTTGCCCTAGCAATTTCTTTAGCGGCTGGAATGCAGTCATCAGCCCTAGAATTAGCATTTTATTCCACAGCTTGAGTGTCATCAGCGGTGCTGGCATTTTCTTCAGTAGGCTGATCAGATGCTGCAGCCTAAGGAATTTCTTGTTGCGTTTGTGCTGCAACAGTGGAGGTGAAGTTGTCAGCGAGTCTCATAAAACGAACCTTGGCTCCCAGCCAATCAACGTGGTATGCGTCAAATTCATCACTGAGTTTCTTGATCTCACATTGAATAGTGACAAGTTCTTCAGTTTTCATAGAGACAACGTTTTTCTTCAGGAAGCGCTCCTTTTTGTATTGCACTTTCTTGATCTGCCTGGCCTTTTCAAATTTCCATTTCTCTTCTTGAATGAAGTGAGTCAACATATGACTTTGGCCAGGAGTCAACTTGAAATCAGGCATGGGAGTGTTGGGGTCCTTGTGCCAGAGATCAATGTAATCAAGGATCAACTTTGGATCAAAAAGCAGAGACACACTTGTGCCTTTGGCTCTAGCTGCCCTGACTTGCCTGTCCCTAATGATTTCAACAAGTTCTTCATCATCAACTTCGTCTTCATCATATGGCACTTGAAAAGCGACCTGCTTCTTTTGAGGACTTTGTCGAGAGCCTCTTCCAGCAGTTGCCTTGGTCTTCAGCAGAGTGGGGCTAGTTGAAGAATGCAGTGGAGCTAAAGAACTTGCAAAGGCGCCTGAGGCAATAGAGATGCCTATTGTCCTTTGGCACGAGGCAAGATGCGCATGTGCCGAGGACTTTGACGGAGGAGTTGAGGACTTTGGAGGAGCTGGTGTGGGTTGAGGAATTGGCCTTGAGGGCTTTGAAGAAACTGGCCATGAGGGCATTGCCGAGGAACTTGGCCATGAGGGCATTTGGGTAGAAGCACTTGGCTTATGAGCTGGCTTCTTTGGCATTGCCTTCTTGGGCTTACTTGGAGAGGCTTCAGCAGTGGCAGCAGCAGCAGAGTCTTCATTGAATTTCCTCACTGCTTCCTTAGCAACTCTGGCAAGCTTGCCCTGGCGCTTGGCCCATTCATCAGTACAATCCTCACCATGCTTGAGGCTGGTGGGATCAGCTTCTTGGCCAGGTGCCAAAGGAGGTCTTGGGCATGGAGGATTAATAGCGAATTTCTTCATATACTTGGGAGTAACATATCTGTACTCCCTCCATTCCCATGCCCATCTCCTTTCTATTATTTGTATGCGCACCTTGCGTTGATTTTTGTCCTCCTCGCCATGTTTGGCCTCACTAGGAGTGCAATAATCCTTGTAGATATCCTCAGAGTTTTCAAACGCAGTGTTGACCTCAGGCCTCTTTCCTCCCTTCTGTGGTTTCTTGCCATCTGCCATTTTCTTCACCTGAGGGTTTTGAATGATTGAGTTCTCTCAAGAGGTATGCAACTTTTCTTTGAGGAACGTTGCAAATGAGTCAAGTTGATGAGAACCTAGTGATTCAGCAGCGGACATGTGTACCTGTGAACAAAGTATAGTTGCGAGGAATTTGGAGAGGTCATATGCGTTCTCAAAAGGTTTTGCAATAAGAACAAGTTTGAGGAATTTGACCAGTTGAGTCTTGAAGAATTTCACTTAGCGTTCTTTGACTTAGGTTCCAGAGTTGTACAGATTGAAAATGCACACAATTGAGGAATCTTGAAGAAAAATTTGCTTAGAGAAACAAATCAAGAACATATGATATGTGAGGTGTTTAGTGTGTGAAGAGTTGAGGAATAAACACCTTTTGAAGATTTGAAGAAAACATCAGAATCAACAAGGGCAGTAAAAGTAACTTTTAATTACCCTTGACGAAGAATATGACGAACTAGGAAGTGTAGATTTGAAGCTCGTCGGTTCAGATCTTCCACGCCCTAACTTGGCTGAGGAATACAGCTACGGCGGTGGTGGAGTGAAGAAATCCGCGTCCGACATGAGTACAACGTCAACGAGGTCGAGGCAGTGAAGCTCTTCCTGACCGGCAACGATGGAAGTAGCGACGGCGCTAGGGTTGGGGAGCTCGAGCGAGGGAGTGAGGTCGAGCAGAGTAAAAGTGAAGTGAGGAAGGGAGAGCGGTATTTATAGCCGAAGTGAAAAACCACTCGCCTGAGGAAATAGGACGAACGTGCCCTTGACCTTTCTCATTTGCTTGACATGTGTCACCCATGTATGGAGAGGTGACGATCCTGCGAGATCATGGGTGAATAGATAAACATCGCATAGAATGCGGAACAGTTTGAGCGGCAAAGCCGAAAATTTAGATAAGATAGGTTTTAAAGTTCTGTTCACAATTTCTTCAGCTGACATGGACACAATGAAGATTTTGAACAAGATTCAAATAGAACGCACATGAAGAATTTGTGAATAGTCTGGGCTGAGTTAAGCATAGAGGGGGAAAGGGTCCGATCACATTCACTTAGCAGAAAGAACAGCTAGAAGAAATAGCAATA
>NC_041386.1:349263347-349324294 GCF_002162155.2 Triticum dicoccoides
TATAGCCAATGAAGAAAAATGACGGAAATGGTGAAGACAATGCAAGTTGAAAAACAACTGAGGAATTTCAAAGAAATGAGGAAAAACTCAATTGAAGATTTTCAACATTTGGTGGTGGCGTGACCCACCGTATAAGAATGATGATTTCAGACACCGCGTACGATTGTCGTAGGGTTCTGAGAATCAAATTCTTCGTTAATTTCTTCACACTTAGAGTGTTATTCTTCATTGATTGAAGAAAAACATTTCTTCATGTGTTGCACATGTAAGTCATCAATCTTGCATAAGTGTTAGGCTGAGTGTCCTTTTCAAAGAACATTCAAAGATTCTAGGATATTTAGCTCACACCGCAACTTGCTAACTGTCTTCTCATCCAAGGACTTAGTGAAGATATCGGCTAGCTGTTCTTCGGTCTTCACATGCTCAATAGAGATGTCACCCTTCAACACATGATCATGAAGAAAATGATGACGAATCTGAATGTGCTTTGTCTTCGAGTGCTGAACTGGGTTATGAGCAATCTTGATGGCCCTCTCATTGTCACAATAGAGTGGCACATTCTTCACGTTGACGCCGTAGTCCTTGAGTGTTTGCTTCATCCATAGTAGTTGAGCACAGCAAGAACCAGCAGCAATGTACTCAGCTTCAGTAGTAGACAGTGATACACAGTTTTGTTTCTTCGAGGACCAACAGACCAAAGATTGTCCGAGGAAATGGCATGTGCCAGATGTTGACTTGTGGTCCACACAATCACCAGCATATTTAGAGTCCGAATATCCAATGAGATCAAAAGCCGAGCCCTTGGGGTACCATAATCCAAGTGTTGGTGTGTGAGCTAGATATCGAAGAATATGCTTCACAGCCTTATGGTGTGATTCCTTCGGTGTAGCTTGAAATCGGGCAGACATGCAAACACTAAGCATAATATTTGGCCTAGATGCACATTAGTACAATAAAGAACCAATCATGGAGCGGTATACCTTTTGATCAAAGTCAATACCATTTTCATCAGTGCATGGATGACCATTTGTGGGCATAGGGATTTTGACTCCGTTGCAATCTTGCATGCCGAATTTCCTTAGTACATCCTTGAGGTATTTCTCCTGAGATATGAATATGCCATTGCGCTGTTGACGAATCTTAAGACCTAAGAAGAATTTCAATTCTCCCATCATAGACATTTGATATTCCTCACTCATCATATAGGCAAATTTATCACTGTAACATTGGTCAGTACAGCCGAAAATGATATCATCAACATAAATTTGGCACACAAACAATTCACCATAATAAGATTTAGTGAAAAGAGTTGGGTCAAGTGAACCGGGTTTGAAGCCTTTCTTCATGAGGAATTCCTTCAAAGTATCATACCACGCCCGTGGGGCCTGCTTGAGGCCATAGAGGGCCTTATTGAGTCCAAAGACTTGCTTTGGATCTTCAAAACCTGGGGGTTGAGCAACATATACTTCTTCCTCAAGATACCATTGAGGAATGCACTTTTCACATCCATTTGATATAAGATGATATCATGATGGTTAGCATGAGCAAGTAATATGCGAATAGCTTCAAGTGTAGCAACAGGTGCAAAAGTTTCATCAAATCAATTCCTTCAACCTGTGTGTAGCCTTGAGCTACAAGCCGTGCCTTATTCCCCACCACAAGGACATTTTCATCTTGCTTGTTGTGGTAGATCCACTTTGTGCCGATGATATTGTGCTTGTGAGGATCTAGAAGTTTGACCAGTTCCCAGATGTTGTTGAGCTCGAGTTGATGTAATTCCTCTTGCATAGCTTGAATCCACTCAGGCTCCAGAAATGCTTCATCTACCTTAGTAGGCTCTGTGATAGAGACGAAAGCAAAGTGCCCACAAAAGTTAGATTAATGTGAAGCTCTTGAGCGTGTGAGAGGACCTGGAATGTTGATGTCACTGATGATTTTCTCAGTTTGCACTTCATTTGCAACACGAGGATGAGCGGGTTGTCATTGAGGAATTTGATCAGCATTTTCTTCAGCACCATTTTCCTCAGGTGCATCAACATGACGTTCTTCATGTTCTGGAATGACTTCTTTAGTAGATTCTTCAGTAGGAATGACATCCTTAGTAGCCTTGAACTTAATAGATTCCTCAGGAGGTATTTCATCTGTCACAGGAGGTAGGTGCTCTCTTTGCGAGCCATTAGTTTCATCAAACCGCACATCTATATTTTCAACAACCTTGTGATGACAGGTGTTGAAGACTCTGTAGGTGTGCGAGTCCTTACCATAACCGAGCATAAAACCTTCATGTGCTTTCGGTGCAAATTTAGAACTGTGATGAGGATCTCTAATCCAACATTTAGCACCGAAGACTTTGAAATAACTCACATTGGGTTTCTTGTCAGTGAGGAGTTCATATGTAGTCTTCTTGAAGAATTTGTGAAGATATACCCTGTTGATGATGTGGCACACAGTATCAATTGCCTCAGGCCAAAAGCGAGGAGGCGTCTTGTACTCATGAATCATATTGCGGGCCATCTCAACAAGAGTCCTATTCTTGCGCTCTATAACGCCACTTTGCTGAGGAGTATAAGGAGCAGATAACTCATGAGTAATACCAAGTTCATCAAGATAGTCATCAAGACCAGTGTTCTTGAACTCAGTTCCATTATCACTTCTGATGTGCTTTATCTTCACACCAAAGTTGGTTGAAGCCCTCGATGAAAATCGTTTGAAGACTTCCTGCACTTCAGTTTTGTAAGTGATGATATGGACCCATGTATATTGAGAATAATCATCAACAATGACAAAGCCATATAAGGATGCAACATTAGTAAATGTGGCATAGTGAGTAGGGCCAAAAAGATCCATGTGAGGTAATTCAAATGGTCGAGTAGTAGTCATGATAGTCTTTGCTGGATGCTTGGCCTTGGTCATTTTTCCAGCTTCACAGGCTCCGCATAAGTGATCCTTGAGGAATTTGACATTTTCAATGCCAATGACATGCTTCTTCTTTGCGAGCGTGTGCAAATTCCTCATGCGAGAATGACCAAGTCGTCGATGCCATAGCCAGCCTTCTGAAGCTTTTGCAAGTAGACATGTAGTAGGTTGTGGTCCTGTAGAGAAATCAACAATATACAAATATCCTCTCCTAAAGCGTTCGAAGACTTTGAAATTGTCAGCTTCCATGATCACAACACAATGATACTTGCCAAAGACAACAACCATATCAAGATCACAAAGCATTGAGACAGGCATGAGGTTGAACCCTAAGGACTCGACAAGCATGATTTTGTCCATGTATCGATCCTTTGAGATTGCAACCTTACCTAGACCCAATACCTTGCTTTTGCCTTCGTCAGGTAGGTGATATGCTTTATATGTGATGGCGATAAAGCAATGTCCATCAATAAGCTCCTGTCACCAGTCATGTGATTTGTACATCCACCATCGAGGACCCACTCAGTGGCTTTGGGTTGATCATCCTGCAGATGAATTAGTGCAGCTTACGAATTCATATACTTCATCAGTGAAGAATATGGTATTAATTTCATCAAGCAATAAAACAGATAAAGCAGTATGAGGAAGTGAGAAATGGAAATTCATTTCTTCATGATTAGCTTGTGTCCTTTCAAGCACGTTCAGGTCTCCAGCAAATTCTTCAGACGATTAAGTTCGTCTGGAGACCTGATCCTGCATAAGAGATTAGTTCTTTTTATTCACCACCCACATCTGAAGGGGTGGCAAAGAGTTCATCATTCTGCGAGCTCCATAAGAGAAAGGTGGCATAGATGCCAATCCACTTCATTTCACATAAGAGGGGTTAGGGTAAGCATACGAGTAAGCAGAGAAATTCTTCGAGGACTTATGAACATAATGATTTGAAGAATAATGCACATATCCATAATCCTTAGATCTTCCCTGCGAAATAGACGGGTTAGCACGATGATGTTCATATGAGGACTTTGATCCTTTTGAGGAATTTGATCCATGTGAGGAGTTTGGTCCGTATGAGGACTTGGATCCATATGAAGAATTTGATCTAGGGTTCCTATTCTTCACAGGTGGTGTCATGATGACATTCACCTGAAGATTTTCAAGGCACCTTTTGGGAACCCAGATTTTCTTCATAGGAGGACCGTTCCTGCAGTTAGTGCCAACATATCTAGCAAATACTTCACCATTCTTATTTTTGAACAGCTTATAGTTGGAGTCAATTGACTCATCAGAAGAATATGAAGATTCACATGTAAATCCATATAAAGTAGATGGATCCACTGAAGGTCCCTTTGCAGCAACCCATGATGTTTTCGGATACTGCTCAGGTTTCCAGTAGGTCCCATCAGCATCGAGTTTCCTCTCAAAGGCAATACCCTCTTTCCTAGGGTTCCTGTTGAGGATCTGCTTTTTAAGCACGTCACAAAGAGCCTGATGCCCTTTGAGGCTTTTGTACATGCCTGTCATATACAATTCCTTCAGCCCTCCATCATCAGTGATACTAGCAATGTCCTCAGATGAGGAATCAATGATAGAAGAGGCAGTTGAAGAATTTGCAGCAATGTAAGTATTTGAACATTCAGGTGAAGAATTAGCAGTTTCACGTTCAATGCACTTCAAACATGGAGGAACAAATTCATCCTGAGTAGCGCTGATCTGTTGAGAAAGTAATGAATCAGCTCCTTCTGAAGATCTTCATAACTCACTCTTAATTGCTCAAGACCTTGCTTTCTTTGAAGAAATTCATAAGAAAGCTTCTCATGATTAGATAGGAGAGTGTTATGATGACCTTGAAGATTGTCAAACTTGGACTGAAGTCTCTAAAGATTTTCAGTCAAAATTTTAGTGCGATCCATTTCCTTCCCCAACATATCATCGCTTTTATCTAGCATGTTTTGAACCTTTTCAAGAGCCTTTTGTAGTTTCACAGCAATCTTAGCAAGTTTAGAACAGCTGGGTTTGAGGTTTCATCAGATTCATCCTCACTAGATTCAGAGGAGGGATATTTGAGTACCTTTGAGCCTTTTGCCATGAAGCAATAGGTGGGAGCGTAGTGCTCATCGCTGTCATCAGTAGTGTTGGGGAGGTCCTTTTCTTCAGTGTTGAATATGGACTTGCTGACGAACATGGTAGCGAGGGCTAGGCTCGCCACACCAGAGTCTGACTCCTTAGATTCCTCCTGTTCCTCATTTTCCTCAGATTCAGCCTTAGAGTCCATTTCCTTGCCAATGAACGCCCGAGCCTTCTTGGAGCTGCTCTTCTTGTGAGATGAGGACCTTGAAGGTTTTGATGATGAGGACTTTGAAGATTTCTTCTTCTTCTTTGAATCATCAGAACTGTAATCCTTGTACTTCTTCTTCTTTGATCCCTTTTCCCACTAAGGACAATCTTGAATGTAGTGTCCAAGCTTCTTGCATTTGTGGCATAGTCTCTTCTTGTAATCATGGGATGAGGATTCTGTTCCCAAGTCACCACCTCTTGAGGATTTTCCAAAGCGACCACGTCTTGAGAACTTTTGGAACTTCCTTATGAGCATAGCTAGATCCTAGCTCAGTTCTTCAGGGTCACCAAGGCTGCTGTCAGAATATTCACCTTCAGATTCAGACACCGCCTTGGCCTTCAGAGCCCGTGATCTACCATAGCTTGGTCCATAGAGATCTCTATTCTCAGCATGCTGGAACTCATGAGTGTTTAGTCTCTCGAGGATATCGACGGGATCAAGTGACTTATAGTCTCCACGTTCTTGTATCATCAATGCCAAGGTATCAAATGAGGAATCAAGCGATCTCAACAATTTCTTCACCACCTCATGGTCGATGATATCAGTGGCATCGAGTGCTTGAAGCTCATTTGAGATGTCAGTGAGGCGATCAAAGCTTTGCTCAACATTTTCATTGTCGAGTCTTTTGATGCGGTTGAAGAGATTTTGAAGAACGTCAACTCAAGAGTCATGTTGTGTTGAGGCTCCCTCATTGACCTTGGACAACCTGTCCCAGATAAGCTTAGGTGTCTTCAAAGCACTCACTCTGCCATACTGCCCTTTGCTCAGATGGCCACATATGATATTCTTCGCTTGAGAGTCGAGTTGCTTGAATCTCTTCACATCAGCAGCGTTGATGGTGGGAGTGACAGAGGGAACACCATTCTCCACAACGTACCAGAGATCATTATCAATTGCCTCAATATGCATGTGCATCTTATTCTTCTAGTAGGGGTAGTCCGTCCCATCGAAGGTAGGACACCTAGCAGAAACCTTGATCTTACCAGTGGTCGACATAACTAAAACTCCAGGTGGTTAAACCAAAATCACACGGAACAAGGGAGTACCTTGCTCTAATACCAATTGAAAGTGTGTTATATTGACTAGAGCGGGGGTGAATAGGCGATTTTTATACATTCTTCACTAAGGAATTTTAGGGTGAGGAAATTCCTGAGTGAAGAACTACTTGGAGCGGAATAAGTACTCAGAAGTAAACATAACAGAGCATGAGCATGGTCTTCATGAAGAAATGAAAACAAGCATAGAGTACAGAAAGCGTAAACACAGGATAAGACAAACAGACTGAAGAAATTGAACTGAGGAAATAGAGAAAGTCTTTAGTCAAAGTCTTCAAACAGATATGAACAAGCACACCATACAGATAAGAGGAAATGGAAGGGTTGAGGAAATGGAACCAGTTAGCTCGGTGAAGACAATGATTTGGTAGACCAGTTCCAACTTCTGTGACAGTTGTACGTATGGTTAGGGAGGCTAGGTATTTAAACCTGAGGACACACAGTCCTAGACACCCAGTCGTGAACATGCAGCTCAGGACACTTAGTCCTCACCGTATTCCCCTTGAGCTAAGGTCACACATACCTCGCCCAATCACTCGTGGTAAGTCTTCAGGTGACTTCCAAACCTTCACAGACTCGGTCACTCGACGATCCAGAATTTCCTCTTGGATGCTCTAGACCATGATGCCTAACCGTGTGGAAGATGCATAGTCTTCAAAGGTAACAAGCGTCGGATCCATGCAGGATCAATCTCTTCAGTGATGCTCAATCACTTGGGGTTTGTAGGTGTTTGGGTTTGGGTTTTCCTCACTTGATGATTTTCACTCAAAGTCCTCGGAGGATGGGATGCTCTCAAATGACAAGTGTCAGTTTCTCTCGGAGTAGCCAACCATCTAGTGGTTGTAGGGGGCGGCTATTTATAGCCTAGGGAGCAACCCGACATGATAAGACACAAATGACCTTCAATGATATGACTGTTAGGTGGGTAGATATTTTTGGGACAGCTGGCGCATAGCACAGCAACGATCGGAATTTTGAGTATCAAATTCCTCAGGGCTATCATGTTCCTCACTGTGTAGGCAATCCGCACTAGCGAATTCCTAACTCCTCAGTCAGAACAAATTCCTGAGAGACTAGAAGAACTTCGTCTCTGTCACTGAAGAAATTGAGTGAACTGTATGAGATTTCCAATGGCTTCACTCGAAGGGATTGGTAGGTGTAGGATTTGAGTTGAGCATCACTTGGAAATTTTTTCTTAGTATTTCCTCGACCCCCTTTAACAGTACGGTGTTCCTATGACTCAAGAAAGAGAAAATGAAACTACGAAAATAAAAGTCTTCATGCTTCATGTTCCTCGAATGAATACAAAGTCTTCAGGATTACACCAATTTCTTCACTTTCAAAGTCTTCAGAAAGTCTTCAGAAATTCAAGGTCTTCAGTCGAAGAACTTCATTTTTAGGGGTTGACTTTCTCTGTAAATATCAAACTCCTCATATACTTATAGACCTGTGTACACTCACAAACGCATCAGTCCCTTAACCTAGAAGTCTTCAATACACCAAAATCACGAAGGGGCACTAGATGCACTTACAACTTGGCTTAGCTAGCTAGCAAAAATGGAGCTTGTGCAGAAAACCGAACGTCCAGTGATTAAGCACACGTCCTCATGCCTACATGCATCAAAGACTAAACGACCACCTTGGTAAGTCTCCATCGATCTGCCAAAAAGAGCTACTCATACCACAAAACTGTTCAGTCAAACGCCTTCTCAGACAAAAAGGGCTGGGATAAGCTGGGATTAGATAATATAGGGTGTTGATTTCAGGGATTTAAAGTTCAGGGTTCATTACTGACTTTGACTACGAAATTAAGGTCTTTTTCATACTTTTCCCTATAGTGTAATATCGATTAACACGGTGTCGTGGAATTGTCACGGCAGATGTCCTAGTGTGAGGACTTAGTCCTGGAGCCATTGCAATGAGGTTAGCTTAAAGGGGTTAATCAGGACAAAGGACACGAGGAGTTTATACTGGTTCGGCCCCTTGCGGTGAAGGTAAAGCCTAATGCAGTTGGAGGTAGTATTGTTAGGGTTTCGATGAGCAGGGAGCAAATACACTTAATCTGGCTCTCGATCTATTGTTTCTTGCCCTAAGCCGCCGCTGGGTCGTCCCCTTATATACACGGGTTGACGCCCTGCGGCCTACAGAGTCCCAGCCAGCTCATACAACGTATCCGGCTCGGTGACCTTTCTTACATGCCTTACAATACAAGTCTATGTACATGGCGGTTTATATCCATGGGCCTTAAGCCGCCTTCGGGTTTGGGCCCTCTACTAAGCCTATACATGAACCGCCATTGTTAATATGCTATTGGGATTCATTGAGATGAACCGCCATAGGGATGACCCGGCCCCTCCTGGGCGGGTCATACCTGATTGTCATAGCCCCAACATTAGGCCCCAGGTTGATTTGAACTTGTTCATGTCAATCTTCAAGACTTATAAAAATCCTTCCTCCTCTTACTGTGAAATATTGTAACCCGTCATGACGTCATCTCCAGGAATTGCAATAACCCATCATGACGTCACCTGTGATTAATGCTACATAGAATCCAAATCTTTAATAAATCTCTTTCTTTACTAACCCTCCGAAAATCAAGGCACCCGTGCCGTCACATATCCATTTTACTGTTCCTCGATTCCCGCGCCTGCCGTTTGTACTTCCAAGCCTATAAATATGAACACGGAGTCACCTTCCATTCTTCTCCTTCTCCTTCTCGCTTTCTTCCTCCTTGCGATGCACCAACCCGCACGAGCCCCGCCACCGTCGATCTTCGTCTCCGACCTCAGCTCCGGCCGCTGCATCACCCTGAAATGACCAGAAAACCAAGGCGCTAGTAAGCCCTCCTTTCTTTCGACATAGATTTGTCATTAGAACTTATCGGTGTTCACCGGTGTTCGTTGCCGCCCTTCTTTCTCCTTATTTAGATCCATGGATTAGATCCCAAAAACCACATAAATCTTGCGCGGTAGTAGTTTTAGCACCTGTTTTTGATACTAGAATATATCCTCATCGCGACAGATCTCCTCTAGGGCACCTCTACTTTTCCAATGTCGCCTCTGTAGGTTTTGAATTTATTCCCTTTTTCTGAGCAGCGGTAGATCTGAATTATAGCCTCAACCTGTGGAACCTATTTGTCCTAATACTTAGCAAATTTACACTTGGTAGATCTTGAATATCTTTAGTCATGTCAGCTTATTCTGCCGGCTTATCATTACTTCATCTATCATTAGCCCTCACTTAAGCCGCCATTCTGAACATGTACTGCAATTGTTAACTTGTAATCCCACCAACTAACTTGAGCCGACACATTTTTTCCTTTCTTTAGGTTGTCCTTTCACCATGCCGCCAAAGACAATTATGACCTATAACTGGGTTCCATCCATCATCACTGAGAGTACTTTGAAGGAGTTTGTCACCGTTGGATATTTGCCAGAGAAATGTGTCATGCATTACCGTGCTCCTGACCCGAGCGAAGAAAGACCTCAGCCAAAGGACGGTGAAGTTATTGTCTTTACGGATCATATGAACCAGGGTTTCTCGCTGCCCAGCTCTAAGTTCTTTAGGATGTCCTGCACTTCTTCAAGCTCCATCCGCAAGACATTGGACCCAATTCCATATCAAACATCTGTAACTTTCAAGTTTTCTGTGAGGTATATCTTCAAGAAGAGCCTGGCATTGAGCTTTTTAGGGAATACTTCTACCTAAACAGGCAAAATGAGTTCACCAATGGGGCCAGCTTGGAACTTGATGGAATTTGAATTCAGTGCAAAAGAGATGCCATCTTCCCTCAAGCAGCTCTACCGAGTCACCCCAAGGACTGGAATCAAACATGGTTCTAGTGCAAAGATATCTCGTCGTCTGATGAAAATCCATTGCCGACTTATCGTGCTGAACGTCTCGACTCAAGTTATCAACTTCTTGATAAACTTACCACCGCTGAATGCAAGAAACTCGTTCCTACAATCAGAAAAGTCCAAGCCTTGCTAGGAAATGGTTTAACCAGAGTCGATTTAATCCGCCGCTGGGTCTCATGGCGGTTCATACCCTTAAGCCGCCGACCCAGCTTAATGTGTACTTATATTAGAGGAAGGGACGATCCCTTATGCCATAGCTCTCTGCGTTTGACTGAATAGGGCATCATTGAAATGGCGACAATGCTTCTAAATAGCAAATTTGAAGATTGCAGCAAAGTGGGCTTGAATCCTTTCTGCAAGCTTAACCCGTCGCCAGATGTAAGTCTCTTGATTTCTTTTACCTTACTTCATCACCCAAACATTGCATGAACTCAACTATGTTACTCTTCCGTAGGCTAAATCTGACTTCTAGAAGGCGAAATATGACCATGGGGCTGCCAAAAAGGCTAGGGCTGCCGCGAAAGCCGCCAAAAAGACCATCAGGAGGTCTAGGAAGAAACCAAGCGCCTTTGACCTGATTAAGCTGGACGAAACCTCTGAGTTGGAGGTAGCCCTTGACTCTCTTGGCTTGTTTTTTAACCACGTTATTGACACTGACTATTGCCAGGATGACGTGGGAGCCAGCCAAGTAGTCGAAGAAGAGGTAACTATTATTTCCTCTGACTCATAACCATTACAAAGGCAGAAACTTCGGCGGGTAACCCGGAAAGTAAGGTTTTCACACCCCTTGGCTTATTTAGATCCCCATTTTCTCTTGAAACGATAGCAACATGAGAGCCGCCGCCAGACCCTTACCAGTGGAGGTGAAGATTTATCCTCCGACTTACCAAACACTCCTCGGAAATGTCAAAATGAGGTTCTTTTTGACCTTAACTTTTTATTTACTGGCAGGTTTTTTGGTTTCATGAACCACTCAATTCCTTTGCCATATTTTTGCAGGAGATTTCCCACTCTTCCTCTGGTGATTCATCGCAGACTCAATTGCTGGCTTTCAAGACTGCCCCTGGGTAAAAATAATTATCTTTCTTCTGTACCTTTATATCTTCATCATTATGTTGACTTATCCAAATTCTTTTTAGTGGTCAAGCAAAGCCCAACAAAAAAGCAATGATGACCAAACTGATCGGGGATCCGAAAGGCGCTGAAGTAGACCAGACACCCTTTGTACCAGAACACTCTGAACAACCAGAAGATCCTGCTCCCAACACTCAACCTGAAACGGCTGAGTTGTCTGCTAATGAAACCAATATTGATCCGCCAACGACTGACCCATCAAGCTCAGTTAACCGGCCAGAGACTCATGCTGATGACGTTTTAATCACTAGCACCGGATTTACTGAGCCGGGGAATCCAACTATACTAGTGAGACATTATGCCAAACAACAAGTCATGGAAAGATGGAAAGTGAGGTTCGATGTCTCCCACTATGCTCAATTGAGTAATAGTGAAGTATTATCTGGTTATCTCAGTCAAGTACTGTCGGTGGGAACGGCACCTATGGGATCACAAGAATCCCTACTGTGGTTAGCGGGGCGCGGGGTCGTGAGAAGAGCGGATCAAACAAATAGCACACGGTTCGTTTATCCAGGTTCGGGCCATGAGGATGCGTAAAACCCTACTCCTGCTTTGCTGGATTGTATATCTATGTTCTTGAGCTAGCTATGGGGCGTGAGGAGCTCCAAAAAGCCGAATCCTTCCTCTGGTCGCCTTTAATGCGTCTTGCTTAGGTGTCCTTGCTTTATCGGGGACGGGGGAGAAACCTGTCTCATCCGTCGCCGCTCCTTGTGTCGACACGCGCCCAGGCCAGCGATGCCTGTGATGCCTTGTAGGTAGGCAGGCAGCTGAGGTGGCGCAGTGGTGGGTCTTCACGAAGATCTGCATGCCGCCACGCGGGTGCCTGCCTAGCTGGTTGGGTCGGCAGCTGCATGCATGCGATGGTGGCGGTTTAGTCGACGTGGGCCTGATGGTGGCCCTGCGGGTTTCCTCGGCAAGGGCCTTGCCGGGGCCCCGACAAGGGTCTTGCCGAGGCGCCTGCTGTCATCCCCGACAAGGCGCTTGCCGGGGGCCTTATGGTCTTCCTCGGCTGGGATCCCGCCAAGGGTTGTCGTCTCCTTAGTGCGTATCTGATCTTGAATGTCTTCACAAAGATCTGCATGCCGCCATGGGGATGTCTCCCGAATCCTTGCCCTTTTGGGGGTAGTGGACTCAAGGGTGATTTGCTCCGTAGGCGCGGGACGAGTCGCCGCGGCAAGGGTCTTGCCAGGGCTGCTAGAACTGTCTCCCGGCAAGGATCTTGCCAGGGGAGTCCGCTTCGTCCCCTTTGCTCTTCGTGGTCTTGGCCTTGGTGTCGTTCTAGTTCTCTTGAGCTTCGGTCTTACCCGGGCTCACCTCCCTTGCCTTGCTTGGTGTGGTGGTATCCGCGGCTCAGACTGCCCATGCACAGTTATAGGGGTACAAAAAGTGTACCCCTCTTTTTGTACACCGACAAGAGTCCCCGGGCCTGGGCCACACATAAGCGCAACGTGTTGTTGGGCTAGGCCCAAAAACAGTGCGCGGGCAGGCGGGGCGGTTTTTACTTCGGTAAGATTCTTCGCGTAGTGTGCTTCCCACGATTTCCGCGCGTGGCGCGGCGTGGGGAGGCGCGTGTGACATGGGCGGCATGCGTGGGGTTGGTTCCCGCAGGCATGTGTCACATCGTAGTAAAGGGGCGGTTCACGCCTTCCCCATAAACGGAGGGAGGCGTGGAGGCGCGGCCCATTTACTGAATGGGGCTGAGGCGCGGTCTTCAAGGCGTCCACTCCCCACGATCACGGAGTGGGGAGTGGTCGTCTCACCCGTCCCCTCAGTTCTGCACGTCCGCCACGTGTCTCCCATGCGCCCGGGGTGGCAAACGGTGGAGGCGGGAAACCGGGCCGTCGTTGGTTGGGGCGGCGGGTCGGTCCTGGCTCCCTGCGCCTTCCGTATCTTGATTGGCCGAGCGGGGCGGCCGAGCCCCAACCCCGATCCTTTATAAAGAGCGGGAGGGGGGATGGCGTCCCGCACTCTTTCATCTTCTTCTTCCTTCAGCTTCTGCTCCTCCCTTCCACCCGTCATGGAGAGAGGGAATCCCGGTCCTTCAATAGTGGCGGCGAGGGTCGCCGCTCGACAACGCGTCCCTCCTTCTCCCGCGCCTGCGGTGGCAGAGCCAGCTGCGAGGGGAAGGGGGAGGGGGCGAGGCCATGGGCGAGGCCGGGGCGCTCGGGGAAGGGGAGGACGGGGCAGCGCGCCGGCCCCGCCTCCGCCAGTAGCTCCTCCTCCAATGGAGGGCCATGTTGGGGATGACCCTTGTGAGTTCTTTGTCAGGCTGCGCCGGCCGCCGCGCCGTCGCCTTCATCTCCCGACTCCATTTGCGCGGGAGATGGAGCTGGATCCGCCGGAGTCGTTGCAGCTGCACATGAGGGGCTGCGAGATCAGTGGCACGCGGGTCCGCGTTGACTTCCCCGCCCCTCACGTGATGTATCTTCGTCGGGGATGGAAGACGTTTTCTCATATCCACCGCTTGATGGAGGGGCTCACTCTCCATTTTAAGCTGATGGAGGGTGGCCTTCTCTCCGTCAAGGTCTTCAGGATCTTTGGGAACCGTGCAAGGTGCTGCCTGGAGAGCTCTTCTGATAGTGAAGACTCCTCCTCGGGCGGGAGTGACAAGGAGGACAGCGGCAGCGACGGCGAGGGTAGTAGGCGGCAGGATGACGGGTCCGACTAGGTGTCGGGTGCCGCTCCGTGCGGCACCGACGACCCCATCATCTGTGTTGCCGGCTCCCTGAACTTCTCGGGGTCGTCTCCTTGGGCGGCTGGCGTTGGGAGGCTGCGGAAGTGGAAGAGGGCGAGCGGCAAGGCCATCAAGTCGGAGTACGCGGGCACCGATGCCTTCGACGCGTGCTGACGTCCTGCCGCCTCGTCTTCGAGCTCTGCTTCCGGCGCCACCATCACCATCCAGCCTTTGGACGGCCACCAAGATGTTCTCTTGGTGTCTTCTGCCACCCGTAGCTCGCCTAGGCGCTCCTTTTGTCCTTTTTGCCTTCTTGACCTGCCTCCTGAGGAGAGGGACAAGAAAGGGATCACGGGCACCTTATCTCTTTTTAGTTTGTAAGCCTTCGAGCCTTTGTTGAACTTAAAACTTGTAATCCCATCATTCATGTTTTTCATTCCCTATGGACTGTACCTGAGTGGAATGTTTTTTTAATGAAAAAGGGATGCTTGCCGGGTCATTTGTTTGCGGGTGGAACCCACGACAAGGAGTAAATCCTTGATATCTTCAAGATAAACATTTCCTTTCCCGGCAACAGGCCTTTCCGTCTCCCCACTTCGCTCGACCTTCCTCAAGCCTTTGGCGGAGGCAGGGATGAGGCAGGTTCAGGCTCCTTGTTTCATCCTTTCGCTGCCGTGACTACGACCAAACTTGGCCCCAGGAACGAGCCCTAGGGCCTAGAGTTATGGGAGCATGGTAGCTTAGGGGAAAACGAGGTTTCACATACCTCAGTCCATAATGGAATGCATGATAAGGGATGAAGAACTTATCTGAATCTGCAGTCCCCGGCAACCCTGGTTCGCCATGGGTGAATATTTGCTCTTGCAGCCCCCGGCAATACTGGCTTTCCGGGGGCTAGATGCTGGTCTGTTCCTCTTTTTTTCTCCCCAAGTGGTTCAGCACGGATATCTGTGTGTCCTGTGAACCAAAGAAGACAAAAGAAAGACAAAGAGACGCACACTCGACCTCTAAGCTAGGGGTTAGTCGCCGCTAAGCACTATCAACCCTAACCAAGGACGAGACTCGACCTAGCATGCATGCTATAACTTAGGGCGCCAGCGCTTCATTTATTTATGCTCAGGGTCTGCGCCTGGCTTTGTACAAAGGGTTACATGCGTCATCGGCAAGGCTCGTACAAAAGGTGGCTTGCCGGGGGCCCGGCAAGCCGCGCCTCACGGGTAAAACTTGCGAAGATGCTCAATGTTCCAGGAGTTACTCACCGGAACGGCATCTTCGGTCTCCAGGCGGACTGCGCCGGGCCTGGTGACTCGTATTACCCGAGAAGGGCCTTCCCACTTTGGCGTCAACTTGTTGGAATTCTTGGCCGATTGAACGCGCCGAAGAACAAGGTCGCCTTCCTCAAAGCTTCAGGCATGAACCTTGCGGCTATGGTAGCGGCGCAAGGCTTGGTGGTAGCGCGCTGCTCTCACAGCCGCCCGAAGACGATCTTCCTCAAGGAGCGTTGCGTCATCTTGCCACAATTGCTCTTGCTCAAGCTTGTCATAAGAGAGTACTCGAGGTGACCCGTATATGAGTTCCGTGGGGAGAACTGCTTCTGCCCCGTATACCAGGGCAAAGGGTGTCTGGCCGGTGGCTCGATTTGGTGTCGTTCTGATTGACCAAAGAACCGCTGGCAATTCATCAATCCAGCGCCTTCCACTCTTGTGCAGTCTGTCAAAGGTCTTTGTCCTCAGGCCTCGCAGTACTTCAACATTTGCCCTCTTAGCTTGACCATTTCTTCGTGGGTGAGCAACAGAAGCGAAACAGACCTTGCTGCCGAGGTCTTGAATATATTTCATGAAGGTGTGGCTTGTGAACTGCGTGCCGTTGTTGGTGATAACCCTATTGGGTACACCAAAATGGCACACCAGTCCTTTGAAGAACTTGACGGCTGACTGTGCTGTGACCTTCCTCACTGCTTCCACTTCTGGCCACTTTGTGAACTTGTCGATTGCAACGTACAAGTACTCAAAGCCCCCAAGAGCGCGGGGGAAAGGGCCCAGTATGTCGAGCCCCCAAACCGAGAAAGGCCAGGATAGAGGAATGGTTTGAAGGGCTTGAAATGGCTGATGAAGCTTCTTTGAATGGAACTGACATGCTTCACACCTGGTGACTAGTGTCATCGCATCCTGGAGGGCGGTGGGCCAGAAGAAGCCTTGCCAAAATGCTTTGCTGGCAAGGGCCCTTGACCCGATGTGGGATCCACATATGCCTCCATGCATCTCCACCAACAGCCCCAGTCCTTCCTCCCGAGGGATACACTTCAATTTCACGCCGTTTGGCCTCTTTCTGTACAGGACGTCATCGACGAACTGGTACATAGTAGAGTGACGGGCTACTTTTTCCGCTTCTTCCTGCTCCTCAGGAAGTTCCCCTATTTGGAGGAATCGGACGGTATGCTGTGCCCACGCTGGAGCCTGGGGCTCGACGGCGAGGACTAAGGGCATTTCATCCGCTATCGGAGCGGCTATCTCCATGACAAGAGCTTGATGCTCTGTCGGAGCTAGCCGTCCCATGGCGGGCTCAGTGTCTCCGGCAACATCCTTGCCGGCGGCTTCTGGGAGCTCGGCGGGAAAGTACTTGCCGGGCCCTGATTTTCTCCTCTTGTTCTGCTCTGTTGATGGATCAACGGATGGCTGAGTTAGCCGAAGCACAAAGGTACCTGGTTCCACAGGTAGATTGAGGGCAGCGTGTTTTGACAGGTAATCAGTAATATCATTCTCCGCTCGGGGAATGTATTTTGCCTGTATATCATCAAAACGCTCTTCCAGCTTTCTCACTTCATCGATGTAGGCCTTCATCAACGGGCTCTGGTAATCCTTGTTGACTTGCTTGACGACAAGTTGCGAGTCACCTCTAACGACGAGTTTCTTGATTCCGAGGTCCGCCGCGATCCTAAGACCGGCAGGCAGCCCTTCGTACTCAGCCGTATTGTTTGTTGACACCTCCCTGGGGAAGTGCATCTAGATAACGTACTTGAGGTGCTGTCCGGTGGGCGCGACAAGCAGTATGCCAGCCCCGGCGCCCTGTAAGGAGAAAGCTCCATCAGAGTACATGATCCAGTCACAACTTGCCTCCTTGTCGAGGAGAGCAGTCTCTTGGGTTTCTTCGTCAGGCATCGCGGTCCATTCTGCAACGAACTCTGCCAGGACTCGGCTTTGAATCATCGAGGTACTCTCAAACTTGAGGCCAAAGCTGGACAGTTCCAGTGCCCACTTTATGATCCTTCCCGTTGCGTCTGGATTGTGCAATATCCATTGCAGAGGGAGGCGAGTGACGATAGTGATTTCGTGCGCCTGGAAGTAGTGACGCAGCTTCCTCGAGGCTATAAGAAGGCCGAAGAGCAGTTTCTGCACACCGGAGTACCTCGATCTAGCTCCCTGCAGGAGGGAACTAACAAAGTAGACCGGGTGCTGCGTCATTTTCTTCTTCGGCGGCACTGCAATTGGCTGCGTCGTCTCGGCATCGGTGGCATCGGGCTCCGTCGCTGCTATTACCTCATCATCAATTTCTCTCTGCACCACTAGTGCGGCGCTGACCACCTGGTTCGTTGCCGCCAGGTACAGCAGCAACGGTTCCTTTGGCCTAGGCGCAATTAGTATTGGCGCGGAGGAGAGGCACCTCTTCAAATCTTGCAATGCTGCTTCGGCTTCTGGCGTCCACTCCATCGGGCCCGCCTTTTTCAAAATCATGAAAAAGGGAAGGGCGCGCTCGGCGGACTTGGAAATGAACCTGCTCATGGCGGCAACGCAACCAGCAAGCCGACACACATCTTTGACTCGCTTGGGCGCTTCAATCTGCTCTATAGCTTTGATCCTGTCCGAATTGGCCTCTATCCCACGCTGTGACACAAAGAACCCGAGAAGCTTGCCAGACGGGACGCCAAAGACGCACTTCTCAGGGTTCAGCTTTAGATTGATCTTGCATAGGTTTGCAAATGTTTCTTGTAAATCTGATATGAGGGTTGCCCTGTTCTTGGTTTTGACCACTATATCATCCATATAAGCTTCCATATTTCTATGGAGCTGGGGTTGAAAACCAATCTGGACCGCCCTTGCAAACGTTGAACCAACACTCTTCAACCCAAAAGGCATCCGTATAAAGCAATACATACCACATGGGGTGATGAATGCCGTTTTCTCTTCATCTTCCATTGTCATGAAGATCTGGTGGTAGCCGGAGTAGGCATCGAGGAATGACAACAGATCACACCCAGCTGTGGAGTCAACAATCTGGTCGATGCGCGGCAACGGGAAGGGGTCTTTGGGACAAGCCTTATTAATATCTGTGTAATCAATACACAGCCTCCACTTCCCATTTGCCTTGCGCACTACCACCGGATTGGCCAACCACGTTGGATGGAGCACTCCTCTTACCAAACCCACTGCTTCCAGTGTCCGGATCTCCTCTGTGATGAACTCTTGTCGTTCCAAAGCTTGCTTTCTGACCTTCTGCTTGACGGGCCGCGCATGAGGACATACAGCAAGGTGGTGCTCAATCACCTCCCTGGGAACGCCGGGGATGTCGGATGCTTGCCATGCAAACACATCGACATTCGCCTGCGGGAAGGTGATGAGCGCGTCTTCCTATTTGTCGTCAAGGGTGGAGCTTATGGTAAAAGCTCCTCCCGTGCCGTCCTCCTTCACAGAAACCTTCTTGGTTCCCGGCGGTGTGGCCCTGGACTTCTTGTTTCTGTCGACGGAGCTCTCTGGCACGTCCTCGACGGGAGCGCTACACTCCGAAGAGGTGCGCTTGCCGGAGTGGGTGCCTGAGATCTCACCGGTCTTCTTCTTTTGCCTTCCCGGGGCTCCAGCGGCAGGAGCAAGCGCCTTAGCAGTGGCGGCTGCTGCAACTGCTTGTTGGTAGAGTTGGTCAGCGCAAATTAGCGCATCCTTCTTGTCTGATGGGACAGTGATGATCGTCACAGGCCCCAACATCTTCAGGGTGTTGTAGGCGTAATGTGACGCCGCCATGAACTTGGCCAGCGCTGGGCGGCCAAGGATCCCGTTGTAAGGCAAGGGGATCTTGGTAACGTGGAACACAATCCTTTTTGTCCTGTAGTTCAGATCACTCCCAAAAGTCACAGGCAACGTGACCTTTCCCTTTGGTTGACTTCTTCCCGGGTTGACCCCTTGAAACGTTCCCGTCTCTTCGAGGTCTTCATCAGGAATCTGCAATTTCTCGATCACGGCAGGGGAGATTAAGTGCAGACCGGCCCCGCCATCGACTAGCATCTTTGTCACCTGAGGTTGCGTATTGTTGGTGAAACCAACAATGGAAAGCACCCGACTGCAGTAGTGTGATCAGGGTGATCCTCAATGTCAAAAATGATAGGTGTGCTGGACCACTTCAGCGGCCTTTGGGCATCAAAGGACGGTTCCGCCGCTGTAATCTCACGTGCCCACTGTTTAAGCTGGCAGTGAGAGGTATGCAGCGAGGCGCCGCCATCGACGCACATGGCCTCTGTATCTTTCTGAAATTCTTGGTCACCAGACTCATCATCCTCTTCGTGATCATCGTCTTCTGGCTTTTTGTCATGGCCCCGGGCGGGCCTCTCCTACTGTTTATCTTTGCCGCGACGGTCCGCCTGGCCATCACGCTTCTTGCTAGACCCCTCAGCACCGTCCTGGCCTTTCTCCTTGTCCCGCCTCTCATATTCAGCCCTCTGCTTCTCAGCAAGGAGCTCAACCTATCGGCAGTTCTGGAGATCATGGCCTTTGGTGCGATGGATCTTGCAGTATCGCTTGTCAGAGTTTCCTGGCTTCTCGGCAGCCGCCAAGGTCCGGCAGGCGACACGTCCGGCAATTTCCTTGCCGGGGTCATCTGCCTTGGTTTTCTTGGCGGAGCCGGCGTCGTCAGATCCCTCGACGGCAAGCACATCTTTACCTTTGCGCTTCCTGTTGCGGTGCCGGCCTTTCTTCGCCGGGGCGGCAATATCCTCATCTGAGGAGTCGGTTTCCACGCCGGCATCTTCGCCGGGGTACTTCCTTCCCTCTTCAGCTCGGACACATCTGTCAGCAAGAACATAGAGTTCTGCCACATCTCTCACCTTGTTCATTGCTAGTTCTTCGCGCATCTTGCGGTTACGCACGTTCTGATGGAACGCGCTGATGATGGCGGCAGGGTGAACATCAGGGATATTGTACTGTACCCGGCTGAACCTCTGTATATACTTGGGCAGACTCTCGTCTCCCTTCTGGGGAATGACATGCAGGTCGCTTGCTTGGCCATGGGCTTGGTGACCTCCAGTAAAGGCGCCCACAAACTCATGGCACAAATCCGACCAGGAGGAAATAGAATCTACCGGCAAGTGCATCAACCACAACATGGCGTTGGGTTTAAGAGCTAATGGAAAGTAATTCGCAAGCACCTTATTGTTGCGGGCTCCGGCAGCTTGCATCGCGATGGTGTAGATGCTGAGGAACTCAGACGGGTGAGTCTTGCCGTTGTACTTTTCGCCAACGTCAGGTTTGAAGGTGCGGTGAGTGGGCCACTGGAACTGCCGCAGTTCATGGGTAAAAGCTAGACAGCCTACCTCGTAAGGTAGGCCTCCAGGGCTTTCCGGGGCCGGGTGGTTCACAACAGGCCCTGCTCACCTGTCTGACTGGTGGCGCGCTCCGCGCCGGCGCTCGATAGTGGTTCGAGCGTCTTCGTGGGCTCGTTCTCGAAGAACTTGGCGCTGGTCACAGTGGGTCCGCAGGTCAGACGATGCTATGGAGATGTCGTCACCCACGACGTCGCGACGAGCCGGCGTCTGCGGCACCGGATGGGGAAGAGGTGAATGCACCGTGGTCGCGGCGCCGCCGGCTTTTCCGCCACTGGGTCCGTGGGACTCCATCGGAGCGTTGACCCGGGGGCCCCACCGGACTTGGTTCGTCTTTGTTGGCCACCGCAACAAGGCTTCGGATAGTGGCTCTCCATTCGTCGAGTTTCCCCGTAGTGGGAGGAAAGTCGAGGAGCAACTGCGCGCGCGCCAGGGCCTCTGCTGGCGTCGGTGGCAGCGAAACCTGCACGGATCGCGACGCGCTTCGACTTCTGACCATGTCAGAAGGAGCTCTATCACGACCCCGCGGTCGCATGCCGTTTTCACCAGTGCCTCGGCGAGTGGGCATGTCTTCTATATCCTGGGAGTGGCGCTTGGGGCTCTTCCCACGGCGACGCCCGGGATCTTTGGCATGATTACGCCGTTCGTCGCGCGCTGCCTGGGAGGAGCGCGCTGTTGGCGCCGGCATGGGAGTCTTGGAGGCCCTTGTGTCGCCTTCGGGCGGGGCGGCGATGACCTTGGAAGGCCCCACTCCACCCGCGAAGGGCTTGGCTCCGCCTTTGGATTTGGCGATGTGTGGCCCGTTACCAGGCGCACAAACATCGCCGCCTCCCAAACTCCGGCTGCTGGGATGGTGTTGGTGTCCGCGAGCAGTGCCCCGGGTCCTTTCTTCAACCGGTCCACTGCTCGCCTGCGTTGGGACGGGCTGTCCGTCTTCCGACTGGCCAACCGCCACCATCGTCTTCTTCTTGGGCGCCATGATGATGAAGAAGCGCCGAACTAACTACTAAAGCCGATTCTCACAACTGCGCCCCCTACCTGGCCCGCCGAAGATGTCGGTGGGAACGACACCTATGGGATCACAAGAATCCCTACTGTGGTTAGCAGGGCGCGGGGTCGTGAGAAGAGCGGATCAAACAGATAGCACACGGTTCGTTTATCCAGGTTCGGGCCGCGAGGATGCGTAAAACCCTACTCCTGCTTTGGTGGATTGTATATCTCTGTTCTTGAGCTAGCTATGGGGCGTGTGGAGCTCCAAAAAGCCAAATCCTTCCTCTGGTCGCCTCAGGCCTCCTTTTATAGAAAAAGGGGTTGCCACAGTGGCACACAGGAGGTGGAAAGGGTACAATGCTGCGAGGTTATCCTTCGCATCACATGACAAGGTGCATTTAATGCGTCTTGCTTAGGTGTCCTTGCTTTATCGGGGGCGGGGGAGAAACCTGTCTCGTCCGTCGCCGCTCCTTCTTGTGTCGACACGCGCCCTGGCCAGCGACGCCTACGATGCCATGTAGGCAGGCAGATAGCTGAGGTGGCGCAGTGGTGGGTCTTCATGAAGATCTGCATGCCGCCACGCGGGTGCCTGCCCAGCTGGTTGGGTCGGCAGCTGCATGCATGCGGTGGTGGAGGTTTAGTCAGCGTGGGCCTGATGGTGGCCCTGCGGGTGTCCTCGGCAAGGGCCTTGCCGGGGCCCCAGCAAGGGTCTTGCCGAGGCGCCTGCTGTCATCCCCGGCAAGGCGCTTGCTGAGGGCCTTGTGGTCTTCCTCGGCTGGGATCCCACCAAGGGTTGTCGTCTCCTTAGTGCGTACCTGATCTTGATTGTCTTCACAAAGATCTGCATGCCGCCACGGGGATGTCTCCCGAATCCTTGCCCTTTTGGGGGCAGTGGACTCAAGGGTGATTTGCTCCGTAGGCGCGGGATGAGTCGCCGTGGCAAGGGTCTTGCCGGGGCTGCTAGAACTGTCTCCCGGCAAGGATCTTGCCGGGGGAGTCCGCTTCGTCCCCTTTGCTCTTCGTGGTCTTGGCCTTGGAGTCGTTCTAGTTCTCTTGAGCTTCGGTCTTACCCTGGCTCACCTCCCTTGCCTTGCTTGGTGTGGTGGTATCCGCGGCTCAGACTGCCCGTGCACAGTTATAGGGGTACAAAAAGTGTACCCCTCTTTTTGTACACCGACAAGTACATTCTAGTCGTGACTTGGAAATTAAGATGGTCAAATAGATGCACCATAAGTATGAGGTACGTCCTCCGTCTTATATAAGTTATATATCCTGCCAGCCCCCAGTCTTCTGATTATGATAGGACTGAAAGATCTGTAGACTTTAAAAACTTTACAAGCTTCTATCCTAGACTCCCTCCAAGTCCGGTTTACAACTAAACCGGATGCTGATAGTAGCATAACTTTGCGTTTCTAGTCCCCAAGGGCCGGTTTAATCAATATGAATGAGCCAGTCCTATTGATCATTGTAAAAGAATAGAACTAAACTGTATAGCCCCCATGACTCGACTGAGATTGTTGATAGCTCACCCGGCTCATCTTTAGGAAGAAACAAGCAATATGCATTAGCCCCCAAGTGACAAGTGTTGTTGCTTGCAAAGCACTTGGGACTTTAGAAAATCCATTTCCGTTGAAAAAAATGCGTTGACAGACATTAGCCCCCAAGTGCCAAGTGGTTTCACTTGCAAAGTGCTTGTGACTTAACTGTTGTAATCCGCCTTGAAATATATTTGATAAACTTGTGCTTTATGCAAGTTGCTACTGCTGAACTAGAGTCTCAACTGAACGATGCCAATACTCGGCTGGCGGCTCAAGAAAATGAGATCTGGAAAGCTGAATCAAAATTCTAGTTCAGTGTGTCTGAGTCGGAAAAATTGAAGACCAGTTTGGCTGATGATAAAAAGGCTTGGTTAAGTTGGAAAAATTGATAACCAGTTTAAAACACCATGTGTCTCAGATGGTTTCTGCTATCTTTAGTAAGTTCCCATGTTATTTATCCAAAGTAAGTTTTTGTCGTCATAATGTAAGCCGCCACTTAACCAATCTTTGAACTTTTTCAGGTCCCAGGAGCAGCAACCTTAGCCAAGACACACTGGTGAAGCTCAAGGCGGTGTATACTCTTGTTGAGCAATTATACACTGGAGCTCAGCAGTCTCTTGCTACTATCTCCGCAACGAATCGAGGACCAAATCTGTTAAGTGATGTTTTGAACAAACTATCCATCTTACCCACCAGGTTTCAGGAAATCAAACGGTCTTGTGCTAGAGCTGGAGCTATAACAGCCTTGAGCCGTGCCAAAGCATGGGTACCCGAACTAGACCCGACAGATGTAGCTAGTCGGTATCCTAGTGTGAAGGAAGATGGAACCTCTTTTGACCAACAAGACTTTGCCACCTGTGTCAAAGAGATTCGTCCGCATGCAACAATCATCGCTGAAGAGACCAATCTCACCAAGTACCAGCCGGCTTACGATGCAGATAATCAGAAGATGCAGACTCCTTCGTATAAAGTGATGGATTTAATTCCACCGATTTGTAAGCATACTTTCGCCCCTGATATTGACCTGCCTGATCTGATTGACGATGAAGCTGAATTCGTCGCCTTGCGTGGCTTTGGCTGGTGCAAACCCAACTTATAGACGGTGGAGGAGGAAGACGAACCGGCAAGGGATGAATCACAACCTTCAAGCCAGCCAGGCCAAGATTCATGAACCATGGCCGATTTATCATCTGCTTTCTTTAAAAACATTTACCCTTTTGGGCACCAATCGCCTTGTAATAGGCTAGCTTTAAACTCTTATTCTGCTATGCCATCGTGCATATTTGCTGTGCATGACACTATTCATCCGCCATGTTAAGATATGCCATGTATGATGTATGATATTAGCAATTTTGAATCTGTTCCTGCATACAACAGGTGAAAAGTGTACTGGGGGTTTATCGCTGGATGGGTTATAATGCCTGATATAAACCATAGGAAACTATCACAGTTTATAACCAAGGTTGAACTAATTATAACCATATATGATTGAAAAACTTTCATACCTTTGATATTTGATCACATTGTTGGTTTACCAAGCTAGTGCGGTAAGGGTGATAACCCAAAATTTGAGCACTGGTAATTATCAGAGATTGCTGGTTTAAAAATAAAGTCGGACCGGGTTAATAAACACCGGATATCATCTTATCTCAAACTGGTGACTTGTAGTCAAAGCGAGGCGGGGTTAATAAACATCGGTGAATTATAATCATAAAGCTTTATAAGCCTCATCAAATAAACCTCAAAAAATAAAACTTGTCGGATAAAAACAAACGAAAAATGAGGCTTTTCATGGGCTGCCAGGCCGAAAATCGAGTGCTTTCACGGGCCACACAGCCACTGAGTTAAACCTATATACAAACCTTATAAGATGGACCTCACATAACCAATCGTCATTTTAACTTTGACAAGTTCAGTGTCCTCATAAGATTGACTTGTCAAACATTCGGCTGGTCATTCCAGGATTACCTGGGCAGAGTGGCTTACTTAAAAAGGCAAGATAACCCAGGGTTTTAGGTGAATACACCGAGCTTCCAAGCCTGGCTTTTAAGCCTATTAGAAGGGTTATAAGAACTCTTTGTTCTTTAGAACAAAAAAGCCCCCAAGTAATATTTTGAGCTGTGCTCAAGGGGCACCTATGTTTGAGTTGTGCTTTTGCAACAGACTCTCTTTGGTCCCTTTAACTTGGGTAAAAGCCCCCAAGATTATTTTTTGTGTGTGTGGCCAATAAGCCGCATCAAAGGGTAAGCATAACTTCGCTCTATAAAGAAAAAGCCCCCAAGTGACCAAAAACTCATTATTTAAAAGAAAAGCGATAGAGACCCTGCTTTAGCAGGGATGCCGGTTTATTATATTGATCATAATATATACATTGTCAAAAATATGTACATCAGAAGAGCCAGTGGCTCAAGTGTAGTAAGGCCTAAGATGAGCAATATTCCATGGCTGACGGGTCTCTTCCTCCGACGTGCATGAGTCCTTGTGGTCTCAAACATCGATAAGGTAATATGACCCGTTGTTCAGATTCTTGCTGACCACAAAGGGTCCTTCGCAAGGTGGGGATAACTTGTGCATATCTGGCTGATCCTGGATTAGCCGGAGCACCCGATTGACTTCTTGGAAAGTTCTGGTTTTAACCTGGCGGCTGTGGTAACGACGCAGATCTTGCTGGTAAATCATTGAACGAGCCGCCATGATGTCACGCTCCTCATCCAATAGGTCAAGTGCTTCCTGACGTGCTTTTTCATTGTCAGCTTCAACATAAGCCGCCACATGAGGTGAGTCATGACGGATGTCACTAGGGAGAACTGCCTCTGCTCCGTAAACCATGAAGAAAGGCGTGTATCCCATAGATCTATCAGGGGTGGTATTAATGCTCCATAACACGGAAGGTAACTCCTCCACCCAATAACCCGGCGTCCTCTACAGGTGAACCATAAGTCGGGGTTTGATGCCTCTCAAAATCTCTTGATTGCTCTCTTAGCTTGACCATTAGATTGGAGGTGAGACACTGACGATACATCAGGCCGGATATGCTCACGTTGACAAAATTCTTCCATAGCACCTTTAGAGAGATTAGTGCCATTGTCTGTTATGATGTTGTGTGGAAAGCCAAAATGAAAGATCACCTTCTTCATGAATTGAACCACCGTCGATGCGTCACACCTACTGACTGGCTCTGGCTCTACCCACTTAGTGAACTTATCAACCGCCACCAAAAGGTGGGTCTTCTTATCCTTGGATCTTTTGAAAGGTCCAACTATATCAAGCCCCAAACTGTAAATGGCCAAGTAATTGGAATCATCCTCAATTCTTGAGCCGACACATGAGCTCGTCATGAAAATTTCTGACATCCATCACACCTGCTAACCAGGTCCTCCGCATCAGCATGAGCTGTTAGCCAATAAAACCCATGACGAAAAGCTTTAGCCACGAGCGATTTTGAACCGGCATGATGACCACAGTCTCCATCATGAATCTGACACAGGATCTCACAGCCTCTTCTGGAGAAACATAACGTTGAAACGCCCCTGTGAAACTACGATGATGTATCCCTCCATTAACAATTGTCATTGACTTAGACCGCCGGGTTATCTACCTGGCTAAGGTTTCATCCTCAGGTAACTTGCCTCGGGTCATATAAGCCAAATAAGGGACTGTCCAATCCGTAATTACATAGAGCTGCCACCAACTGAGCTTCCAGGTCAGGAATAGCCAAACCCTCTTCTGTAGGTAAATTGACCGACGGGTTATGCAGATCGTCAAGAAAGACATTATGCAGCATCGGTTTACGTTGAGAACCCAACCGGCTTAAAGCATCCGCCGCCTCATTTTTTCTCCGATCAACATGCTCAACTTGATAACCCTTGAAGTGACCAGCAATAACGTCAACCTCTCATCAATAAGCCGCCATGAGTGGGTCCTTAGAATCCCAAGTACCAGAGACTTGCTGAGCCACCAAATCTGAGTCACCAAAGCACCTAACCAAGCTTAAGTTCATCTCCTTAGCCATCCGAAGACCGTGAAACAAGGCTTCATATCCAGCTGCATTGTTAGTACAAGGGAACATCAAACGGAGAACATAACAAAATTTATCACCTCGAGGGGAAGTGAGCACAACTCCAGCCCCCGAGCCCTCCAATTTCCTGGACCCATCAAAGTGAATAGTCCAGTATGTGTTATCTGGCTTTTCCTCGGGCATCTGCAGCTCTGTCCAGTCATTGATGAAATCCACCAGCGCCTGAGACTTGATGGCTGTGCGAGGCATATATTTCAAACCATGAGGACCAAGCTCAATGGCCCACTTGGCTACCCGACTTGTGGCTTCTCTATTCTGAATAATGTCCCCTAAAGGAGCAGAACACCCCAGAAAATATTGCTTAAGCTTCCGGCTGGCCACGAACACCCCATATACAAGCTTCTGCCAGTGCAAATATCTCTGCTTGGACTCAATAAGCACCTCACTGATGTAGTAAACCGGCCTTTGAACCGGATATTCCTTGCCTGCCTCCTTCCGTTCCACCACAATGGCTACACTAATAGCCCGGCTATTAGTAGCCACATATAACAACAAAGGCTCTTTATCAACAGGGGCAGCAAGCACGGGTGGCTCAGCCAGCTGTTTCTTCAAGTCCTCAAATGCTCCATTAGCGGCATCACTCAAGACAAAGTTATTTGTCTTTTTCATCATCTGATACAGGGGGGTGGCCTTCTCTCCCAACCGACTAAACGCTGCAATACGACCCGCCAGATATTGCACATCATTGACACACACAGGTTTAGCCAGAGAAGTGATGGCTTTGATATTCTCTGGTTTAGCTTCAATGCCCCTGTTAGACACCAAAAAACCCAAGAGTTTGCCTGCCGGCACACCAAAAACACACTTGGCCGGGTTAAGCATCATTTTATAAACCCGGAGATTATCAAAAGTTTCCTTTAAATCATCTATCAATGTCTCTTTCTCTCTGGTTTTCACCACAATATCATCCACATAAGCATGAACATTGCGCCCAATTTGATCATGAAGGCAATTTTGCACACATCTCTGATAAGTCGCCCGGGCACTCTTGAGTCCAAAAGGCATGGTCACATAGCAGAAGGATCCAAAGGGAGTTATGAAAGCCATCTTCTCCGGGTCCTTAACTACCATCTTGATCGGATGATAACCGGAATAAGCATCCAAAAAACTCAAACGCTCACAACCCGCCGTAGCATCGATAATCTGATCAATATGAGGGAGAGCAAAAGGATCAGCCGGACGCCTTGTTTAAATCCGTGTAGTCCACACACATTCGCCAAGTGCCGTTCTTCTTAAGTACTAGCACCGGGTAGGCCAACCACTCAGGATGGAAAGCTTCGATGATAAAACCGGCTGCCAAGATCCGGGCCACATTCTCTCCAATGGGCTTCCGCCTCTCTTCATTAAACCTACAGAGAAACTGCTTAACCAGCTTAAATTTTGGATCAATATTAAGAGTGTGCTCAGCAAGTTCCCTCGGTACACCCGGCATGTCTGAAGGCTTCCATGCAAAGATGTCGCGGTTCTCATGGATGAACTCAATGAGCGCGCTTTCCTATTTTGGATCCAGATTAGCACTGATACTGAACTGCTTGGATGAATCACCAGGAACAAAATACCTTCTTGGTATCATCCGCCGATTTAAACTTGATGACCGGATCATGCTCTGTAGTTGGCTTTTTCAAAGATGTCATATCCGCCGGATCAACATTGTCCTTATAGAATTTTAACTCCTCCGTTGCACAAACCGACTCAGCATAATCCGCATGATCTTCTTCACATTCCAGAGCTATCTTACGGCTCCCATGCACTGTAATGGTCCCCTTGTAACCCCACATCTTGAGTTGCAGATAAACATAACAAGGTCGTGCCATGAACTTGGCATAAGCCGACCGTCCAAACAGAGCGTGATACGGGCTGTGAATCTTGACTGCTTCAAAGGTCAATGTCTCTGACCTAGAGTCATGATCATCTCCAAAAGCAACTTCCAGAGCTATCTTACCAACTGGGTACGCCGACTTACCAGGCACCACGCCATGGAAAACAGTGTTTGACAGCTTAAGATTTTTATCAGTTAACCCCATGCGACGAAAAGTTTCATAATAAAGGATATTGATGCTGCTCCCTCCGTCCATGAGTACCTTGGTAAATTTATACCCTCCGACCTGAGGTGCGAGCACCAAAGCCAAGTGACCCGGATTATCAACCCGGGGCAGGTGATCTTCCCGACTCCACACGATGAGCTGCTCAGACTAGCGCAAGTAACAGGGAACCTCCGGATCAACGGCATTGACTGCCCTCTTATGAAGCTTCAGGTCACGCTTACATAAGCTAGTGGTGAAGACATGATATTGTCCACTATTCAACTGCTTCAGGTTGCTCTGGTAACCAGACTGTTGCTGCTGTTGACTCCCCTGACTACTCTGCCGATTGTAACAACCATTACCTTGATTTCCTTGGAATCCAGAGTTAGATCCGCCACCGCCATAACCCGGACCGTGAGAGCCGGATGCTGAACCGCCACCTGGCCCATGACTGTCTTGAAAAAGATTGGAAATATTGTACTCCTTCATAATATAACAATGCTTCCAAAGGTGCCTGGACGGTCTTTCTCGCGTACCATGTCTTGGGCAGGGCTGATTTAGCATCTGTTCAAGATTGAGGCCAGATCCTCCGGTTCGTGGGGACGGTTTACCCTTTCGACGCTGACCATTGTTCTGCGCATTGGTGTTAGCCACAAAGTCAAAACTATTATCAGCTTTGCGCTTAGTATTGCCTCCCTGGTTCGCCGGGTTATGCTACTGCCCCTTGGTGTTGCTGCTCTTCTTTCCCTTACCCGACTTTTCATCATCAGACTCGGGGTCCTTGGTACCATCAGAGTCAGCATACTTAACCAGAGCCGCCATCAGTGTCCCCATGTCATTGAAGTGGCGTTTGAGCCGCCCTAATTTCTGATTTAGGGGCGTGAAACGGCAATTGTTCTCCAACATCAACACTGCTGAGTCGGCATTGATGCGATCCGACTAGTGCAGGATTGTTCAGACCCAGCACACCCAATGGGTTGCCGACTCACCTTCTTCTTGGACACAGGAGGCTAAATCCACAATTGACATGGGATGCTTGCATGTATGCTTGAAATTCTAGATAAACCGGGCTTTTAACTCAGCCCATGACCCAATAAAATTGGCAGGGAGCCCCTTCAACCAAGTGCAGGCCATTCCCTCCAACATCAGGGGGAAATATTTAGCACACGCAACATCGTTGGCATCAAGCAATTCCATGGCCATCTCATAACTCTCAATCCATGCCTCATGAGGTAAATCGGCTGTATAGTTAGGCACCTTGTGAGGACCCTTGAAATCCTTTGGCAAACGCTCATTACGTAGATCCGGTACTAAGCATGGCATGCCCAAATTTCTAAAGGTTACCCCTAGCTCCACCGAAGTGGTTGGACGAACCGGAGTAGGTTGACGAGCCGCATATTGAGCCGCCAGCTCGGCCTCTCGATGCGCTCTACCTTGATCCACTATATTCTGAGCATCAACACCACTGCCCGTCGGGTTATGTCCACGAGGCGGGTTATGGTTCCTCCCACTGCTTGACACAGCCGGCTCATCGATATGTCTACTGTAACTCCGGCTCGGGCGGGGGTGGAATGAATCCCGCCACGGCTGTAAGAATAATCCTCCTGCTGAACCAGTGCTGTCTGAAGGAGCTCTATAGCCCTTCATGTTTCAACCGCCGTTGGTGACTCGCCTTCGACCGGGAGAGCTGCCAATCGTGACGCCGCACAGCGATCATGTTATCCAAAGGGTTAGAGTAATGACCCGGTGGCGTCGGCATGTGCTGCGGCGGGTTATTGTTCTAACGAGGCGGGTCCATCGTGCGCGGCTGAACCGGCATACCCGTCCCAGGCGCTTCGACCCGATTTACCACCGCCGGTTTACTGGTTCCTACTCCTGGCGTGTTAAAGATATTTCTTGCTTCGTAAATCAAGGGCAGACGAGTCTGATGCCTCCTCCTCATGACTTCATTTGAAGCGTTCTGATCTAGCATGAGCCGGTAAGACTGTGACTGAATCCATTGCGCCTGAGCATCGAAAGCAGCCCGCTCCAAGATGACATGATGTAGAGGAATTAAATCAAGGAATATGATGAAAACCCCATCTTTTTATCCCCGATGAAAACAATACAATATGTGCCTTGCTGCCCCTACTATCACTGGGAAAGGACACCGCAAGACTGAACCTGTCGCGGGAAACCACGGCCACCTATGGGACCAAAGTTCCCTTTCTGGTTCGGCGGGGGGATGTAACGTTGCACAAAGAGCACATGAGCGTGGAACAGCACGACAGAGATCACACAGGCAATCTTCACCCAGGTTCGGGCCACCGTGAGGCGTAAAACCCTACTCCTACTTTGGTGGATTGATGGTGGAAAAATGGTGGTGGGCACAACATGCTTGCCCGGCAGGGTTTCCTCGGGGCTGAAGCGCCTGTGCATATATGCGTATGTGAGGGAGTATATTAGGCACTCAACCATCCAACCCTTTCCACGGTTTCCTTGGGCCTCCTTTTATAGATCAAGGGGTCACCACAATGGAAAATCAGTCATTATGCACTGATTAGATAGCAAACAATGCTATCATACATAACTCTACAGGCTGACAGGGCGCATTAAATTTGCCGCTCAACGTCGCGTCACAGCTTGCCCGGCATGCGCTGCTGGGCTATTTTGCCAGCTTCGCGCCTGCTTACATGACACGTCTCAGGACGGGTGTCACTTGGAGATATTTTTTGTAGGAGGTGGCTGGCATGTGGCGAATAACAACCACTTAGTCACCTTGGAGCTTGACACCGCACTGATTGACGACTTGGGTCGTGATGAGGTGGTGCGGTGGCGTGGTTCTGCCTCCATAAGCCCCAACAGGCCTACCGGGGCGGCCAAAAGGCTTGCTTCCAAGGCAGACCCAACCTTGCCAGGTTCGCCTGCCCGGCAAGCACTACAAAAAATACACTTTCGTGATGATATGTGTTTGTCACAGTAGGTCACGTTTTCTATCATGCATGTACATCCATGACAAATTTATGATAGAATCAAGGTAGTCATACCTGTGCTGTCGTACAAGTGTTCCATGACATTACCAAAACTATCATCACGGAAGTGTCCACTTCCATGACGATAAATCGCGCGTCACAGAAGTTTTAACATCCCAAAATTCTAAATTTTGGAATGTTATAATAAATAGATAGATTTGATTGATTGTTTAATTGTCGTGTGATTGCTTGAGTGAAATTGAGTGTAATTCAAACTTTTCGAAAGTTAAATGAGAGGGAATAAAAGGACTTTCCCAAACTTTCATTTTGCATTTTATGATCTCCATGAATTCAAATACTTTTCATCACAAAACCCTCGAGAGAAGATAACATGACTGCTTCCATTTAAATGAAAAGGGTATTTGAAAATATTTGAATTTCATTGGGAAATATTTCAAACTCAGAAACTTTATGCAACCCAATGATATTCATGAGAGAAGATAAAATGACTTCTTCATAACATATGAAATATGAGTTGGAAGTTTTAAGAGAATTAAATTCAAAGTCCTTTCGAAATTATTTTCAATTCGGAGTAATTTGGGGTTTATTCAAATTATTTTTCTCCAAAATAAAAATATATGGAAAATAGGGTAACATGATTCCCTACATCATAAAATTGTAGATAAATAAATTTGAAGTCATTTTGGTATTTTTAAAATGATTTTTATTGGATTTTATTAGGGATGTAGCACTCTTTGAATTATTTGAATTTTTCTCGATTTAATTTGGCTTGACAAAAATGTTCATGTTGTAAAAAATATGTTTCTGAAAATTTTGATATATAATATGCCTATATAAAATTTTATTTTATTTTCTTTATTCAGATTTCCTTCTGTTTCTATTTAAAAAATAAAACTGTACGTGTGGCCCATGTTTATTTGTCGCCCACACGCGTAGCATAGTGGCAGCGGGCGCCTCATCTTTTTTTCTTAAATGGGCCAGGCCCAACCAGCCATTTTAGTTTTTTTACTTAGGCCAAATTTTGTTAAAAAAATATCAGCTCCGGCCTAACCGCCTTACGCGTTTAGCCCATGCGACGCGCCTTCCCTGTTTCGTTTTCTTTTCATCTACGTACATATATGTTTAGTCCCACATTGCCTAGCCTTTGACCCCTAAACTTCTTTTCCACCTATAAATATAGACCCATAGAGCTTTCAAAAATCATCCGATTTAGGTTAAATCAATCTTTTGGCTTGACTAGATTCATTTAAGAAAAATATTTTTCTCCTCTCCGGCGCGACTTCTGAAAATTGTCTTCTCTCTCCGAAATCGTCTTTTCTCTACCTTATAAAGGTATCTTTCTTCTTTTTTTCTTTTTTATACATCTGTAGTTTATTATTTCTAGACTAGTACGATATAATAATTACATTATCAATTAGTCTATGTATTTATACATTAGACCTAGATTTTTTTAGCGGTAGCTATTTTTTTCCGTAAAACAGCTTGGCCCTGATTTTTCAAATAGCCATAACTTTTTACTCGTTCATCCAAATTAGATGAAACCAGCGCCTATAATTTTGTCTTGTTTCCACCTATCTAGTGAACCTGTCACACCAACTTTTTGAAAATTTGAAATTTCAAAATTTGTTCAGATTCATATTCAAACTTCTTTTGATCATAACTTGAGTTTCGTAACTCTGATTTGGTTGATTCTTTTCTTAAATCGAAGCTCTTGACTTAAACTTTCTAATAAGGCCAAATTCACATAATTTTGGTACTGTTAGAAATTGTTTTATGTTGCAAGAGTTATTTGTTGGTTTTGAAGTTTTCCGAACTGTCTTCTTCGTTCTTCCAGATCTTTTGAGTGATTGCTTATGTATGGTTACTATTGCTTGCTCAAGATAGATTGAACAGAGTGTGACGAGTAGAACTATCAAGATTTATGAGTGCGAATCATCTTCATCAACTACACAAGGCAAGTTCACACTTTGATCATATCCTTTTCATACCGAGTTTTTATGCATTAGTTTCACCCTCAAACATTGCATGGTTAGGATTTGATAACATGTGGGTATTGGGAAGTAGTTGATGAGGTAGAACCTATTGTCCTGTATCAAACCCTGTGAGTTACTTATACGTTATGCTTATACTACTATGCTATGCTCGTAGACATGGATTTGGTTGATTGTATTCATGACAGATGTGAGAGTTCATAATTAATGGTTAACTTAAGGTGGCTACTTTAATACACATCTGGGTGGAATGGTAGGGGCACCCTGGAGCACCCAGTGGTTTGCCCAGGCACCTGGAGAACCCAGTGCTTGCCCAAGGGGATCCCGGAGGACCCGTGTGATCAACCTATGGAATGCCACCCAAGCTCAAAGGGATCATAAGATTATTCATGCTAGAAATTTCTGTGTGCATCCACAAGCCATTATGGGCTCTAGCATAGTTAAGTAAGTTGTGTGAGCTCTTGAAGAGGTGGACTAGCAGATGTAGGGGGATTTTAGGTGTACCGGTCTGCTCGGAGTAGAGAGTAAATGCTCCTGAAAGACTATGTCTCGGCCATCCATTTCTCAAACACCATGTAATGCGAGAAAATCAAACAGAGGAGACCGAGTCTTGTGGGGAAAAGTGCGCAAACCTCTGCAGAGTGTACAAACTAATCATGGTTAGCCGTGTCCCCGGTTATGGACATCTTGAGTCTATGGTACTTGGATTATCATATTGATCTCATCATGTTACTTAAATAATTTGTTAGGTTATTGATGTTAATTTGGGATTGAGTTGGAGGAACCTTCTCAATATTTTCAACCAACTTTGTAGTTAAACAAATTATATTCCTTTGTAGTAGGGAAAAATTGGCTTTTCGCAAAAACATGATAACCATAGAGATTTTCCACCAGCCATATATGCATGTAGTGATAGCTATTATTCATCATTATCCTATTGTGTGAATTTGCCAGAACATTCAATGTACTGACCCTTTGTGGCTGTAACGTCACATGTTGCAGGAATTCTTACGACGAGTAAGTTATACGTTAGGGTTATGATTTCTATACTCAACTTTTCCATTGATGTTGATGGGAATCCACAACCTTTGTTACTTCTGCTATATGTATTGAGGTAATAGTATTTAGTTACTTTATAGATGTGATTTACCTCTGTTATAAATTCTCGAGTACTGTGTGTGTCAGCATAGTGATCCGGGGATGACACTTAAGCACAGAGACTTGACCGTCTGAGGTCGGGTCACTACAAGATGGTATCAGAGCACATGTTGACTATAGGACGTGACCCCTAGAAACTGGCAATCCCATAGGAAAGATTTTCTCTACAACTTTCTTTTCAAATAGATCTTTTACCTCTCTTCTCTTCTGAGCTTATTCAAATATTCCCTTTTAGTGAGACCATACCCTTTTTCCCTTTTGACCACTCGAAGATTCGACTGATGAGTCCACTCCAAGAAGTATAAGATATCGGACAACTAAGACCACTTTGGAATGAAGAGGGTTTTACCGTGCATTACAATAATGGAAACTACAATGGTTGAAGACTCCGAAGACTAGGAGAATTTGAAGGCTCTGAAGAATTCCCAGATTTGTATGACCTAGGAAGATTACCCTTATGGAACTTGGCAGACTAATGAAGCTGTCCATACCCGAGATCAAGGTGTGTCGGTGAAAGACCGGAACATGGAGAGTTAAAAACTCAAAGTTTTCGTTAAGAAAACATTAAGGCTGGAGATATCAATTATGGAAGATAGCTCATGGAAATGACAAGGGCAGAAACATGGTTTTCCGTATGTCATCGCCACTGATACTAAGGTCACCGCGCTGAGTTAAACATACATTTCTTTGGAATGATTGGATGGTAGAAGGCTGATGAAGCACCTATCAACAAGATGAAGTTTTAACCTTAGTTGGTGTATCGCCAGGATTTGGAGTGTTACCTCAAGAAGTTTAGGATGGACCTGCAGGAAGCCATGTTTGACAAAGAAGTGTTACGTGAAGAACTTAGGACCCAGAAGCTGAAGGAAGCCAAGCTAGAGGAGCAAAACCTCAAGATACCGGAGATCCATCAGGAACTGAAGGACAGTAGGACCATGGTTCATGCCAAGGATGTTGAAACCCAGAAGTTTGGAATGCAACGCCAGAATATTGAAGGACGTCATGAGATACTTCGCATCAACAGAGATGATCTGGCAAAAGAACTTGAGAAGGACAAGCACGATCGGAAGTAGCCATCAGAGACATGAACAAGATGTGAAGAGTTTGACGACTTTGAAGATTCATTGACCTTTAGAAGACCAAACCACTGTTATATACCGACATTAGATGCGACGATTGTGAGCTATCATTTGTTTGATGTTATTCCGACAGCCACACATAAAATTTGTTTCTTCAAAAGTATTGTTTGCATTGTGTGTATCCCTCTCTATCTCTCTTATCTCACCCCAAAACCATGGACCCAATATAGGATGAATGGAGATGAGCTTGTATTTTCTGGACCGATGAGTCAATTGGAGACGGACCGATGGATTCAGAACATGGAAGATTTCATGAAGAATAGCACTATAGCCGGAAAGAATATGACCCAGCATGCTCTTCAGTGTTTTGAAAGAGGTGCTGCTACTTGGTGGAGGATGTACCAAACCATCAATGGATGGCAAGGAGTAACCACTTGGAAAGATTTTAAGTTGACTTTGCTAAAGTCTCGGTTTGTGTCCCAGAAATTGAAGCCTTCTGGAAATGATATGAAGAAACCTTGTGCATGCAAGCTTTGTGGAGAAATAGGACACAACCATAAAGAACACAAGGATGAATGCCCTAATGGTGAAGGAAGTCACCCACCTGAAGAATGCCCAACTAGGCAGATCACTTGTTTCTTGTGTGAAGGGACTACCCACTACCCTGCTCAGTGTCACATTTACCCCATGGTACAAAGAACCATCCAGCAAAAGAAAGAAGCAATGAAAGGAGCCCTCATGGAAATTTTAGAAGAATTCTATGATGAAGGAAGAGGTGGAGGACACACCCGAAGAAGAGCCAATTAAACTCTACACGAAGTCTTGCTATTCATGTGGAGAAGAAGGACACATCTCCCAGAATTGTATGAATGGGGATCTAGTAGAATTCCCGGCGGAGGAAGTAGAGTATGACCCACAGGAAATAGAAGCCCTGATTGGAACGAAAAAGTCCAGGAAGAGAAATAGATTGGATTTCAGGAAAGACTTGAGTCATATCACCTGTTTCAGGTGCAAGGAGTCAGGGCACTACCTTAGCAGTTGCCCAAAAAGGAAGCCGAGGACCCAAGGAGGCTATGTAATCACAAGGAAACCATGAGACTTGTCAGAAGTAATATGTTTCTGTTGTAATGAAGCAGGGCACTTTGCCAGAGATTTTCCCAAAGAGAAGGAGACTTGGGATAAATAGTTGAGTTGCAACAAAAGAAGTAGTAGTAGTAGAGGGAACATTTCTCTTACATTGAGGTGTTTATTTGAGGCATGTGATGGAAAATCGAGAGATTGTAATCATTGGAGAATAAATAAAGTTGGCATCATTGGTACTGATATGGATTTTATGAGTTGTTACTCTATGAAGAAGGATTTTTTTCGAGGATATGAGAAATATGGTCTATGGATGAATTTGTGCATTTCAAGGGTGGTAGTACCCTGTGAGGACCCTTGACCCCTGGAGAAGATAAGGATATTCCACTGAGTGGATTTCGGACAAAATGAGTATGAGTTTTGCCTTGATATGTGTGATACCCCAAGAGTACGGAGGGATGAAGTACTATTTGATATAATGGTGGTATGATGTTGGTAATATGGAGCAATGGTAATTCCAGGATGAGTCCGAGGCTGAGTAATCACGTCTGAGTTTGGTGCTAATAGAAGGAAGGGAGACAGTATATTTGGATGGATTTAAAAATGCTAGGAAGCTGGATGTTGGAATAGTGATCAGTTTCCCCAACGATGAGTTCAAGGATTTCAAGTGATGAGATGGGCCATAACCCACAGGCCCCAGGACCTACCAAGAAGCAAGCACACTCTTGCTGAAGGAAACACCCTGGAAGAAGTTACGATTTTTATCGACAGACGATCTTATAGGAGTTTACGCAAAACCTAAGAGATGTGAAGGAATGATAGATGTTTGTTCAGCTTGCAGAACTGATGGATTCATCCGAACATGGTTCGTTGACAAGAGAAATTCTGCAATGCTTGTGAGGATGACCGAGTGTTAGAATGCGAGATTCACTAAACCGTATACAAGGTAATGATTTGGGTGCGGGATGGATTGATCACCATACCGACTTACTCTTATTATTCGCCTTGCTATATGGGATGGTAAATCTGAGTGACTTACCCATAGTAGAGAGATGACGATCAAAACCTTGTTTAAACCTTAGAATGGTATAGGTATTTTTCCCTTGTACAAGGCAGTTGTTGCCAATCGTAGGACATACGGTGAGGTTCAACCCAGACCCATTTTCCTGCAGGAGAAACCATAAATTGATGACCACCATGAGATATCGATAGTTGATTAGTATTGGCGCCAGACCCGTGAGCTAAGAAGACCCAGTCATGGAAGAGCCTTACCAAGAAGAAATGACAGAAGAATTGCGGTAAAGGTTATGCCACTACCGGAAAAGCCCAGAGAATACCGGCCCTGTCAAGAATAAGGATGGACTATATGAGTATTGATGGGACCGTAACAACGTTTCTAAGGGTGGTAAAACCCCAGACCCCGGAGATGATCGATGGATTTTGAGAAGACCCCAAACCTAACCTATTTCTTTCTATCCTCTCCGAATCTCGAGGACGAGATTCATTTTAAGGGTGGTAGGTTTGTAACATCCCAAAATTGTAAATTTTGGAATGTTAAAATAAATAGATAGATTTGATTTATTGTTTGATTGTGGTGTGATTGCTTGAGTGAAATTGAGTATAATTCGAAACTTTTTGAAAGTTAAATGAGAGGGAATAAAAGGACTTTCCCAAACTTTCATTTTGAATTTTATGATCTCCATGAATTCAAATACTTTTCATCACAAAACCCTGGAGAGAAGATAACATGATGTAACGCCCTCGATGTGGCTATATCTCCCACGTGTCGAAGCACGACTTAGAGGCATAACCGCATTGAAAGCAATGTCGCAAGTGAGGTAATCTTCACACAACCCATGTAATACATAAGGGAAAGAGATACATAGTTGGCTTACAATCGCCACATCACACAATACATGAATAAGGCATTACATCATCCAGATACAATCAGGGTCCGACTACGGAACCAAAATAAAAGAAGATGTGGGGACCCCGACTCATAAGTCGTGATCACCGAATGCACGTGTACAGTGATCCCAGAGATCAATGCTCACTGAACACACAGAAGCTGAATAACAAGAGACTTACATCCATACATACCGTATTACACAAGTAGGACCATTATGGTCAAGTCTTGAGTATAGCATCGCAACGGAAATCTTCGTCGATAACTTGGACCCATGCCATCTGCCTTAACCCTACAAGCATTCTGACTGGGAAGCGTCCTAGCTCGCATGCTCGTCACCGAAGTATTCTTCTTCATATCATGTTCTCTCATGCCTGGCCAATAAAATAATCAGTGGCAAGCCAATGAGTACTTTGAATGTACTCGCAAGCAACCCAAGGGTGATAACAAAATAATTATGCAAGGCACTACTGCTAATTTGGCATTTGCGGAAAACTAGTTTTTCTCATGCAAGTATGATCAACATTTATCAAGGATATGAATGCGTCTGCAACAAGTATCAGGAGGTTACAGACATCAACATCGGGATAGAGTTGTGAACAACTCATACTCAAGCTCATCGTGACTTCCTCACGAATCACGTCAACAGGTTCACCATACCGTGTTGTTCGTCAGAAACATATGGACGTAGTCTAAGCAGCACCACCCAACTGTCCTTGACTGTGGACACGGCTATTCGAATAGTTTTACACTCTGCAGAGGTTGCACACTTTACCCACAAGATCCGGGGAACTTCCGTGTCATCCACGACCCGCGGTACCTCAAGTACCTGGGGGTAAGCACCCGATCACTATCTTTCCTAGACGACACTAACATAGAATCCACTCGATTGGCAGTAACCCCCGTGCCCAACATTTCACATCTTAAAATTGTGGAGCCTCGCTCCCATTTTCATCACATACCATAAGCACGGGGTACCAACGGTGTGTCCGGTGCCCTGTGAAGACAGTCATGGCCGTCCTACCTGGCACGACCCCGTCCTGAGAGAGCGCAACAACAACTCTCCTATCACTAGTAATGAGGGCTCCAAGCTAGTATCGGCCTAGGTAATCAATAATGCCCTTTCCCATATAAGGGTAGAGTGGTTGCGCATGTAAGGTTGGGACAGTCGACAAATCTTAAATCTAATCCGTCTCTGTAAACAACACTTTGATCGAGCCTCGGTACACTACCTATCCACCAAGTAGTGACCTAGTTCATCATCATCTCCCAGGGGCATTAGTGGCACCCACTGGGCTGTTTGCAAGTATGTCAAACCACACTTGTTTCTTTCCATGCATAACCTTGACCCACTTTGCGTAGCCATCTACTATATCATATTTCTACAACCCACCAACACAACTCTAAGCAAGGGTAGAGTCATGAACAATGCAAGTATCAATGGAGTATGCAACGGAGGCAAGCCTAGCAAGGTTGCCATTCAAGATATATATCATGCACTCGATGAAACAACGAAAATGCTATTATGATGAAAAAAATGGTTCATCATGGTCAAAGGGTTGCTTGCCTGGTTCATCACAGTCTTTAGATCTTCTGGTCCTTCTCCAAGTACTCCGTCTACTTCGGCAACTAACGTCGGAAACAATCACAATAAGCAACACAACAAGACAAGAATAAATGTGCTCTAAAAATATGAAGTTGACTTTTATTGGATACCTCTGGTCATATGAGGAATGACCAAAGTGATTTCATTGGAAGTGGATCAATGGATATTTCTAAATATTTCGATATGATGGAATCAAGGGGTTTATGGAATTGCAAGAAGTGTACAAAAACATATTTTTGAAAAATGAGAAAAGGCACCCATTTAACAAAACATGATTTTAGAAGCATCTAGGAGTTGGTTTCACTGGATTTGGAGTTCAAATGAATTTCCTATGAATTTGCAAAGTTGAAAAATATGAAGAAATGGCTCATTATTTTATGTGGTGCAGAAAGTATTAATAAAAATGTTCATAAACTAAGTTATGAACTTAGAAACATCTAGGAATTTGAATCATGGCATCTGGATCAAATTTGAGCCCTCTATGATTTTCTAAAGTTCATCACAGAAATGGAAAATGGGGTTTTAATAAATATTTCTGAAGAGAAGGTTTCTGGAAAAATGTGCAAATAGCACCATGTGATAGATCATGATTTGTGGATCCCCTAGAAATTTGAATCATCAAATTTGGAGTTGATTTGATTTATTTAAGTGCTTTTGAAGTCTACTGGGAAAAAGAAAAAGGGAAAGGGGGCTTTACCCTTATCATGCGCGCAAGGCGAGAGATAGGCAGCGGGCCGGCCCAGCCGCTCGGCTGCACGCGCGCAGGGGCCACGTCGGAGGCGGCTTCCTGAAAATACGCTTTCGCGCGGGAGAGGCGGTAATGGCGGAAGCCGTCTCCACTTAAACGGGTGGGCCCGCCCACTAGGTTGCTGACACGGGGGCCCCAGCGGCAGGTCACCTTCAACCTCCCGCGCGGCGCGACGGGAACAGAGGAGGCGAGGCCGAGCAGCGCCGGCGCTCTCCTCGGCGGCACAGGCCACCTCCGTCGACACCCAGCACACCGGCGTGCTCAGGAGAGCATGCCTCATCCGTCGAGGTGCGCCATAATCATTGGGGTGGTCGGACGCGAGCAGCGCATCGCCCGCGGCGGATGGTGGTGATGGTGAGGGTGGGACACGACGCTGTAGCCGCGGAGAGGAAGAAATGGAGCTCGGGAGATGTCCTTGGGGAGGTTTGTGATGCTCTGGTGGAGTCTAAAGGGGAGGGGAGAGACCACAGAGCGCGAATTTAGGAGGAGGCCGACGACATGGCTTCGGCCAAGCAGGTGGGCGGAGGGCACGAGAGGGAGAGGTAGGTTGGTCAAGGTGATGCACGGGAGGGGTATAGAGCAAACGGAGAACAGAGAGGGCTCGGGGTGGCCTTATATGGCGGGGCGATGGTGCACCGTGAGCCCATGCGCCGACGAGGCTGTTGCCGTCGCTGCAAGCCACATGGGCTCACGTGGGCGTGTCCGGGGTGTTTGTAGGGGTGGTCTACGCCCAGAGGAAAGGAGACAAGGAGCGGGGGAGCGTTAGGGCAGCGCGTGTGTGAGCATGCCCATTGGAGCTCTCGGGCGGCCGACGCGCGTGCGAATGGAGGCAGCAGGAGGGAGAAGGAGGAGGGGGCCAGGGGCGTGGCGTGTTGCGGACGTCGAGGCACCTCAACTGGCGTGAGGGGGAGGCTCGAGGTGGTCGGGTGGCTTGGGCAGAGAGCAACTACAGTGCGTGGGAGCACTGTATCGCGCTCTGGAGCACCCCTTTCGCATGCCATGGCATAAAAAGGGGGAAGTGGGCGCGGCCACTTGTGTCTAGTAGTGCTAGGGAGTAGTAAAGAAAGGGGAGGAAGCATTGGATCCTATGGAGGGCCATTGGAATGAGGAGGGAGGTGAGAAAGGAGAAGAATGTTGCTGTCCAGAAGGGTAAATGGGGGTGTTTCACCCCTCAATCATTGAGCTGAGGCCAGGGAAGAGTTAATGAAGATAGGAGAAGACTAGGAGGAGCTGTGGTAAAAAGACAAGGTCATGGAGATTAGTGGAAGTGGTCAAAAAGGTGGTTTTGGAAATTTTGCAAAAGGTGTTTGTTGCTTGTTTGGGCAAGGAAAAGGATTCCATTTGGCATGAGACTCCACAGGGTGAAATGACACATATAATTAGGGCCTTCCACCAATTTGGAGCTTATTTGGGCAAAGTTGCCAATGCAACTTTTGTAAACCCTAGAAATTAGTAGAAATGAACTTGTGTAGATCTAGTTGAGGAAATCACTTCCCCTTGATGAACCACTTGGTGTAGTGGCCTCATTTGGTCATGTGAACATTCCCACAAAAGTTGGGGTCAAGGAGAGAAAGTTGGCAGTACAAACTTGTTCAAATTTGATTCTGGTCAGAGAGGGTTTTGGGGTACTTTGATCAAGATAACATTCTCTCCAACCTGTGCCATTTGGTCTAGATTCATTATTACACCATTTTAGAATGTGCACCAAGTTTGAGAGCATTTGGACATGTTTGACAGTGCAAAGCTGTTCAAACTTGAAAAAGGACATAAGTGGTTTTGAGAGGGTTTCATGGGGTTATACTGCTCTCCATGACATGGTACTTGGCAAGATCATCAAACATGTCATATGTGACATGATAGAATTTTCTTGGAATTTTTGGGGAATATTTCCTTTGTAAATATTTCAAAAGCTTGGAATATCCAAAAAGGGTTTTTGAGGGATTTGACCAATATTTTGATCATGACCATGTGTTGAAACTCTTATATATGGGAAATACATGCCCCCTGAGTTTCCCTGATTTTTGTCAAATATTTTTGAAACAATAAAATAATTTTTCCCTATTAAAGACCATTTCTGGCCTTAAGAAAAAACTTTTAAATAAAATAGGAAAATAACTTTTAAAATTATATATTTGTGGTTTCTGGGAATCCTATATCTAATAGGTTTCAAATATACCTTTTGAAAGATTTTTCACACCTCAAATCAAGTACTTGCAGTGCAAATCTCAATTCAAGGGTTTTTGGAAAACTAATTTTAGAAAATACTTTTTGGCCAAATTATTTTTGTAAGAAATTATTTTTATGTCCTATACACATGGCATGATCATTGGTTCAAGAGTTTGGAGCAAGGAGATGAAGTATAGGAGTTGGAGAATTTATTTGATTTTTAGAGCACTTGCAAACAACAGACAAAAATCCAAACAAGGCAAGGTCCAAAACCCTCAAAAGTTTTTGTCAGACCACATTTTATCATGATTTATTAGCTTAAGCGTTGTGGCATGAAAATCAGGGTGTGACAGAAGACTACCCCAAATACTACACAGATCCTCGATCGACCCCAACTGGGCTCCACTACTGATCAACTAGAATGAAACAACCTAAAGAACAAGATCTTCCTCGAGCTCCTCCTTGAGCTTGGTTGTGCCATCTGCATGGTAACATCGGCACCTGCAAACTGGTTTTGGAAGTATCTGTGAGTCACGGCGACTCAGCAATCTCACACCCTCGCGATCAAGACTATTTAAGCTTATAGGTAGGGTAAAACGTATGAGGTGGAGCTGCAGCAAGCGACTAGCATATTTGGTGGCTAACATACGCAAATGAGAGCAAGAAGAGAAGGCAAAAGCACGGTCGAACAACTATGATCAAGAAGTGATCCTAGAACAACCTACGTCAAGCATAACTCCAACACCGTGTTCACTTCCCGGACTCCGCCAAGAAGAGACCATCACGGTTACACACGCGGTTGATGTATTTTAATTAAGATCAACTTCAGGTTTTCTACAACCGGACATTAACAAATTCCCATCTGCCCATAACCGCGGGCACAGCTTTCGAAAGTTCAAATCCCTGTAGGGGTGTCCCAACTTAGCACATCACAAGCTCTCACGGTCAACGAAGGATATTCCTTCTAGCGAAAAGACCCGATCAGGCTCGGAATCCCGGTTACAAGACATTTCGACAATGGTAAAACAAGACCAGCAAAGCCACCCGAATGTGCCAACAAATCCCGATAGGAGCTGCACATATCTCGTTCTCAGGGCACACCAGATTGTCCAAACTTCCGGTAGGCATGCCCAGAGTTGCCCCTGGTGGCCACCGGCGGCTGACAAGTTGGACCAACACTCAGAGGAGCACTGGCTCGGGGGTTTAAATAAAGATGACCCTTGGGCAGGCCTATCCAAGGGAAAGAAAAGGCTAGGTGGCAAATGGTAAAACCAATGTTGGGCCTTGCCGGAGGAGTTTTATTCAAGGCGAACTGTCAAGGGGTTCCCATTATAACCTAACCGCGTAAGGAACGCAAAATCCGGGAACATAACACTGATATGAAGGAAACTAGGGCGGCAAGAGTGGAACAAAACACCAGGCATAAGGCTGAGCCTTCCACCCTTTACCAAGTATATAGATGCATTAATTAAATAAGAGATATTGTGATATCCCAACAAAATATCCATGTTCCAACATGGAACAAGCTCCAATCTTCACCTGCAACTAACAACGCTAAGAGAGGGGCTGAGCAAAGCGGTAACATAGCCAAACAACGGTTTGCTAGGAAAAAGCTGGGTTAGAGGCTTGGTTTAACAATATGGGAGGCATGATAAGCAAGTGGTAGGTATCGCAACATAGGCATAGCAAAAGAGCGAGCAACTAGCAAGCAAAGATAGAAGTGATTTCGAGGGCATGGTCATCTTGCCTGAAATCCCGCAAGGAAGAAGAACGAGTCCATGCAGAAGACAAACGGACGTTGTCGAACAGGTCCTCACAAACGCGATGTTATCGGAACTAACCCGAAGAAGCAACACCGGAAAGAAGAAAACAACATGGTAAACAACCATCACATAAACATGGCACGATGCGCAAACAAGTATGATGCATGTCCGGTTTAATGAGACATGTCATGGCAAAGTGCACAAGCAACCCTGCAAATTAAGTGGAGCTCAATATGCAATGAATTGCATATTGACGAAACACCACGACAAGTTATTTAGTTCGATCTCGTTTATGTGCCCAACAATATTAAATGTTGTTAAACATGGCAAGAGGGTGAAGCAAAGTAAAACTACCTATCCAGTCAAGGTTAAATGAGGCCGGAACAACAAAACAACAAGTCCAGAAACTCCTCATGTGCATATTTTGGTTATGGTACTGTTCTGCCCTAAACTTAATTTTAGAGTTATTAAACATGCAAAGTAAGGCCACCATGTTAAACTAGGCATTTTTCTACCCCATTTACATATAAAGATTATTTAAAGCCGAGCTACGGTTATTTAGTTATGAATTAAACCGTTTTAGCAAGTTATTTAAGAAAATTTAAACAAACAACATCTTACACATTTTAAACATAGATGAAAGTTGCATATTATTAAACTAGATGAAATTCTAAGCAAGTTTCATATTAAGTTTGTTTTAATCCGATGCATGGTTGTGAAGATAGTAAATGCATGAAGTTTAGGGGCCGTTCTGCAAAACTGGCACTCTCTGGGAAAAACTAAATTCTTTGGACAGGAAAAAAACATGATGGGCTAGAACTGAATTGGCCCAGCAGTAGGAAAAGAAAGTTGAGGCGCTGGGGGTGGCCTGACCCATGGGCCTTGGCCCGACTCGGTGGAGAGGTTGGGCCGCAACGACTTGCTGGGCCGCGGACGGGGCGCGATGAGGCACGAAGCGAGGCCGGCCCGTGCGAGCGATGCGGTCAACACGTCGAGTGGAGCGGGTGCTCGCTTTTGATTCAGAGGAAGCAAGGTGCGGCGCTGGTCTCCCTCGCGACAGAGGCAGCAGGGACATGGCTAGGATGCAATGGACGGGGCGCGGCTTGCTAGGACTTGGGCGGCTCGATGAAGAGGAGCAGCAGCGGATACGGCGGCGCCCGGGACTCCGGCGGCGCAGGGGCGCCGAGGCACTGGGCGACGAGATGATCTTGCTCGATGCAGACAGCGGAAGCCAGGGGCGCGAAGGGGGCCGCGACGATGGACTTGGCAAGGGCGGGAGGTGAGGCGGATCCAGGCGATGGCGCGACAGAGCAGGCGCGAGGGCGTTCTCAGCAGCGGCGCTAGTTAAGACGGTGACGAGGCGTTGCAAGGCATCCACGGCGGCGGGGTCTTCCTGTCGAGAGAGAAATAAGAACAGAGAGAGATAATTGAGGGAGAAATGGGAGGAGCACGGGAAGGAGAAGAAGGGGGCGACGCTCATCTGGTAATGGTCGCCGGAGACGTGGTTTGCCGGGGCGGCGGGGACGACACGAGTCAGGAGGCGACAGGGAGCTTCTCTCTCTGGCTCACGGTGAGGGCAATAGGGATTTTGCGTGGGCTGTGGTGGTTGGATAGATCGGTGCATGGATTGGATCGAATGGATTCCGGTGGGGATTGGTCGGTGATGGATCCAAGGAGAGACCAAGTGGCGACGGGATGGATCCTGAGAGAGAGGAAAAGGCAGGTAGGTGGCGGCAGAGGGACAAGGCTCCTAGATTTAAGGGTTAGGTTGATTTGGTAGGTGGTGGTCTATAAATATAAGGAAAAGGGGGAGTTTGGATCATCTGATCAAAATCGGACGGTTCAGAAAGAATAGGCTAGGGAGTCCAAATAATAAAACGGTGATATTTTGTAGACGTTAGGGGATGATCCGGACACAACGGTAGCGACAGACCGGGTCGGGTCCGGGACAACTTTCGGACGCGCGCGCGAGGAGGGCCGCGGGCATAACCGAGAGAGGGGTAGGCATGGGCCTACGAGGACTGTGGAGAGCGGTTTGGACTGAGAGAAGAGGGGAGAGAGAGACCCGGCGATTGTTTCCGGAGACCAAAAACGTCCGACGTTAGACCGGCTATAATGCCGCTATAGTTTAATGGTTGGGCTATCAAACGAACTCCGAATGCGATGAAACTTGGCAGGAGGCCTACCTACAACATAACAAGACCACACGCCAACTCTCATCCCATTCTGAGAACATTTTTCGGCCACTTATAAAATAATATTACGGACATGCCGCGGGCGCATGCGAGTGTGTCTGGTCTCAGAACGGGTAGCAGAAGGAACTGGGGAAACCCGGACGGATGCAGGTTTTGAAAACATGATGATGCAATGCACATGATGACATGGCAAGATGCAACACGCAAGCGAATGACATGGCAACAGCATGGAATAACTGGCAGACACCTGGTGCAACGGTCTCGGGGCGTCACAACACTCCACCACTACGAGAGGATCTCGTCCCGAGATCTAGAATGGCACCAGAGGGAAAAACGGAAGAGAAAGAGAAGAGGTAAAACTAAGTTGCTTCTTTGACAAACGAGTGAAACCAAAGAACCTTGAGAGGTTGAACAAATTCGAGAAAAGAACACAACGAAGGTGAACATGGTCGAAAACACTCCGTTAGAAAAGAGGGACAAAGAACATTGCGAAAAACCTTGAGGTTGAAGGGCAAGATATATATTGAAACCACTCCGATTAATTCAAGATAGAGAAGGATTAAGAATGATATAATTTGGACAGCACTCCATCTGAGAAGGGACGCAAAACTTGATAAGATGAGAGAACTTGAAAAGAGGGCACGACACTCCGGTAAAATGGATAACACGAAAAGAACATGATCCTGACAAGAACAAGAAGAAGGTTTGAAGAGAGCAACATCACAATGCCTCCAAAAGAAGTGAGAGAATGGAACTGAATGAACGGGGGAGAAAAACAAGGTCTTGAGAGAGCACGCTTACACCAAAAGCTAGAACGAAGTTGTTGGGTTATCAACAACGAAAAGGATAAGCTTGATATGGACTTATAGAATACATCTCAAAATTATGAGGCGACAATCTGCCATTCCCGAAAAAAGATTGGATTGATATGAACAAGGAGACAACGAACTTATTTCACTATGAGGATAAATGAAGAACTTGTGTCATTTATAAGTACCATAATTATCAACAATCCTTAGGGAAGGCTTTAGGTGAAACATGACACAAGATAACTCCAGCGAAGAGGTTGATGGATTTAAAGTACCTCATTCTTAACAACATGTGAATCATGAAACATGAACTCAAATTATCAAGAATGACATAATACCACCTCCAATGATACGAAAGAAAGAATTGCACTCCGGATTGCAAGATGAAGAAAACTTGAGCTCCTCTGAAAAGAATCTCAATGAACACTTCGAGAAGGAATTAAATCCTTGATGAACCACCAAGTAGAGCCTCCATGAATAACTCCGGTAAACGAAAGGATGACAAAAAGAAAGGGAAGTTGAGAATATGAGGTGAAGCCTTGCGATGATTTAGATGGAGCTTCGCGACGATATAATGCAGAAAAACTTGGAACTCCGGAAAAGAAAAGATGAAACAACTGAAATCAAGAATTTTGATGAACCTTCGGAATAAGGAATTAAATCACTTGGATGAAACAATAACAAGAACTACATTACGCTTATCCTTCACCAATTCAAATTGATGACAAGAAATGGATTTTGGCATACTACTTATTCTCATAGAAAGGATTAAGATAGATATAGCACAAACTTGGGAAGATCTTCAATGAACCACCGTAAGAATTGAAACAACGAATAAAATGATATGATAAATGAAGGAAGAAGAATCTTGAGCGAACCACTGTAAGAATTAAAAATGAACAAAGAAAAGATAAGGAAGACACCGGGAAGAATTTAGCAAATGAACGAAGATGCTTGAGAGAATTTATATACATGAGAATGAAGAGATCACGAGCTGATAAGAGAATACTTGAATGATGCACCTGTATGATTTGGAGAACGAGAGTTGAAAGCTGGAATGAATAATTATGAGATGATGGGCTGCAAAGAATCAAACTGAAAAGACTCCTGAGTTGCTCTGGATGGGTGAAAAGAATTATCACGAACGAAAACTATTATGAGAAGACGGCATAAGGCTAGCACCATGAATCTTGAAGATAATGGAGCAAGATTAAAGAGAAACTCTTCTTCGGTCTTCAAAATTCCAAGAATGACGACGAGAAACATCACCATGAATTATTTAGACACTCCGGAAGAATCAAAACAAAGAGGTTGAGCCGATGATGAAAATAATTCGACAGATCTTGGAGAAAAACATGAGACTGATGATAATTCATTCTTATGTCAAACTTGAAAAGAATTTGAGAGTAACACCGGGAAAATTTGAAGAGTCAGGTAAGATCCTGGAAAAGACCTGTGGGTTAGGGCCCACTCAAAAGATACACCATTGAAAAGGTTTTGAAGAGAGATTGCACCGGTTGAATTAAATGGATTGAATGAGATAACAACCTCAAAATAACTTGGATGGATCGAGAATGTAACCATGAGTCTTCTGAGATATCTCCAGCACTCCGGAACAAGTGAATAGCGAGAAATGGATGATTATGAGGTGCACCGGCATGTGAAGGTATTAGAAAGGAGAAAAAGGATATGATCCACAAAGGTTGAATTGAATCCACTAGAGAGGATAAAAGAAACAAAGAATGTTAAACTTGAGGCTCCGTTAGAATCTTCATGAGCATCACCGGGTAAGAACATTGACGAAAAAGGAATGGAGAGACTTCACATGAATAAGATGGCCACTTGATCATGAAATCTGAATCCTTGAAGAAAAAGGGAGGGTGGGCGGGAAAAACAAAGGCAACTTGGAGACGGATGAAACAAACACCATTGAGAAAAACCGAGAGGTGTTCTTGCGATGTTAAAATGATTGGATCCACTTCAAGAGAAGCACACCAGTTGAAAAGGATTGACATGAAAATCTCGATTATCATGAAGGATTTGTATTCACATCGGAGTATGAGATCACCGTTTAGGAAAAGTATGGAATCAACACTTGGCATTGAAGCAACTCGAATACCACAACTCAAAAACAAAAAAAACAAAGGATTGGCTTGCGGAATAAGCCAGAACAAACATATGATAGAGATTTCGTCCGAAGTTTTCGTGGTGGGGCCTACACGGGCTCGATCGTACAGCACCATCATGTACAAGGCAGTGCACATGACATACGAAGCGTCCCCGAGTCGTCATAGCCAAGGACTCTTTAAGACACAACGAGACCACTGTAAAACCAACCGTGAATAGGCGGACCACTAGACGTCGAACCCCAATTTCATATCATACATCTGTTGGAAAGATATCCTAAGAGCTACTTGAATTCCCACTTATAAACTCCCGAAACTTTCCGGTTATGCAATCAGGTGTTGGGGATATAGGGGAAGCATACTATCTCACCCAAAACTAGCAAATCCTACATCCAGCTGTATCCATCCTTCAACACATAACCAAGAAACCTTCGGAAATTGTTTACCTCAACCTTCGAAAAGCATCTGTTATACGAGTTATGGAAATACTCCCGAACTCCCGCCCCAGTACTGGGTGGCGTCGAGGTTATCTCACCAACAACTGCATAAAAGAGATTTTCGATGTCGGCGAAACTAATCTCAGGTATTCCAGAACTGCAACGATAAAATTGTGATGACAACACCTCGGAGCTCAACTCCCCGGGACACTGCCACAACCCCTAAATGACAGGAGGCACCAAGAACAATGTTCTCATCACAAAACCATCAGAACAATTCCAAGATACCCACGTGATCCTAAAAAAATTAGTGAAATTTGAGAAGAGAAGAGTCAAAACTCTACGTCAGGATGCCTCACCAGAGCGATGAATGGACTGGGGAGTAAAAGAATTCCTAACTCTCCGATATATATAATTCCTAAATGACTCAAAACATTTTTCTAGACTAATAAACGCCAGCGATTCGATCAAGCAGGGGGCTCCTAAGGTCGGGGAAGGCTCTGATTACCAACTTGTAATTCCCTCGATGCGGCTATATCTCCCACGTGTCGAAGCACGACTTAGAGGCATAACCGCATTGAAAGCAATGTCGCAAGTGAGGTAATCTTCACACAACCCATGTAATACATAAGGGAAAGAGATACATAGTTGGCTTACAATCGCCACTTCACACAATACATGAATAAAGCATTACATCATCTAGATACAATCAGGGTCCGACTACGGAACCAAAATAAAAGAAGACTACCCCAAATACTACACAGATCCCCGATTGACCCCAACTGGGCTCCACTACTGATCAACTAGAACGAAACAACATAAAGAACAAGATCTTCCTCGAGCTCCTCCTTGAGCTCGGTTGTGCCATCTGCACGGTAACATCGGCACCTGCAAACTGGTTTTGGAAGTATCTGTGAGTCACGGGGACTCAGCAATCTCACACTCTCGCGATTAAGACTATTTAAGCTTATAGGTAGGGTAAAAGGTATGAGGTGGAGCTGCAGCAAGCGACTAGCATATTTGGTGGCTAACATACGCAAATGAGAGCGAGAAGAGAAGGCAAAAGCACGGTCGAACAACTATGATCAAGAAGTGATCCTAGAACAACCTACGTCAAGCATAACTCCAACACCGTGTTCACTTCCCGGACTCCGCCGAGAAGAGACCATCACGGTTACACACGCGGTTGATGTATTTTAATTAAGATCAACTTCAGGTTTTCTACAACCCGACATTAACAAATTCCCATCTTCCCATAACCTCGGACACGGCTTTTGAAAGTACAAATCCCTGCAGGGGTGTCCCAACTTAGCCCATCACAAGCTCTCACGGTCAACGAAGGATATTCCTTCTAGCGGGAAGACCCGATCAGGCTCGGAATCCCGGTTACAAGACATTTCGACAATGGTAAAACAAGACCAGCAAAGCCACCCGAATGTGCCGACAAATCCCGATAGGAGCTGCACATATCTCGTTCTCAGGGCACACCGGATTGTCCAAACTTCCGGTAGGCCAGCCCAGAGTTGCCCCTGGTGGCCACCGGCGGCTGACAAGTTGGACCAACACTCAGAGGAGCACTGGCCCGGGGGTTTAAATAAAGATGACCCTTGGGCAGGCCTACCCAAGGGAAAGAAAAGGCTAGGTGGCAAATGGTAAAACCAATGTTGGGCCTTGCTGGAGGAGTTTTATTCAAGGCGAACTGTCAAGGGGTTCCCATTATAACCCAACCGCGTAAGGAACGCAAAATCCGGGAACATAACACTGATATGACGGAAACTAGGGCGGCAAGAGTGGAACAAAACACTAGGCATAAGGCCGAGCCTTCCAACCTTTACCAAGTATATAGATGCATTAATTAAATAAGAGATATTGTGATATCTCAACAAAATATCCATGTTCCAACATGGAACAAGCTCCAATCTTCACCTGCAACTAACAACGCTATAAGAGGGGCTGAGCAAAGCGGTAACATAGCCAAACAACGGTTTGCTAGGACAAAGGTGGGTTAGAGGCTTGGTTTAACAATATGGGAGGCATGATAAGCAAGTGGTAGGTATCGTAGCATAGGCATAGCAAAAGAGCGAGCAACTAGCAATCAAGGATAGAAGTGATTTCGAGGGCATGGTTATCTTTCCTGAAATCCCGCAAGGAAGAAGAACGAGTCCATGCAGAAGACAAACGGACGTAGTCGAACAGGTCCTCACAAACACGACGTTATCGGAACTAACCCGAAGAAGCAACACCAGAAAGAAGCAAACAACATGGTAACCAACCATCACATAAACATGGCACGATGCGTAAACAAGTATGACGCATGTCTGGTTTAATGAGACATGGCATGGCAAAGTGCACAAGCAACCCTACAAATTAAGTGGAGCTCAATATGCAATGAATTGCATATTGACGAAACACCACGACAAGTTATTTAGTTCGATCTCGTTTATGTGCCCAACAATATTAAATGTTGTTAAACATGGCAAGAGGGTGAAGCAAAGTAAAACTACCTATCTAGTCAAGGTTAAATGAGGCCGGAACAACAAAACAACAAGTCCGGAAACTCCTCATGTGCATATTTTGGTTATGGTACTGTTCTGCCCTAAACATAATTTTAGAGTTATTAAACATGCAAAGTAAGTCCACCATGTTAAACTAGGCATTTTTCAACCCCATTTACATATAAAGGTTATTTAAAGCCGAGCTACGGTTATTTAGTGATGAATTAAACCGTTTTAGCAATTTATTTAAGCAAATTTAAACAAACAACATTTTACACATTTTAAACATAGATGAAAGTTGCATAAACTAGATGAAATTCTAAGAAAGTTTCATATTAAGTTTGTTTTAATCCGATGCATGGTTGTGAAGATATTAAATGCATGAAGTTTAGGGGCCGTTCTACAAAACTGGCACCCTCTGGGAAAAACTAAATTCTCTGGACAGGAAAAAAACATGATGGGCTGGAACTGAATTGGCCCAGCAGCAGGAAAAGAAAGGTGAGGCGCTGGGGGTGGCCTGACCCATGGGCCTTGGCCCGACTCGGTGGAGAGGTTGGGCCGCAGCGACTTGCTGGGCCGCGGACGGGGCGCGATGAGGCACGAAGCGAGGCCGGCCCGTGCGAGCGATGCGGTCAACACGTCGAGTGGAGCGAGTGCTCGCTTTCGATTCAGAGGGAGCAAGGTGCGGCGCTGGTCTCCCTCGCGATAGAGGCAACTGGGACATGGCGAAGATGCAACGGACGGGGCGCGACTTGCTGGGACATGGGCGGCTCGATGAAGAGGAGCAGCAGTGGACACGGCGGTGCTGAGGACTCCGACGGCGCAGGGGCGCCGAGGCACTGGGCGACGAGCTGCTCTTGCTCGATGCAGACAGCGGCAGCCAGGGGCGCGAAGGGGGCCGTCGATGATGGACTTGTGTCAGGACCCCGACTCGATGTCACATCGATCTAGCTGGTAACACCTCATATCACTTTGCGGCCTCACGCACGGTATTCCCACGGGTGTCGCCTTACCTTTTCCCGGGACCGTTTGCACCTTTTGGCTCACGTATATGATAGTGTCGCTAGCATCCATATGATAAAGAGCCCGGGCTGACATGACTAGTCGTAAACCCAAAGTGGCACAGACTTACAAGGACAGGCATCCATGACCCAGCTTCGAACGTGTCGGTCATCAGCAAGTGGGTCCGGGCTGTAGCACTGGGCTAACAGGACTCCGGTAAACCGGGCTGTAGCGGGCTAACAGGACTCCGGTACTCAAAGCGTGACATTTCCCCGAAGGGACAGACACAGGAACGAAGAAGGACACATGCCGGCCAGCCTAAGTGTTCCAGAGCAGTAGCAAGCTACCATGGCTCAGCGGTAACACTAGGAGACATTTCCCGGTAAGAGAGGCTACTAAAGATAAACAACTAGATAGTCAGATCCCACACATACCAAGCATTTCAGTCATACACACAATATGCTCGATATGTGCAAATACAACGAAGCATCACAACATGACTCTATGACACAAGTACTTTATTTAAGGCTCAGTGAGCCATACATAACATACACCAAGGTACGGGTCTCACGACCCCACATACAAGTCATACAGTCATACAAACCAGCAGCGGAAATAACTTGTCTGGGTACAGACAACTAGTAAAATAAAAGAGGCTTGGAAAGCCTAGCTATACTACGTGGTCCTTCACAAGCTCAGGGTCACCACCTGGGTCTTTAGCCTACTCGTTGATGTCAACGTCTACATAGAACCCATCAGAAGGGGTTGCAGCGTCTTCTGTAAAAATGTAGATTATAGCAACATGAGTACAAAGGTACTCAGCAAGACTTACAACAGATCCTACATACATGCATAGTATCAAGAAGGGTTGGTGGAGTTATTGCAGCAAGCCAGCTTTGACTCTTGGCTAGGCTATCCTACGATACTCCAACTTGAAATGGTTTTGCGCACACGAGTCCACTACTCACCAATTCAATACACTACCGAGGATCCACCTCCGTCTTCCTACGGAAGAGCCATCCTCGGCACTCACACTTATCTTGAGGCTTTTAACAGTTTCCATTTACTTGTCTATGAACTGTATAGGCAACCAAGTAGTCCTTTACCGCGGACGCGGCTATTCGAATAGATTATGATAACCCTGCAGGGGTGTACTTCTTCATACATGTTTCCACCACTTAGCGTCTGCACACGACATGTGCTCGGCAGACTTCAAACGAAAGCCGACGTGGGTGTAGACGACGACCTACCTAAACACTTAAGCCTCTAGTCCAGGTTTATCGCCTATTCAGGTTCCATCCGCAGGGAGTCCGGCCGAGGTTTCCCATACGGCCCCGAACGATGTGAACAGGGTTCCCGAGATACCTAACGGGTATTCGGTACACCCGGCCACGTACCTACCGCATCACAGCCCACCCCTATGGTCAGCGCTGTCCACGGCCTCCAGTAGGCTACAAACACCAGAAACTACTTGCAACTCCTGGACAGAGAGCTAGGGTGAATAAGAAGTCGAGCGGGGTCATATTTCAGGGCCCAATGCATGGTAGTAGCTGTATCTTAAATCACGCATACAGATCTCAGTGCTTAAGGTCGGCTTCAATGAAACAACCCACCATGTACTCCTACATGGCCTCTCATCGACACCTTTACCAAATCATGTTCACCACACCACTCTTAATACCGACATGATCATTTCACTCCAGCCCATCACCCAGATGAACCAGACCTGACACGACTCTAAGCGTAGCAGGCATAGCAAGGTAGGAACAACACATACATATGGCTCAATCAACTCCTACACATGCTAGTGAGTTTCATCTAGTTACTGTGGCAATGACAGGTCATGCAGAGGAAATGGGTTCAACTACCGTAGCACACAGCAGTTTGAATCGCGTTGTCTTAATGCAGTAAAAGAGAGCAGGAGCGAGAACATGGGATTGTATCGATATGATCAAATGGTTGGTTGCTTGCCTGATGGTTCGATGCACTGATACGGTTCTTCGCTAGGGTAATCAGGGTACTCTTCGGGGACAGAACCTGCCGCAGAGAGCACCGATACACAAGCATTACCAAACAGTATGCAACAATATGATGCATGCATGAGACATGGCAAAATGAGTGTATTGGGCTAATGCAACTAAAACCAGGGGTGTTGAACAAATTTGAATCAAGGATTCAAATTTCAAATTCAAATATGGCCTTTTAAAGTGCCTTTTCTTGTTCTGCTTAAAACATCAATTTAACTTGTTTGATCATGCATGAAAATAGTACAGATGGATAGATTGGATTTTTCTGATCATTTTTATATATAACTTGTCCAATTTGGAGTTACAGAATAAAAGTTATGAATTTTTGAAGTTTAAATAATATTCTGGAATTTCCTGATTTAATTTAATTCCAGAAATATAATTATTGCGTCAGCATGACGTCAGCATGATGTCAGTGGTCAACTGTGGCTGGCTGAGGTCAAACCTGACGTGTGGGGCCCACACGTCAGTGACAGGGGGGGTTAAACATGATTAAATTAATCCTAATTAGGGGTTAGTGGCGCTGGGGCCCACTGTCAGTGTCAGGGGGGGTTGACTAACAGTAGTTAGCGCTAACCTAACCACCTGGCCGACAGGGCCCACGCGTCAGTGACCCTGGGGGGTCAAACCCCAGGTCGGACAAGTCAAACCCCACCGGCGACATGACGCCGGCGAGGCCCGAGACGGCGGCGAAAGTGCTTTTTGCCATTCCGGCAACCAAATGGACGGCGGAAGGCATCTACGTGTTGCTGAGGTTGAGCCGCGGCTATTGGTGGTGGTGGTTGGGCTCGGGGTGGCCGGAGTTGACGGCGGCGAGCTCGGCTGCGGCGGCCGGAGTTCGGGTGCGGTCGGGATCAGTGTTGCAGGGGGTTTGGGGAGGCGTTGGTGCGTGCTGCGTGCTCCTGGTGAGGTGGGGAGCACGATGGTGTGCTTGGTTGGGCTCTACGGCGACCGTGGCCACGACGGCGACATCGCCGGCGGCGTGGAGCTCTCGGCCGAGGTGGGGCTAGGGCCTAGAGGTCGAAAGAGACCAGGGAAGAAGGGGGAAACGATCCGGGGGCTCACCGCGGAGCTGCAGGGATGGTTAGCGGGCTCGGGGACGCGCTGGTGACGGTGAATTCGACGGCGACGACGGTCGGAGCCCGAAGAGGGGAACGGCGACGTGGCGGCGATGCAGGGCTTCCGGGGACCCGTGGAGCGGTGGGGAGGAAGAGGGAGTCGAGGCGGAGCTTCTGAGCTAGTCGGGGGAGCGAGGGGTGGCCGGAGACGATGGCTATGGCGAACGGCGGCGACGGTGGTGTTCGGCCATGAGAGAGAGAGAGCGAGGGAGAGGAGAGGAGAGCCGGGGGAGAGTGAGAGAGAGCAGGGGGAGAGGCGTGGCGTCGTCCAGGGCGTCGAGCGAGGAGGGGAGGGCAGGCAAGCAGGCGAGCAGGTGGCGTGGCGCGGTGGCGCGCGCGCGCGCCGGCCACACTCCCCTCCCTCTGTCGGGACGAAGACGACAGAGGAGGGAGGTGGCTGGGCCGGCTGCTGGCTGGGCCAGCCAGCTGGCTGGGCCGCACAGGGAGGAGCCCAGGTAAGCTTCTCCCTTTATATATTTTTCTGTTTTCTGTTTTTCTAATACTTCTGCAACTTTGTTGAATTAAATAAAATACCTAGGCTAGTTCAAAAATCACCAAACTATTCCTGGCCCATAGTTGGATTATTTCCAACATGAAACATTTTAGTTTGGAGGTATTTGAGCATTTAAATATTTTATATAATTTTAAATGCCCAAATTCAAATATTTATGAATTAATTCAAAAATCCTAAGATGGCCTAGGAAAATGTGCACCACTTTTGGCAGAGGTTCTGAACCAAGACAAAAATGATGGGCATTTTAGAAGGGCATATCAGGTTCATTGAAAATTATTTTAGTAAACCCTAGTTGGTTTCAGAGGGGACTGGGGGTTCTGTCATCCCCATTTCAAGTTTCTGATGAAAGAGTAACATGATGCAACACTCTAATGCATGACTAGCTAGGTTGTGACAACTCACCCCCACTCAAAAGAATCTCGTCCCGAGATTTGGGTTCCTCCGGGAAGAAGGCGGGGTACTCGAGTCGAAGACGATCCTCCCTTTCCCAAGTTGCTTCATCCTCAGAATGGTGCGACCATTGAACCTTGAGAAACTTGATGTTCTGGCGTCGAGTGGTACGCTCGGCCTGATCGAGGATACGAATGGGGTACTCTCGATATGTAAGATTATCCTGGAGATCAAACGTTTCGTGGTCCACTTCACGGATAGGATCCGAGAAGCAACGCCTGAGTTGAGAAACGTGGAAGACGTCGTGAACTCTGGAGAGGTGCGGAGGTAGTTCCAACTGGTAGGCAACTTCTCCTCGTTTGGCGAGAATGCGAAAAGGTCCAATGTAACGAGGAGCCAATTTGCCTTTGATACCGAAACGATGGGTTCCCTTCAGAGGGGTGACCCGAAGATAAGCCTTCTCGTCAACCTCGAAATTCATAGCCTTATGTTTTTGGTCATATTGACTCTTTTGACGAGATTGGGCTGTTTTCAACTTTTCACGAACGGTACGAACTTGTTCTTCTGCTTCCTGGATCATATCCGGGCCAAAGAATTGTCTTTCCCCGGTCTCTGACCAGTTAAGGGGTGTTCGACACCGTCGTCCATAGAGAACTTCAAAAGGGGCTTTACCCAAGCTAGATTGATAGCTGTTGTTGTAAGCGAATTCGGCGAACGGAAGGCACTTCTCCCAGTCCATTCCGAATGAGATAACAGAGGCTCGAAGCATGTCTTCTAGAATTTGGTTGACGCGTTCCACTTGACCACTCGACTGAGGGTGGAAAGCGGTGCTAAAGGAAAGACGGGTTCCCATAGCATTTTGGAAACTTTCCCAAAATTGAGAGGTGAAAAGACTTCCTCGATCCGAGTTAATTTCCAAAGGAACACCATGGAGAGACACTATTCGGGAGATGTATAAGTCTGCCAATTGACTGGCGGTTATACTCTCACGAACAGGTAAGAAATGGGCTACTTTGGAAAGACGATCGACAACGACAAAGATAGCATTATTCCCTCTCTTGGTCCTGGGAAAACCGGTAATGAAATCCATACCAATTTTATCCCATTTCCATTTAGGAATAGCTAGGGGTTGAAGGGTGCCAGCAGGCTGTTGATGCTCTGCTTTTACACGACGACAGACGTCGCAGTTAGCAATATACTGAGCAATTTCTCTCTTCATCCTAGTCCACCAGAACCTCTGGCGTAGGTCCTGATACATCTTAGTACTACCGGGATGAATAGTGAGAGGAGATTCATGAGCCTCCTTAAGGATCAACTGCCGTAGATGCCGGTTCTAGGGAACCACTAGACGGTTCTCAAAGTACACAACACCATGATCATTTGTGGAGAAACAACTAGCACCTCCGCTAGCAATGTTTTCCTTGATCTTAGCTATTCCCTTATCTCGCTTCTGGGCAGCAATGATTTGATCCGTAAGAGTAGGTTTCGCCACTAAGGTGGAGAGAAATCCTTGAGGAACAATGTGAAGGTTAAGCTTCCGAAATTCCTCATGGAGAAGCGGTTGACTTTGTTGTAACATCAGATTGTTACAATAAGATTTACGACTTAGCGCATCAGCCATGACGTTGGCTTTCCCTGGGGTGTAGGTTATTCCTAAGTCGAAGTCTGTGATCAATTCAACCCAACGTCTCTGCCTGAGATTAAAATCCGGTTGGGTGAAGATGTACTTCAGACTTTGGTGATCAGTGAATATTTCGCAACGATTACCGAGGAGGTAATGTCGCCAGGTCTTAAGTGCATAGACTACGGCTGCAAGCTCTAGATCATGAGTAGGATAATTCTCCTCATGTGGGTGCAATTGCCGTGAAGCGTAGGCAATTACGTGTCGATCTTGCATGAGGATGCAACCTAGTCCTTGTCGCGAGGCGTCGCAGTAGATAACAAAGTCCTTAGAGAAGTCTGGCGGTACCAGTACGGGAGCAGAAGTCAGGCGTCTTTTCAGTTCCTGAAAGCTGTGCTCACATTGTGGAGTCCATTCGAACTTTTTATCTTTCTTGAGGAGCTCGGTTAGAGGTTTAGCAACCTTGGAGAAGTTCTCGACAAAGCGACGACAATAGCTCGCTAAGCCTAGAAAACTCCGAACTTGCTTGACTGATTCGGGTGGAGTCCAGTTAAGGA
>NC_041386.1:349328857-349330464 GCF_002162155.2 Triticum dicoccoides
AAATCCGGTTGGGTGAAGATGTACTTCAGACTTTGGTGATCAGTGAATATTTCGCAACGATTACCGAGGAGGTAATGTCGCCAGGTCTTAAGTGCATAGACTACGGCTGCAAGCTCTAGATCATGAGTAGGATAATTCTCCTCATGTGGGTGCAATTGCCGTGAAGCGTAGGCAATTACGTGTCGATCTTGCATGAGGATGCAACCTAGTCCTTGTCGCGAGGCGTCGCAGTAGATAACAAAGTCCTTAGAGAAGTCTGGCGGTACCAGTACGGGAGCAGAAGTCAGGCGTCTTTTCAGTTCCTGAAAGCTGTGCTCACATTGTGGAGTCCATTCGAACTTTTTATCTTTCTTGAGGAGCTCGGTTAGAGGTTTAGCAACCTTGGAGAAGTTCTCGACAAAGCGACGACAATAGCTCGCTAAGCCTAGAAAACTCCGAACTTGCTTGACTGATTCGGGTGGAGTCCAGTTAAGGACAGCTTGAACTCGCTCAGGGTTAACAGCAATACCTTTACCAGATATTACATGACCCAGATAGGTCACTTCTGACAACCAGAATTCACATTTAGAAAATTTGGCATAAAGGCGATGCTCTCGAAGTTTTTGCAACACTAGTCTTAGATGTTCGGCATGTTCTTCCTCGTTCTTGGAGTAGATGAGTATATCATCGAGGTAAACCACGACGAATTTATCCAAATACTCCATGAAGATTGAGTTCATTAACCGAGAAAAGGTGGCTGGAGCGTTGGTTAATCCGAAGGACATGACAGTGTACTCGTATTGGCCATAACGAGTAACAAAGGCCGTTTTAGGAATGTCCCCGTTTCTGATTTTGATTTGATGGTAGCCCAACCTCAAATCCATTTTGGAGAAGACTGAGGATCCAGCGAGCTGATCGTACAGGTCGTTGATCCTGGGAAGCGGATATTTGTTCTTGATTGTGACCAAATTGACAGGTCGGTAATCTACAACCATCCGGTCCGTACCATCCTTCTTCTTGACGAATAGGACGGGGCAAGCCCACGGAGATGAGCCAGGTCGGATGAAACCCTTTTTGAAGGACTCATCGAGTTGTTTCTTAAGCTCGGCTAGTTCTAGGGGTGCCATCTTATAAGGTCTTCTAGCAATCGGAACGGTTCCTGGAATGAGGTCTATTACAAACTCAACATCCCTGTCAGGTGGAACACCTGGCAATTCCTCTGGAAAGACATCCGGGAAGTCACGGACTACCGGAACGTCCTCAAGGTCTGGCAAAGGGCTGGCGTTAAGAGAATATAATTGTCGCTTGGCTATTCGGGTCAAGACATTGACTATTTCTCCCGAAGGATGGGTGAGTTGAACAGTCCTAGAGAAGCAATCGATTTGGGCATGATGAGCCGACATCCAGTCCATGCCCAGAATGATGTTAATATCTGAAGATTTAAGGGCTATCAAAGACGCGAGGAAAACAAGTCGGTTGACTTGGATTTCATTTCCATAACTTACCCTAGAGGTCTGCCATCTAGAACCAGGGGTAGAGATTTCCATAGTGGATGGCATGTCACAGAATGCAACGTTATGCAAACGAGCATAACTTTCGGATATAAAAGAATGAGAGGCTCCTGTATC
>NC_041386.1:349330474-349407422 GCF_002162155.2 Triticum dicoccoides
CCACTTTTGGCAGAGGTTCTGAACCAAGACAAAAATGATGGGCATTTTAGAAGGGCATATCAGGTTCATTGAAAATTATTTTAGTAAACCCTAGTTGGTTTCAGAGGGGACTGGGGGTTCTGTCATCCCCATTTCAAGTTTCTGATGAAAGAGTAACATGATGCAACACTCTAATGCATGACTAGCTAGGTTGTGACAACTCACCCCCACTCAAAAGAATCTCGTCCCGAGATTTGGGTTCCTCCGGGAAGAAGGCGGGGTACTCGAGTCGAAGACGATCCTCCCTTTCCCAAGTTGCTTCATCCTCAGAATGGTGCGACCATTGAACCTTGAGAAACTTGATGTTCTGGCGTCGAGTGGTACGCTCGGCCTGATCGAGGATACGAATGGGGTACTCTCGATATGTAAGATTATCCTGGAGATCAAGCGTTTCGTGGTCCACTTCACGGATAGGATCCGAGAAGCAACACCTGAGTTGAGAAACGTGGAAGACGTCGTGAACTCTGGAGAGGTGCGGAGGTAGTTCCAACTGGTAGGCAACTTCTCCTCGTTTGGCGAGAATGCGAAAAGGTCCAATGTAACGAGGAGCCAATTTGCCTTTGATACCGAAACGATGGGTTCCCTTCAGAGGGGTGACCCGAAGATAAGCCTTCTCGTCAACCTCGAAATTCATAGCCTTATGTTTTCGGTCATATTGACTCTTTTGACGAGATTGGGCTGTTTTCAACTTTTCACGAACGATGCGAACTTGTTCTTCTGCTTCCTGGATCATATCCGGGCCAAAGAATTGTCTTTCCCCGGTCTCTGACCAGTTAAGGGGTGTTCGACACCGTCGTCCATAGAGAACTTCAAAAGGGGCTTTACCCAAGCTAGATTGATAGCTGTTGTTGTAAGCGAATTCGGCGAACGGAAGGCACTTCTCCCAGTCCATTCCGAATGAGATAACAGAGGCTCGAAGCATGTCTTCTAGAATTTGGTTGACGCGTTCCACTTGACCACTCGACTGAGGGTGGAAAGCGGTGCTAAAGGAAAGACGGGTTCCCATAGCATTTTGGAAACTTTCCCAAAATTGAGAGGTGAAAAGACTTCCTCGATCCGAGTTAATTTCCAAAGGAACACCATGGAGAGACACTATTCGGGAGATGTATAAGTCTGCCAATTGACTGGCGGTTATACTCTCACGAACAGGTAAGAAATGGGCTACTTTGGAAAGACGATCGACAACGACAAAGATAGCATTATTCCCTCTCTTGGTCCTGGGAAAACCGGTAATGAAATCCATACCAATTTTATCCCATTTCCATTCAGGAATAGCTAGGGGTTGAAGGGTGCCAGCAGGCCGTTGATGCTCTGCTTTTACACGACGACAGACGTCGCAGTTAGCAATATACTGAGCAATTTCTCTCTTCATCCTAGTCCACCAGAACCTCTGGCGTAGGTCCTGATACATCTTAGTACTACCGGGATGAATAGTGAGAGGAGATTCATGAGCCTCCTTAAGGATCAACTGCCGTAGATGCCGGTTCTAGGGAACCACTAGACGGTTCTCAAAGTACACAACACCATGATCATTTGTGGAGAAACAACTAGCACCTCCGCTAGCAATGTTTTCCTTGATCTTAGCTATTCCCTTATCTCGCTTCTGGGCAGCAATGATTTGATCCGTAAGAGTAGGTTTCGCCACTAAGGTGGAGAGAAATCCTTGAGGAACAATGTGAAGGTTAAGCTTCCGAAATTCCTCATGGAGAAGCGGTTGACTTTGTTGTAACATCAGATTGTTACAATAAGATTTACGACTTAGCGCATCAGCCATGACGTTGGCTTTCCCTGGGGTGTAGGTTATTCCTAAGTCGAAGTCTGTGATCAATTCAACCCAACGTCTCTGCCTGAGATTAAAATCCGGTTGGGTGAAGATGTACTTCAGACTTTGGTGATCAGTGAATATTTCGCAACGATTACCGAGGAGGTAATGTCGCCAGGTCTTAAGTGCATAGACTACGGCTGCAAGCTCTAGATCATGAGTAGGATAATTCTCCTCATGTGGGTGCAATTGCCGTGAAGCGTAGGCAATTACGTGTCGATCTTGCATGAGGATGCAACCTAGTCCTTGTCGCGAGGCGTCGCAGTAGATAACAAAGTCCTTAGAGAAGTCTGGCGGTACCAGTACGGGAGCAGAAGTCAGGCGTCTTTTCAGTTCCTGAAAGCTGTGCTCACATTGTGGAGTCCATTCGAACTTTTTATCTTTCTTGAGGAGCTCGGTTAGAGGTTTAGCAACCTTGGAGAAGTTCTCGACAAAGCGACGACAATAGCTCGCTAAGCCTAGAAAACTCCGAACTTGCTTGACTGATTCGGGTGGAGTCCAGTTAAGGACAGCTTGAACTCGCTCAGGGTTAACAGCAATACCTTTACCAGATATTACATGACCCAGATAGGTCACTTCTGACAACCAGAATTCACATTTAGAAAATTTGGCATAAAGGCGATGCTCTCGAAGTTTTTGCAACACTAGTCTTAGATGTTCGGCATGTTCTTCCTCGTTCTTGGAGTAGATGAGTATATCATCGAGGTAAACCACGACGAATTTATCCAAATACTCCATGAAGATTGAGTTCATTAACCGAGAAAAGGTGGCTGGAGCGTTGGTTAATCCGAAGGACATGACAGTGTACTCGTATTGGCCATAACGAGTAACAAAGGCCGTTTTAGGAATGTCCCCGTTTCTGATTTTGATTTGATGGTAGCCCAACCTCAAATCCATTTTGGAGAAGACTGAGGATCCAGCGAGCTGATCGTACAGGTCGTTGATCCTGGGAAGCGGATATTTGTTCTTGATTGTGACCAAATTGACAGGTCGGTAATCTACAACCATCCGGTCCGTACCATCCTTCTTCTTGACGAATAGGACGGGGCAAGCCCACGGAGATGAGCTAGGTTGGATGAAACCCTTTTTCAAGGACTCATCGAGTTGTTTCTTAAGCTCGGCTAGTTCTAGGGGTGCCATCTTATAAGGTCTTCTAGCAATCGGAACGGTTCCTGGAATGAGGTCTATTACAAACTCAACATCCCTGTCAGGTGGAACACCTGGCAATTCCTCTGGAAAGACATCCGGGAAGTCACGGACTACCGGAACGTCCTCAAGGTCTGGCAAAGGGCTGGCGTTAAGAGAATATAATTGTCGCTTGGCTATTCGGGTCAAGACATTGACTATTTCTCCCGAAGGATGGGTGAGTTGAACAGTCCTAGAGAAGCAATCGATTTGGGCATGATGAGCCGACATCCAGTCCATGCCCAGAATGATGTTAATATCTGAAGATTTAAGGGCTATCAAAGACGCGAGGAAAACAAGTCGGTTGACTTGGATTTCATTTCCATAACTTACCCTAGAGGTCTGCCATCTAGAACCAGGGGTAGAGATTTCCATAGTGGATGGCATGTCACAGAATGCAACGTTATGCAAACGAGCATAACTTTCGGATATAAAAGAATGAGAGGCTCCTGTATCGAAAAGAACAGATGCCGGTTGGCAGTTAACAAGAAGCGTACCGAGAACGACGTTGGGATCCTCTTGAGCTTCTTCGGCAGAGATACAGTTGACATGGCCACGTGAAGCGGTGACCGGCTTGGCGTGGAATATTTTTCCTGTCGGCTTGCCACGGCCAACAGCTTTAGCAGATTGATTGGGGTTGGTCTGGGGACACTCACGCATATAGTGACCAGATTCCCCACACTTGAAACAAGTCACGGAACTGGTACGTGGAGGAGCATTGTTAGTTGGACCCCCATAGGGCTTGGCTGGAGCAGACTGTTGAACGGGGCGAGGCGCCTGGAAGGATGGCCTCGGTGTAAACCTGGGTGGCAGGGCGGTGTTGGGTACCCACACGCGGCGCTTCTGAGGACCAGCACCGGATGAGGAACCCATGTCACGTCCATGCTTGCGTGTTGCGTCATAGTCAGTCTGACCAGTTTCAGCACTGATGGCTTTGTTGACAAGTTTCGAGAAAGATGTACACTCATGTAGACAGAGGTCGCGGCGAAGCTCAGGACTAAGGCCCTTACGGAACCTTGCTTGCTTCTTGGCATCGGTAGACACTTCCTCGGTTGCATATCGTGCGAGATTACCAAACTCCCTGCTGTAAGCATCCACAGAAAGTCGGCCTTGGGTGAAACTGCAAAATTCTTCACGTTTACGGTCCATGAGACCCTCCGGAATGTGATGTTCACGGAAAGCCTCGCTGAATTCAGCCCAAGTAGTGACATGGCCCGCTGGGCGCATAGCTCCATAATTCTCCCACCATAAACTGGCGGGGCCTTCAAGATGATATGCAGCAAAGGTGACCTTGTCAGCCTCCGCTACCAGCGCGGAACGCAGTTTATGAGAGATACTGCGAAGCCAGTCATCAGCGTCGAGAGGCTCGACGGAGTGGTGGAACGTGGGTGGATGCAATTTGATAAAATCACTGAGTGACACCACATTAGCCCTCTGATGGTGTGCTGTATTCTGTTCAATACGCTCCAACAAACGGTTTGTCTCCCGCTTGTTTCTCTCAGCTTCCATCATGACCTCGGCTAGTGAAGGAGGATGAGGCAGATTTGCATCCCTAGCTTCACTGCCTTCGGCCTGCTCTTGAGAAGCAGGGTTAGCACGCGTGTTGACCATCCTAGGAAATCAAGACAATGTTTTAGTCAGGATGGTAAAATTCCGACATAGGATTTATAATGTAAGAAATAACTCGGAATGCAAGATGATCATCCGTATGACATGGTAGATACAGAAACTGCTTCTTTATTCCATCGTCATACACACCATACAGAGTTTAGTACAAGACCAAACAAAGTACTATTACGGTGAAAAGAGGATTACATCTCATCGGAGGCATTCCAAGCTCCTATACATTATTTTTCTACACCTCCGGAAGGAGTACAAACTAGGTCATATCCCACGAGTCACGCGGGACGATAGACTACACAGCTAGTGCGAACTAGTGATACTACCACTAACTCAGACCGATCCGTAGTAGTCCTCGTAGAAGTCACCTCCATAGCCTGGGAGCTCAACATGATCATCTGGAAACAGACGGTCTCGCGGAGCTTGTGGACCATAGGGGCTAGGATGAGGCCTTGGACCAACAAACGGTGGCCTGCGGGGACCGCGAGGTGGGGTGATGCCTCCTACATCACGCCAAACCATCACGTCTGGCAGAGCAGATCTCACAGGATAGAGATCGCGCATATCTGAATATCCAGCTTGCACCGCCGGTGCGAACCGAGTCAAAGTGGCCCAGTGGTCAGCACGGGTGTTGAAGAGCTCTAGCCTTAAGGCCCGATTTTCACGGTCCTTATCCTCGAGCATCTCAGCAGTGGTGCGAGTCCGTGAATCCTCCTGAGTGGAGTCAACATAGATAGCCTGGAGATACCCTTGTGCTCCCGGAAGTGATCCTGGCATATACCGGAAATCAGAGTCCCGAAATATACCGGATCTGACTCGCATAATGGTCATCATAGAGTAGGCGGCGTCCTGCACAGCCATCTCAATAGTAACCCCGAGTCCATAGGAGCAGTGAAGAGGCTCGGTGGATCCAGGATAAGATGGAAATATCCTGACAGTGCAGAGATACTGGCTTTGATTGAAGTCCCGGAATTGCTCTTCGACCGTGTACTCGGGATACCAGCGGTATCCAGCCTCAGTCATTACCCTGACCAACTTAGCAGTATGGCCGGGTACATCTAGGCATCGAGTCAGGCGAACCACTTGATTGAGGTCGCGAGTGGCCATCTGAAAGCATATTTATAATGCAAAGGCGTTAGAATTTCTAGCAAAATTTCGGCAGCATAACAGCTGTAAATGCTCAAAAAGGATATTGAGACATTTGACAAAGGATTTCATACACACTCAACATCATCATATCAAAGTTCTGAACCATTCTGACTACATAATGTGGTAGTAGAACTGAACTAGGCTTGTAACCATCAAACTTATAAGGTACTACTGATTAGTAACACGTGATCCTGATAGAGGAATAGATCCTAATTCCTTAACCCCCGGTGGAAGAATGGACCGACTCAGATCAGAATATCATAAGGTATAAGGAGTAAAAAGAGCCTTACGTTCCATCCCACAAACAATTCCCCTACATATAACTAAAGAATTTCTAGACTCAACATCGACCAGTTTGGCTTGGAGAACCTACAGGCAGCCTGGCTCTGATGCCAACGCTGTCAGGACCCCGACTCGATGTCACATCGATCTAGCTGGTAACACCTCATATCACTTTGCGGCCTCACGCACGGTATTCCCACGGGTGTCGCCTTACCTTTTCCCGGGACCGTTTGCGCCTTTTGGCTCACGTATATGATAGTGTCGCTAGCATCCATATGATAAAGAGCCCGGGCTGACATGACTAGTCGTAAACCCAAAGTGGCACAGACTTACAAGGATAGGCATCCATGACCCAGCTTCGAACGTGTCGGTCATCAGCAAGTGGGTCCGGGCTGTAGCACTGGGCTAACAGGACTCCGGTAAATCGGGCTGTAGCGGGCTAACAGGACTCCGGTACTCAAAGCGTGACATTTCCCCGAAGGGACAGACACAGGAACGAAGAAGGACACATGCCGGCCAGCCTAAGTGTTCCAGAGCAGTAGCAAGCTACCATGGCTCAACGGTAACACTAGGAGACATTTCCCGGTAAGAGAGGCTACTAAAGATAAACAACTAGATAGTCAGATCCCACACATACCAAGCATTTCAGTCATACACACAATATGCTCGATATGTGCAAATACAACGAAGCATCACAACATGACTCTACGACACAAGTACTTTATTTAAGGCTCAGTGAGCCATACATAACATACACAAAGGTACGGGTCTGACGACCCCACATACAAGTCATACAGTCATACAAACCAGCAGCGGAAGTAGCTTGTCTGGGTACAGACAACTAGTAAAATAAAAGAGGCTTGGAAAGCCTAGCTATACTACGTGGTCCTTCACAAGCTCAGGGTCACCACCTGGGTCTTTAGCCTATTTGTTGATGTCAACGTCTACATAGAACCCATCAGAAGGGGTTGCAGCGTCTTCTGTAAAAATGTAGATTATAGCAACATGAGTACAAAGGTACTCAGCAAGACTTACAACAGATCCTACATACATGCATAGTATCAAGAAGGGTTGGTGGAGTTATTGCAGCAAGCCAGCTTTGACTCTTGGCTAGGCTATCCTACGATACTCCAACTTGAAATGGTTTTGCGCACACGAGTCCACTACTCACCAATTCAATACACTACCGAGGATCCACCTCCGTCTTCCTACGGAAGAGCCATCCTCGGCACTCACACTTATCTTGAGGCTTTTAACAGTTTCCATTTACTTGTCTATGAACTGTATAGGCAACCAAGTAGTCCTTTACCGCGGACGCGGCTATTCGAATAGATTATGATAACCCTGCAGGGGTGTACTTCTTCATACATGTTTCCACCACTTAGCGTCTGCACACGACATGTGCTCGGCAGACTTCAAGCGAAAGCCGACGTGGGTGTAGACCACGACCTACCTAAACACTTAAGCCTCTAGTCCAGGTTTATCGCCTATTCAGGTTCCATCCGCAGGGAGTCCGGCCGAGGTTTCCCATACGGCCCCGAACGATGTGAACAGGGTTCCCGAGATACCTAACGGGTATTCGGTACACCCGGCTACGTACCTACCGCATCACAGCCCACCCCTACGGTCAGCGCTGTCCACGGCCTCCAGTAGGCTACAAACACCAGAAACTACTTGCAACTCCTGGACAGAGAGCTAGGGTGAATAAGAAGTCGAGCGGGGTCATATTTCAGGGCCCAATGCATGGTAGTAGCTGTATCTTAAATCACGCATACAGATCTCAGTGCTTAAGGTCGGCTTCAATGAAACAACCCACCATGTACTCCTACATGGCCTCTCATCGATACCTTTACCAAATCGTGTTCACCACACCACTCTCATTACCGACATAATCATTTCACTCTAGCCCATCACCCAGATGAACCAGACCTGACACGACTCTAAGCATAGCAGGCATAGCAAGGTAGGAACAACACATACATATGGCTCAATCAACTCCTACACATGCTAGTGAGTTTCATCTAGTTACTGTGGCAATGACAGGTCATGCAGAGGAAATGGGTTCAACTACCGTAGCACACATCAGTTTGAATCGCGTTGTCTTAATGCAGTAAAAGAGAGCAGGAGCGAGAACATGGGATTGTATCGATATGATCAAATGGTTGGTTGCTTGCCTGATGGTTCGATGCACTGATACGGTTCTTCGCTAGGGTAATCAGGGTACTCTTCGGGGACAGAACCTGCCGCAGAGAGCACCGATACACAAGCATTACCAAACAGTATGCAACAATATGATGCATGCATGAGACATGGCAAAATGAGTGTATTGGGCTAATGCAACTAAAACCAGGGGTGTTTGAACAAATTTGAATCAAGGATTCAAATTTCAAATTCAAATATGGCCTTTTAAAGTGCCTTTTCTTGTTCTGCTTAAAACATCAATTTAACTTGTTTGATCATGCATGAAAATAGTACAGATGGATAGATTGGATTTTTCTGATCATTTTTCATATATAATTTGTCCAATTTGGAGTTACAGAATAAAAGTTATGAATTTTTGAAGTTTAAATAATATTCTGGAATTTCCTGATTTAATTTAATTCCAGAAATATAATTATTGCGTCAGCATGACGTCAGCATGACGTCAGTGGTCAGCTGTGGCTGGCTGAGGTCAAACCTGACGTGTGGGGCCCACACGTCAGTGACAGGGGGGGTTAAACAGGATTAAATTAATCCTAATTAGGGGTTAGTGGCACTGGGGCCCACTGTCAGTGTCAGGGGGGGTTGACTAACAGTAGTTAGCGCTAACCTAACCACCTGGCCGACAGGGCCCACGCGTCAGTGACCCTGGGGGGTCAAACCCCAGGTCGTACAAGTCAAACCCCACCGGCGACATGACGCCGGCGAGGCCCGAGACGGCGGCGAAAGTGCTTTTTGCCATTCCGGCAACCAAATGGACGGCGGAAGGCATCTACGTGTTGCTGAGGTTGAGCCGCGGCTATTGGTGGTGGTGGTTGGGCTCGGGGTGGCCGGAGTTGACGGCGGCGAGCTCGGCTGCGGCGGCCGGAGTTCGGGTGCGGTCGGGATCAGTGTTGCAGGGGGTTTGGGGAGGCGTTGGTGCATGCTGCGTGCTCCTGGTGAGGTGGGGAGCACGATGGTGTGCTTGGTTGGGCGCTACGGCGACCGTGGCCACGACGGCGACATCGCCGGCGGCGTGGAGCTCTCGGCCGAGGTGGGGCTAGGGCCTAGAGGTCGAAAGAGACCAGGGAAGAAGGGGGAAACGATCCGGGGGCTCACCGCGGAGCTGCAGGGATGGTTAGCGGGCTCGGGGACGCGCTGGTGACGGTGAATTCGACGGCGACGACGGTCGGAGCCCGAAGAGGGGAACGGCGACGTGGCGGCGATGCAGGGCTTCCGGGGACCCGTGGAGCGGTGGGGAGGAAGAGGGAGTCGAGGCGGAGCTTCTGAGCTAGTCGGGGGAGCGAGGGGTGGCCGGAGACGATGGCTATGGCGAACGGCGGCGACGGTGGTGTTCGGCCGTGAGAGAGAGAGAGCGAGGGAGAGGAGAGGAGAGCCGGGGGGAGAGTGAGAGAGAGCAGGGGGGGAGGCGTGGCGTCGTCCAGGGCGTCGAGCGAGGAGGGGAGGGCAGGCAAGCAGGCGAGCAGGTGGCGTGGCGTGGTGGCGCGCGCGCGCGCCGGCCACACTCCCCTCCCTCTGTCGGGACGAAGACGACAGAGGAGGGAGGTGGGCTGGGCCGGCTGCTGGCTGGGCCAGCCAGCTGGCTGGGCCGCACAGGGAGGAGCCCAGGTAAGCTTCTCCCTTTATATATTTTTCTGTTTTCTGTTTTTCTAATACTTCTGCAACTTTGTTGAATTAAATAAAATACCTAGGCTAGTTCAAAAATCACCAAACTATTCCTGGCCCATAGTTGGATTATTTCCAACATGAAACATTTTAGTTTGGAGGTATTTGAGCATTTAAATATTTTATATAATTTTAAATGCCCAAATTCAAATATTTATGAATTAATTCAAAAATCCTAAGATGGCCTAGGAAAATGTGCACCACTTTTGGCAGAGGTTATGAACCAAGACAAAAATGATGGGCATTTTAGAAGGGCATATCAGGTTCATTGAAAATTATTTTAGTAAACCCTAGTTGGTTTCAGAGGGGACTGGGGGTTCTGTCATCCCCATTTCAAGTTTCTGATGAAAGAGTAACATGATGCAACACTCTAATGCATGACTAGCTAGGTTGTGACAACTTGGCAAGGGTGGGAGGTGAGGCGGATCTGGGCGATGGCGCGGCGGAGCAGGCGCGAGGGCGTTCTCAGCGGCGGCGCTGGTTAAGATGGCGACGAGGCGTTGCAGGGCATCCACGGTGGCGGGGTCTTCCTGTCGACAAAGAAAGAAGAACAGAGAGAGATGAGAGAGGGAGAAACGGGAGGAGCACGGGAAGGAGAAGAAGGGGGCAACGCTCATCTGGTAATGGTCGCCGGAGACGTGGTTTGCTGGGGCGGCGGGGACGACACGAGTCAGGAGGCGACAGGGAGCTTCTCTCCCTGGCTCACGGTGAGGGGAACAGGGGTTCTGCGTGGGCTGTGGTGGTTGGATAGATCGGTGCATGGATTGGATCGAATGGATTCCGATGGGGATTGGTCGGTGATGGATCCAAGGAGAGACCAAGTGGCGACGGGATGGATCCCGAGAGAGAGGAAAAGGCAGATAGGTGGCGGCAGAGGGACAAGCCTCCTAGATTTTAGGGTTAGGTTGATTTGGTAGGTGGTGGTCTATAAATATAAGGAAAAGGGGGACTTTGGATCGTCTGATCAAAATCGGACGGTTCAGAAAGAATAGGCTAGGGAGTCCAAATAATAAAACGATGATATTTTGTAGACGTTAGGGGATGATCCGGACACAACGGTAGGGACAGCCCGGGTCGGGTCCGAGACAACTTTCGGACGCGCGCGCAAGGAGGGCCGCGGGTATAACCGAGAGAGGGGTAGTCATGGTCCTAGGAGGACTGTGGAGAGCGGTTTGGACTGAGAGAAGAGGGGAGAGAGAGACCCGACGACTGTTTCCGGAGACCGAAAACGTCCGACGTTAGTTCGACTATAATGCCGCTATAGTTTAATGGTTGGGCTATCAAACGGACTCCGAATGCGATGAAACTTGGCAAGCGGCCTACCTACAACATAACAAGACAACACGCCAACTCTCATCCCATTCTGAGAACATTTTCCGGCCACTTATAAAATAATATTACGGACATGCCACGGGCGCGTGCAACTGTGTCTGGGCTCAGAACGGACAACAGAAGGAACTGGGGAAACCCGGACGGATGCAGGTTTTGAAAACATGATGATGGAATGCACATGATGACATGACAAGATGCAACACGCAAGCGAATGACATGGAAACAACATCGAATAACTGGCAGACACCTGGCGCAACGGTCTCGGGGCATCACACATGACTTCTTCCATTTAAATGAAAATGGTATTTGAAAATATTTGAATTTCATTGGGAAATATTTCAAACTCAGAAACTTTATCCAACTCAATGATTTTCATGAGAGAAGATAAAATGACTTCTGCAAAACATATGTAATATGAGTTGGAAGTTTTAAGAGAATTAAATTCAAAGTCCTTTTGAAATTATTTTCAATTTGGAGTTATTTGGGTTTTATTCAAATTATTTTTCTCCAAAATAAAGATATATGGAAAATAGGGTAACATGATTCCCTACACCAGAAAATTGTAGATAAATAAATTTCAAGTCATTTTGGTATTTTAAAATGATTTTTATTGGATTTTAGTAGGGCAGTAGCACTCTTTGAATTATTTGAATTTTTCTCGATTTAATTTGGCTTGACAAAAATGTTCATGTTGTAAAAAATAATTTTCTGAAAATCTTGATATATAATATGCCTATATAAAATTTTATTTTATTTTCTTTATTCAGTTTTCCTTCTGTTTCTATTTATAAAATAAAACTGTACGTGCGGCCCATGTTTATTTGTCGCCCACACGAGTAGCATAGTGGCAGCAGGCGCCTCATTTTTTTTCCTAAATGGGCCAGGCCCAGCCAGCCATTCAGTTTTTTTACTTAGGCCAAATTTTGTTAAAAAAACATCAGCTGAGCGGCCGGCCGAGCTGCTTTACGCGTTTAGCCCAGGCGACGCGCCTTCCCTGTTTCGTTTTCTTTTCATCTACGTACATATATGTTTAACCCCACATTGCCTAGGCTTTGACCCATAAACCTCTTTTCGATCTATAAATATAGACTCATAGAGCTTTCAAAAATCATCCGATGCAGGTTAAATCAATATTTTGATTTGACTAGATTCATTTAAGAAAAATATTTTTCTCCTTTCCGGCGCGATTTCTGAAAATTATCTTCTCTCTCCGAAATCGTATTTTCTCTGGCTCATAAAGGTATCTTTCTTCGTCTTTTTCTTTTTTATACGTCCGTAGTTTATTATTTCTAGACTAGTACGATAGAATAATTATATTATCAATTAGTTTATGTATTTATACATTAGACCTAGATTTTTTTAGCCGTAGCTATTTTTCTTCCGTAAAACAGCTTGGCCCTGATTTTTCAAATAGCCATAACTTTTTACTCGTTCATCCAAATTAGATGAAACCAGCACCTATAGTTTTTTCTTGTTTCCACCTATCTAGTGAACCTGTCACATCAACTTTTTGAAAAAATTTCAAATTTTAAAATTTGTTCAGATTCATATTCAAACTTCTTTTGATCATAATTTGAGTTTCGTAACTCTGATTTGGTTGATTCTTTTGGCAAATTGAAGCTCTTGACCTAAACTTTCTGATAAGGTCAAATTCACATAATTTTTGTACTGTTAGAAATTGTTTTATGTTGCAACAGTTATTTGTTTGTTTTGATGTTTTTCGAACTGTCTTCTTCATTCTTCCAGATCTTTTGAGTGATTGCTTTTGTATGGTTACTATTGCTTGCTCACGATAGATTGAACGGAGTGTGACGAGTAGAACTATCAAGAGTTATGAGTGTGAATCACCTTCATCAACTGTACAAGGCAAGTTCAGACTTTGATCATATCCCTTTCATACCCAGTTTTTATGCATTAGTTTCACCCTTAAACATTGCATGGTTAGAATTTGATAACATGTGGGTATTGGGAAGTAGTTGATGAGGTAGAACCTATTGTTGTGTATCAAACCCTGTGAGTTACTTATACGTTATGCTTATACTACTATGCTATGCTCGTAGACGTGGATTTGGTTGAGTGTATTCATGACAGATGTCAGAGTTGATAATTAATGGTTAACTTAATGTTGCTACTTTAATACACATCTGGGTGGAATGGTAGGGGCACCCTGGAGCACCCAGTGGTTTGCCCGGGCACCTGGAGAACCCAGTGCTTGCCCAAGGGGATCCTGGAGGACCTGTGTGATCACCCTATGGAATGCCACCCAGGCTCAAAGGGGTCATAAGATTATTCATGCTAGAAACTTTCGTGTGCAGCCACAAGCCATTATGGGCTCTGGCATAGTTAAGTTGCGTGAGCTCTTGAAGAAGTGGACTAGCAGATGTAGGGGGATTGTAGGTGTACCGGTCCGCCCGGAGTAGAGAGTAAATGCTCCTGAAAGACCGTGTCTCGGTCATCCATTTCTCAAACACCATGTAGTGTGAGAAAATCAAACGGAGGAGATCGAGTCTTGTGGGGAAAAGTGCCCAACCTCTGCAGAGTGTACAAACTAATCATGGTTAGCCGTGTCCCCGGTTATGGACATCTTGAGTCTCTGGTACATGGATTATCATATTGATCTCATCACGTTACATAAATAATTTGTTGGGTTATTGATGTTAATTTGGGATTGATTTGAAGGAACCTTCTCAATATTTTCAACCAACTTTGTAGTTAAATAAATTATATTCCTTTGCAGTAGGGAAAAATTGGCTTTTCGCAAAAACATGATAACCATAGAGCTTTTCCACCAGCCATATATGCATGTAGTGATAGCGATTATTCATCATTATCCTATTGTGTGAATTTGCCAGTACATTCAATGTACTGACCCTTTGTGGCTGCAACATCCCATGTTGCAGGAATTCTTACGACAAGTAAGTGATATGTTAGGGTTACAATTTCTATACTCAACTTTGCCGTTGGTTTTGATGGGAATCCACAACCTTTGTTACTTCCTCTATATGGATTGAGGTAATAGTATTTACGGTACTTTATACATGTGATTTACCTCTGTTATAAATCCTCAAGTACTGTGTGTGTCAGCATACCGATCCAGGGATGACACTTAAGCACAGAGACTTGACCTGAGGTCGGGTCGCTACAGAAGTGCTTTCGTCAAGGGTGACCGACACGTGGCATCCACCATAACGGAACACTGTTAAGCTATCGGGTCCGGTTTTGGATCCGATAACCTGTTAACAGCCCCGACCAATGGGGATTTTCCATGTGTAAAATCATCGTTGGCTGGAGGAAACACGTGTCGGCTCACCATTGAGACAGATGTCAACCACTCATTGGACCCAAAGCGCCTATGATACACCGACACGTGGCACGGCCCAACAGAGGCCCATTCCTGTGAAAAGGCTGGCCTGTTTGACTTGGTCAAAAGGTGGCGGGCCGGCCCACGGCAAGCCTGTTATCGGCCTGTTTGCATATAGCCCATTTACAGCCCGCTATCCCAGGGCCCATTTACGGCCTATCTGAATTATGCCTAGTAGCATCATTTGGGCCATCCAATATAATTCCAGCCTGTTTTATCTTATGGCCCATGACGTCTTTTGGCCCATATGAGGCCCTTAGTAACCCTCGGCCCCTTAACGGCCCGTGGTAAAACTGGACCGTAATGAACAGTGTATCACTTTATACCCATTAACGATCCATTATTCCATTGGGCCGTTTCCAGCCCATGATATCTTTCGGCCTTCTCAGGGCCCATTTATTCTTGGCTCATTTCCAGCATTCGGTTACTTACGGCCCATTACTGTCATTTTCTGCTTGTGGGCCAAATTTAGCCCATGGTTACAGTCGACCCATTAATATGTTGGGCCATTTTCATGTCGAAAAAAACCCATTGGGTGGTTTTCATAGAGTTATCAAGTACGGCCAATAAATGACCCGTTATTTTCCATGAATAGTATGACCCATGATTGGCGAAATGATGATACGCCCCATAGAAGGCCCATGGATCCTATGGCCCGTAAAAGGCCCATGGATTGTACGGCCCGTAGAAGGCCCATGGATCCTATGGCCCCTAAAGAAGGCCAATGGATCCTACGGCCCGTAGAAGGCCCATGGATCATACGGCCCGCAGGAGGCCCATGGTTACAACAATCCGTGTGTTGCCATGATTGTTTTGGCCTAGTTTGCAAAAATAGGTTATTGTGGCCACTAGAAAAACACAGAAAAGAAACTGCAGTGACTACAAGCAAACAACTAAACAGTACAATAAGGAAATAAATAAGCAAGCAATTAACGCTAGCCTATTACCGCTATTACACATATTACATCCACTAGGCATCAAAGTTCGCCACCAATGCAAATATAGGGAACAAAGCAGCATATTACACACACTGGCCGTCAAAATTGGCCGCCAGTGCAAATAAACGCGGCACCAAAACAAGAGCATAACTGAAACAACTTCAGAAGAGCTCAAGAAACATGGTTATTAGATTTGTCCTGTTTAGTGCTAAAATCCTCCAACGCTTGCTTTTGCACCAGAAAGTATGCATCTGAATGCTCCAAGGACTTCCGTAGTCCTTCCGCTTCTTGTCGCAGCACAGCTGATCAATGTCTTTCAGCTTGTAGTTGAGACTCAAGAAACCGAACTGATTCAGACAGTGAGTTTGAATAGCTTGTGCAAGCGGTAGTGGCCAGTAACTCCAACACTAAACCGAGACAGGACTTTGGGGTTGTCTCACTGTCTTCGAGATAGTCTTCCTTAGCTGTTTTGTCAGCTTTGTTGGAGACCAACAAGGATGTGTCACTATCATGAACCTTATCTGCATTACTTCCTTTACCATTTCTTAATAAGGCACTCTTCCCCAATATTCTGTCAGCATTCTAAAAGAAGAAACAAGCAGACACATAATAGTTTAGCATGTACTAGTATATGAAACTCATTTCAGTGAACCAGTTCATTAGTAAGGTGGACATGATTAAACTACCAAGTCTTCTATTGCCAAGTACTAGTACATAATAAAAGCATCAAACAGACATATATCTATGTCCTATGGTCACTTCATTGTCTTGCCAAATCAAAATAGAGACACGGTTCAAATCATATCAGTTCAAGACAAAGCAGCAGTGAAAGAATACAAAGCATGGGAAACTACACGACACAACAAGATTTCAGATGGGTACCACGGGTCTACATGTAGACCACCATTATTGGCTTTGTTGTGATGCTAGTAATGTGCATGATATGAGAAGTCAACTGTATACACAATTGAAATTGAAATCTACAGAGCTATTGATAAGAGCAAGCCTGTTAAAGAAACATGCGTGAACATACCTGCTGTGCCATTGAAGTTTCGATTGGATCCTTCAATTTAAAAATAAGTTTGTATGAGTAAATACAGTGATACAAGAGGAAAGAAGTATGCACGATAGCAATCATAGTTAAAAAAGGAACGACTAAGCGAGCGCTTAAGCACGCCTAGACTCTAGGTGTTGGCGAAACGCATTGCGCATAACTACGCTTAATTTGTGCATAACTACGCATAAGCATGCGCTTTGGTCAGTAAAGCGCAAGGCGGTGGCAAAACGCACAGTTAACGCCTAGCGCTTTTTTGAACTATGATAGCAATGGAATCTTAAATTAGAACAGTTGTTCTTCAGGTTTAGGCACTTGTTCTACATGAACAGAGTACAGTAAGACACAAGAATATAGTACTTAAAAATAGAAAATGAGCTCATAGACCTTACCACATTCTTGGTTCAGTACCAGTACAAAACAAGGCGTTCCTAGTCATCGTCCAGTAAATGTGTCTCAAGAGAACTTAAGGGAATTTGATGAGTTTCTTTGCCGGTGAAGTACATTTTCTTCAGGTAATTCCGATACTTCCACCAAGCATTCTTGAAGATAGCAGAGGTATTAGCAGAGGTTACCTCATCCTAACTTTCCAAATCGTCCTTGTCTATAGAGAAAAATGGGAAAATTTGTTGTATTATAACCATCATGGAGGTAGGATGTATGGGACAAAGCAAAGTAATTGCCATGAATAACATTACTCACACATAACTCATGAAGAAACACCTGCAACTGGCATTTTCCTTCATCTTTAGTATAATATTTCCAAGATGGGAATATACGCACATACGATTTAACAACATCAAATGCGATAGCTGCTAAACTATGACTAGCTGGTTGTGCTTCCTCCACAGGAATAGGCGTACTAACTAGTGGAGTTGGTGTTCGCCGTGGTAGTACTGGCCCTTTGGGCACTGGAGCTGCCTTACTAACTGCTCTTATTTGGGAGCTCTGTGGTGGAGATGGTGCTGTGTCAACAGGAACTGGGTTACTATCTGCTAGGGTTTGGGTTAGATTGGGTGAAGCTGGTTCTCTGTCCATCGTAGTAGGGGTACAATCTACGAGTGTTTGGGTTATGTGTGGTAGGGCTGGTTCTCGTGCATGTACAACCGTGGTGCTATCTCCACCAAGAGGTAGCACTGTTTTATTTGAAGACCGTGTTTTTAGTCCGCTAGATACTGGCATCACCTACTCCAATTCAAATGGCTGATAAATAGGAAACATAGTTGAATGTACAGACATTGTATGAGAGACAGATGCAATAGATAGTGTGGAAAAAAGAGGGCATGAAATAGTTGACATGTATATTGTTTAACCAAAACGGATAGCATGACATAATTTCACATATATGATGTCTATCTAAACTGGATAGCATAGCATAACATAATTCAAAGATATGATGAATAACTAAACATGATTGCATGACATAATTCACCTACATGTTATCTAAGTAATCATGATCGCATCATTTAATTCACATATGTGATTTATGTGCTAAACAGAGGGCATTAGATATGATGTCTGAACTAAGAACATGGTGTTGAACATTGTGTATATGATGTCTAATCTATGCAATGCAAGACACCGTATGCATGATATGAGCAGTATAACCATGCCAAGTTAGAGCGTACACCTCGGTGGGGGAATAGGACTGATCATCTGTCTCTGAATCCATCTCTGAGGAGCTATCGGGACCCAACAAGAGATCTGCTATGACAGGTAGCACTGTCTGCGCTGAAGGCCTTGTTTTCACTCTAGATTTTTCAATCTCCCACCCAAATGGCTGATTCAGAGGAAGAGTAGTTTAATGTACAAGGCTGAAGCCCTGGTGAGCCGTAAGACGTCAAGGCTGAAGCAGGACAAGACAGACATCGTCAATCTCAAGTGGGATTCTAATAGCATCTCCAGTAGATGATGTAAAATAGATGTAAAATTTACATCACCAAAAACCACCTAACTACAATAGATGGGGTAAAAAATGTTGACTCTGAACTTAACTGTCAAAACTGAAATTTACTGTGGAATCTGAATGTTACTGTCGAAACTGAATGCAACGGTAGCAGAGAAGCACTTGACATGTAGTTTAGGGAGGGCATGTAGTTCATCTTCAACCTGCACCCCCCTGAGCCGCCAGCCACCACCGGTCGAACCGCCGGCCCCAGCGCCGCCTCGCCGCCCCGAAACAACTCCCCACCGCCGGTCCGCCGCCGCCCCTACCAGCCCTATAGGCCCCCGCCCCCACCCTGAACCCTAAGATAGATAGTGGGGTACCTCTCGGCGAGCCCCCGTCCCCACTGCGGGTGGTTCTTCCTTAACTCCAGCGAGCCCCCCACCCCCTGAAAATCGACTGACCCAAAAGTCGATTCAGTCGACTGAAGTGTAGCTAAATCGAAGCAGAGCAGCAGCACAAGCGAGGGGGAGTGAAGCAGCAGTGTGAGCGAGCGAGCGAGAGCCGGAGCAGTAGCAGCAGCGCGAGCGACCGAGCGATAGCCCGAGCAGCAGCAGCAGATCCGGCTGGTATGGACGCTGCCGCTGAAGGGGCCTCGCACTGGGGGAGAGCCACCGTGGAGATGTCGCCCGTGGCACCGGCTTCAAGGTAGCCGCTCCACGGGGGTGCGGGATGGAGCACCGTCGACGCCAGGAGGTCGAGCTAAGGAGAAGGTGCGATGCGATGAGTGTATAACCTCTTTGGTGGCGCCAAGTAGGCCTCGGCTTCGTCTGAGGAGTCAGTGAGGATGATGCGGTTCCCGTGGAGCAGGTTAAGGCGGTGCTGTGGGGATGGAGCAGCCGCGATAGACGAGGCGATCGTCGCAGTAGCTCCTTCGAGGTGGAGGACGGGGTGGCTGAACTGCCGGGAAGATGAGATGGACGACGGATCCTCATCCGGGGAGGTAGACGAGGGACGTTGAGCTGTTGCGGTGGACGACATCATCGGGGAAGAGGCTCCGGCTGGGCAGCGCTGAGGTGGCGGAGGGAGGAGGGTGGGGTTTCGCGGCTGGAGCGGAGAGGTTATGGCAGCCTGGGATTTCGAATGGCAAAAAGGAGGCGATGGGAGGGGGTGAACCATGACTTAGGGACGCGCTTGTCCAAAATGTAGGGTGTGTTACAGAAGTACTCCGCACCGATTTGAACTAGCGGCCCTTTTGGCTCAGGGTTAGAAGGGGGATTTTGCGTGTCGGGATTTGGCAGCTGGAGGGAGTTTTCGCGCGCATTGTAATTTCTGGATAGCAAGGCGTGGGTTGTGAAGGTGCCAGTTTTGGAAGCACGATATCTGAATTTTTGGGATATAACAAGGCGCGGGTTGAATTTTAGGGACAACCCTAACGTGTAGTATTGTACTTGTACGTACAAAATCAATTCGCACTTCCCTCAACCAAAAAGAAAACGAAAAAAATAAAACTATTCACACCACACAAAGAGAGAGTCTTGCCCCGTTTTACTATAAAAATGCTATTTAAATGCTATTCGGTAGTATGAATCCATGTTATGTCCAATTAATTTTTTTCGCTTGCTGTATAATGCATGTAACATACTCATACCAACATTTTAGTGCATTCCAAATGTCTATACTACAGCTGTAATTCGAACTGAATTTGAATTCGTTTCTTTATTTCAATAACAATCTACAATCATGATTGTTGCCAACTTCAACCATCATCCGTGTATTACCTTAGTAACACACCACATGATTACTATAGAGATAGATATGAACTATGTGTACTACATGAACTCGAATTCTATTTTTTGAATACACTTGATGTTGATTCCAAATAATAGTACATTTGATGTACTAATTATATATTCATAATCTAAACCATGTTCCATACGTGTACACCGTGTTTATCACACCTAGTATAGTGCCCCACCCCCCTAAATTATGACAAGTATTTAGACCTGAGCTGCAAAGCCACACATTAGCCCAAATTATGATCAATGTTCTATATGTTATATGTAGTACTAGCAAGATGCCCATGCGGTCCATAGAACATCAACATGATCAAGGGGAGGCCTAATTTGCAAATATGGAGAGGGGTATGGGTATCTTTTTTCAAAATTGCCATAGTTTCCTTCCTATCTATCAGATATAAATCAGACGGCCTATATTGCAGGATGACACCATCATCAACAACTCCGTTTTTATAAGAGTAGAGATAAAATATATTATATGTAGTATAACATGTTCATAACCACACCATGTGTATCACCATTATATATATTCAAACATGCGTCAGTTTAAAACACTATGATAAATTCTTCAAATATCCGAATTCGCTTTTTATAATGAAGTATGATCCTCTATTCGTCTTTTACACCCACACAATCCTCTTATCTTTGTAGCTAGCTAGCTCTAACTTTCTCTCGTGCATGCAGACGCCCGCATCCCTCTAACCCTCCCTCGGCATTCTCTAGCTCCATCGCGCAAATTCGTCTTTTCACTTTAGGTCGTTCACCCATGGTGTGTGTAGGCCCCCCAGCTCCTTCTTTACCGCACACATCGATCGATATGCCTCTCTAGCCAGGTGTGCCTAGCACAAAACACAAGCTTGCCCTCTTCTCTTATCACCGTACACTCCTCACTCCCACCACTCTTTTCATCGATCTCGTACTCGCACACTTCTCCCCCTCGATATAGTATGACTCTCACACCACCTCCTAGATGCATCCCTCTCTCTCTATCCTTCTCCCCGTGCCTCATTTGCTTCTAACACACACATGCATGTATACCAATCGATCTCCAAACATATACCTAGGTCGACTTTAACTATTCCCCCCCATTGATCGACGTACCTCACAAGTTATGTCTCTCCTTTCTCTGACAAAGGACGATTGATCTTCCTATGTAGTTATGTCTGCTTACCACATCCATATCACCCCCTCATCATTCGTGCATGCCTCCTGACCCGTCTCTCACATGCATGTGCACAGACAGGCAGCCATCCCCTCTCTTATTGATATCGCAGGCGTGCCCTCAGGTTGTCTGGCAAGCCTATCCCACCATTTATTTGAAGGAACTACACTACCACCCCCTCCAACAATCTAGCCATGTCTCTCTCCCAACCTTATTCCTCTCCTACACATATGCATGGATGCCGATCGATCTCCCTTAATACATGAGGTAGATCGATCTCCCTTAATACATGAGGTAGGCCTCTCTCCTCCTCCACACATATACCAGCCATTGTACCTCTATAGTTCATTAGGCCTCCCTCCCACATCCACCACACACCGATAGTCGAGCGTTGTAGGTAGGTATCCATGACATGGAGACAAACTGCACATGTCCCCTCTCACGTTCCAGTAGGCCAGCCACTCTATATCTTTGACGTGCGCACACACAAATTCGGTGGCACTCTTTATTGATCGCGCGCGCACACACACACACACACATCACCCCTCTCTTCGATTCTATGGACACCTCAAGCCGATGATACCTCCACTCTCTTCTAGTGGACTGCCCCCTCTATATATATGATATATCCAGGACTCTATTTCACACACATTGCATATGTTACATTTTTTGATTGACCCCACCCCCCCAAAAAAAACTTTTACGAACCCACACACTATATCTCTCTATGTTTGTATCTCTCTCACACAACCCCACGTAGGTGGTGTACGTATACAAGAAGAGAATAGGTGCACCGTGCACGTACTCACGCTTCGTGCCCAGCCACACCCGCGCGAGTACACGGTGGAGCTCATTTCTGTATGAAATGGCAGCCCACATGCTAATTTGAACGTGTGTAGCGGTTGTTTACCTATGGAGGTCGTGTACCATGCGTGCACGAAACAAAGTTCGACTTGATGCGTTGGCGCGCTATTTTTAAATAAAGTTATATCGCTCAATGGCACGTACACAGAATATAAAATGATTTTTATGGAGAAAAAGATAGTCCGCTCCACTATATACAATGGAGCCTGCCTGCCTGGTTTGTCTCTCTTCAGAGTATCTCACACAAGGCTCTGGTGGCCTCTCTCTCTCTCTCACCATTGGTCGTTGATCCGGCCGCATCCCGTCCGCCGATGAAAAGGGAGGACGTGCATCGTTTCTCCGTTCGACGGTGCCGAGGCAGCATGTCATGATCTGCGGTACACGCCGTTCTCTCTGACGAAGCTCCGGCGTGGTAGGGCCGACATCACCTACTCGCTACCGTGGTATGGGCAGATTCCGCCTGCCGCCGCTCACGTAGTTACATCCCGACGACCTCCAGGTATCCCCTCCGGCCTTGCTCCACTGCACGTTTTCCCACGTCGCTGCATGTGGATCTTCCATAGTTCTTTGCCCAAAACGTAGCTCGTCCGACGTACTTTCCATATTGCAATCTCGTCCTCACACCATTTTAGACGAACACAACCGTGTTGTTATCTTCCCTTAGGACAAGGAATATGCTTCTTTTTTGTCATCGCATGTGTCATCAACTGTTATTGGCCAGTAATTGTTTCCTTTATACCTCTTTTTTGCAAACAGGGCTATCCATTTCAGCTCGTTGCTATTGCGACCTTTTGGTGAACTGCACAAATCAGTTTTTTCTTAAGAGTGTTTTGTGCAGTTCTACCAAAATGTCACACGGGCAACGTCTCTACATTTCATTGCGACTGCACAAAGGAAGATTGGTTTTCCTCTATCCTCCTCATCCAACTCCGAGCCTAATCTCTCCAACTAGTTAGTCTTAAGAGAGACTGCAAAGGTGACCGGCTTCTATTTGTGTGTTTATTGTTTCATTAGCAGTCCTCTATTATCGTAATCACACTTAATATCTTTGGAACAGGGATGCTCAACTCTATTTTAGTGGAACTGCACAAAATGATCGGAATGTTGCATGCTCCAAACATCTACTTTTTTTCCCAACACGCCTTGTTTATTTAGACAGAGCTGGGGGGACGTTGCTGCCAATGAAAGCATGGATCAATTTTAATTTAACACCTTCTCACAACTTTGTCTTCAGTTGTGATGTAAATATTAGCTTTGATTAGCAAGGAAGTTAGTTTTTTATTGTATCTGAAAGAGCATCGATGGCATGACACATGAAACAAAAGCTGAAAGCTCACACCATTGTACAATTTCATGTCGCTGGAAATTTATTTGTATAGTACGTCAATTATTTAAACAAATGTTGGAAGCTTGATAGCATTGCTACAAGCCTCTTCAGCATCCGGGTCCATGTGCCATGCACAAAATTATACTCCTTCGTTCCTAAATATTTGTCTTTTTACAAAATTTCAAATGGGCATATTTTAGAGTGTAGATTCACTTATTTTGCTTCGTATGTGTACTCCCTCCATTCCTAAATATTTGTCTTCCTAGAGATTTCAACACGTGACTACATACGGAGTAAAATGAGTGAATCTACACTCTAAAATATGTCTATATACATCCGTATGTAGTAGTCCATTTGAATCTCTAAAAAGACAAATATTTGAGTAGTCACTCGTTGAAATCTCTAGAAAGACAAATACTCCGGAGTATATTTAAGAACCGAGGGGGTAGTGCCTAGCTGCATGGGAGACTCAGACCGGTCGTTGCGCCGCATTAATAGTGAGTAATGAGCAGTCAAATCATAAGCCCCACCTTTCCCACTGTAAGTTGCTCGGAAGAAGCAGCCATCAATACGCTCTTCTTTGAATCCGCTTATACTAGCCACAGTGGGAGTAACTTCAGTAGTAACATCAAGTCCAACTCAGCAAATTTTCTTATGTTGCAATGAGTTAATGAGGAGAGAGGTAGTTGTAGTAACTTAGCTAGTTACTGTAACATCACATGTCCCAATGCAATATGAGTCTATAACCTAATAAATGAATCTTTGCATGTTACCATCCTTAAGTTACTACCACTATGAAGATAGTAACATAGTCTAGGGATATGTGTATGTTACTAGTGTATGTCACTATCCATTGTGGCTAGTCTCATACTACTCCATCCGTCACTGTTTATAGAGCGCACTTCAGAAAAAGAGAAAATCTCTGGAACCAAGGTGACTAGCGATCGGCCTGAAAAATAGCATTGGTAGTTATAGCACGGCGTCTATTACTAGAGAAAATAATGCGTACACACATGCATGCAGTGCTTCCACCCTGGGTAGACACATGCATGCACTTACTCCACTCCGTAGTACTACATCAAGAGAAAATTGCGGTTACCACACCCTAATAAATTGAGCATTAAACCAAACGCATCTAAAGTTTCTCTGGTGGTAGAAATGCATTGAGAGAAATGCATTATAATGAAGCGCGCCTTGTAAACTATGACAGAGGGAGGAGTAGTATGAAGGTGCAAAACCAAGTACGCATATGGCCAGTCGGTCAACACACCTCCTCTTGGCATATCACTGACATGTGGGACCGGAGTGTGAGCAAACCGATCTCAATTGACGGCAAAATGGCCAACCCGCCGTTCCTTGAGAAAGACGAGGAGCGAGAGCACACAGACCGGCTCGCACGGAGGCCAAGATATATTCAAGCATGGTTGATCGATATCATCATTACATGTTGGGCTGCCGTTTTCCGCCCTTCTCCGGAATAAATGTGTACTTTATCAAATATTAAGAAAAATAAGAGTATAGAGGCTCCACCATGCGGTTCTAGTAGTAGTACTACTCGTACTACTAAACCTTGTGCTTGGCTCTTCGCCTCTTCGTGAAGTCGAACAATGATGGTACTCTGAATGTTCGACACTACAGTGTATGCCTCTGGCAATCTGACGCAGAATGAACTGATGCATGTCCACCACCTGGGCGAGGGTACGTTGCATTAGTCAAAAGGCGTAAGAGAGCTTCACCTTGTCCTGCAAGCTTCTTCTCGTTCTACGAGTTGACGGGACACACCAACAAGTAGTGCTAGTCCATACTCCCTCCTTTCCGGTTTATATGGCTTAATCTTTTTTGCGGGTAAATGAGAGAGCTTTATTCATATATAAGCATTCTTAGGATGATCAGCCAAGACACTGGTCACTAGGATGCGAGGTACCCCGCAAAAAAAGAAGTAGGAAGCGAGGTGTTTCATCAAGCCAGCTCTCGGCCACATTCAAAGTGCAGCAAGCACGGTTCACACAAAGATGCGCCGCAAGGTTTGCTGACCTGTTTACATCCTGGATAACGAAAAAAGAGGAACTATTACCGAGCGCTCGTATTTGTAACAGGATATGAGCCAGAATTAAGCAAGAATTGTGGCGAGTGTTCCATGCAATCAACTTCCATTATCACATGCGAGAACCCTCAAGAGAACCAAATGTGTTGAAGATTGTTTATCACATTTTAAAAATATTATAAGAGTGCAGACGCTCCTCCATCCGGTTCCTAGTACTACCTCTATAGACTATAGTAGTAGTACTAGTACTAGTAAACTTTGCGCTTGTCGGTTCGCCTCTTTGGGAAGTGTAACAATAATAGTACTACTAGTATAGTGTATGCTTCCGGCAATCTGACACCGAATTAACTGTTGCATGTCCACCTCCTGAGCGAAGGACATCTTGCATTAGTCAAAAGTTTCTCCTTCTCCTGCGAAGCACCGCGCACAAGATTCTCTCATCCTGCAAGCTTCTCCTCGCTCGGCAAGTTGACGGGACACAACAAAGTAATTCTAGTCCATACTGCCTCCTCTCCGGTTAATATGGCTTAATTCCAAACGAGATAAATACACTGTCTGTCACTATATATTTGTAAAAATACGGCCAGTGGACTTCATAATACGCTCATTGCGCTTGATATATACATTTTCTGGTGTTTATACGGTCACTAGCTCACCCTGGCTGAGTATGTGTGTGCATGCACATGTAGGTTGAGCACCTGCGTGTGACCGTGTGTGTTCCGTCATGTGCTCGGACATGCGTGCATTAGGGCATCGCACGCGTTTTTGCGTCCATGTGTACGTGTGACTGTTGCGTACACGTAGGGGGAGTACGTGTAGGGGCCACTAAAGGAGCAGTTAAATCACATAGTAAGTTAGTCGGAAGAAGCAACCATGATTTCACTCTTAAATGGCATGTACGCAATATAAAATGGTTGATATGGACAGAAAAAGAAAACCACTATATATACACTAGCAGGAGCCTAAGCTACGAGCCTGCTTGCTTGGGTTGCTCTCTTCACAAGCATAGAACGACGGTGGCCACACCGCTGGTCACATATCCGGCCTGATCCCGCAGCTGGGGGAAGGGAACAATGTTGTGCGTAGACACGGTCGACATCGGTGAGGGAGAAAATCCACAGTCGGTGCATCACAATCGGGGGTCACCGCGGTATGGGCCGATGCCGCGTCCCAACCGCCCTTCTAGCTACAGCCTGACATCCTAGGTAGCCCATCTTCCTTTTGGAGCCGGCTTGCTCCACTGCCGCAGCTCCCCACGTAGCTCCATCTCCATGTCGCTTTGTTGGTCGAAATGGAATGAAAATGGAGTGGAAAGTTTCCGTTTTTCCGGAGATAAAATGGAAATGGAGAGAAACCAACGTTTCATTTTGTTGGATCACGCCATCGAGCAAAACCAATGTTTAAATCACGTCTGTCGCGTTCATGTCTCACCCTCCTCCAAGGCTCGACCCCACATGGTCGCTCGGCATGCCACTCACCGCAAACTGAGTATACGGTAAATTTCCCGCCTGCTTGTCGATGGATCGCGCCATGGAGTACTGGTACTGCTGGAAGAGATTGATGAGTTGGGGAGGACAAAAAGCTATAGCACGGACTCCCAAGAACTTTTTACATGCATGTTGTGGCCAGCTATTGCGACCTTTGAATGCAGAGCAGTCGCGTGCACCAGGAAGCGGCGTGGGCGGCGCTCTCTCGGCCGGTGCGCCTCTTCAATGCCGGCGCCAGTGAGAGGTCGCGTCCTCTCTGGCCGGGCATGAAAGTGGCACTGACCATTTCGGGCGGGAAGCACGCGCGGGTGATGAAGAGGGTTCGGGTTGGTCAGGAGCGACCGTGGCAGCAGTCCGGATGCCTGCAAACAAGAGATGTCGTACGTTAATATTGCTGTGTATATAATTAACAACGTAAATAATGTGCCAATTGGACAAATATGATTGGAGATGGAGATGGAAATGGAATTTTACGTAAACATGGATATGCATGTCTATGTCTATGTGTGTGTGCACCACGACTCTCGCGGCCTGGAAGCGGGGGCGTGTTTTTGATCGAGTTTTCTTTCTTGGTACGTTAAAAAATTGTCCGCAATTTTTCGTTTCTTTTTTCGGGAACGCGCGTATTCTATTTAAAACCACCGCGGGGGCGTGTTTTACTCCATTATAGCCTCTTGTTTGATAGGATTTCTCGCGTCTCCCTCTCTCACCCTCTGCATATCAAAACAAGATGACAGTGTCCACACTATATCTCTCCTCACCGATGGTCACAAATCCGACCGAATCCCGTCCGCTGCGAGAGGTGAGGAGGTGCAGCGTTGATGTTGTCGCCGTCGGTGATGGAGGAAGCCGATGCGCACCGTCCTCTCAGAGCTGGCATTGGCGCAGATGAAGGTCCTCCGCGCCCTTATTCGCTGCCGTCGTGTGGGCAGATCCCACCAGCCCTCCTAAGCGACATCTCGCCCAAGGTATTACTTCTTGTACTAGTCCAGCTCCCCAGGTCGTTGCATGCGAGTTTTCTTCTATGTGACTACTCCCCAGCTCCCCATGTATAGTAGCTAGGGTTCGTCGGCTGGTACAACATCACCTACTATTATAGAGGAAATGCCACTCGAAAAGTTGTCCTGATTTATGCCTCGGTGGAGGTATACATTTTGTTTCAACAGAAAGTACATGGTGGTTGTGCGGTCATTGTCCATATGCTCCTATTGTTGCTGCTAATCTAATACTATCACTGGTTAAATGAAGAAATGCTTTTTTTCTCGGGTATCCTGGTTTAGTTCCCATCAAGATAATCATGATGCTTTTGTTTGTTGGTGTACTTTTCATAATTCTTATTGACAATTGAGATGTCGTTGTTAATCTTGTAAAACAAAGTAACAACACTATTCCCTTTTTTATATTTTTGGAAACAGTGATGCGTATCTCCATACCCGGGCATGTCTTCCTCAATTTTAGTGGAACTGCACAAAATTGGATGGCCATTGTTTTTCCGCCTCACTGTCCTCTGCCACGTGGTTCTTCCTTCCTCGAGCTTGACAACTGAGAAGAAACAGACCATAGTGAGGATTTGTCGAACTTGATAGGGCCTCACCCAAAATTGATGCCAAATGGATGATGCATCACCACGATGACCTATCGTAACTCATGGTTGCGCCTCATGGTTGCGTCGGATGGTGAAGCTGATCGATTTCCAATGAAAAACAAGATGACTTCCATCAGTGATCTTTGCTTGTTACCCACAAGGATGATATCCTTCGTTAGTTCACCTTGGTTGCAATCCACTACCGGTTGCGCTTTTCTCTTTCACACAACGCCTGTGCGGGAGGGCCACCAACCCCTTCTTCCTCGCTGCCGTACGTAGTGTGGGTAGATCCGACCTCCCGCCGCACGCCTTGCCACATCCCGACGACCCTAAGGTATAAGTTTCTTTGAAACCGTCATTGGTCTAGATGCATGCTGATCTTTTTTGATTCTGTAGTCGAATCTAGGTCTTGGTTCAAAGAGGAAAGAAGGGTGCGGTGGGGTGGAGCATGAATCTAGGACGTGGTTCAATGAGGAAAGGAGGGAGGAAAAGTAGTATAGACTAGCTATCCAGACGCTTTGTTGGTCGAAAAGGGAAAAAGGAGGTAACCCAGTACACACATCTGTAAGGAACACAACTCTTTGTTGAAAAGGGAAAGAAACCGGGGTGTCGGGTAGTTTGTGCAGGACTAGATTTGCTGCCCTCACATCGGAAAAAGTTTCAAAGAGACCAAATATGGGACCAACGCAGATATGCTGCTTGGCTACATACTCTACATCACCCATTTATACGTGTGGACACACATGGTGCTGGCATGTCCCATGTCCCATCCACATGATCGTGTAGTTTGTTTTGAGATGTTGTGCTACTTGTATTGGTACTGTTTTAAATAAATATTGAATTGAAGCTATTGTGTTTTAAGCAATGCCACTCACAGAATTAACTACTGAACTATTATAAGAGAATTTCTCTGTTAATATGAATCAATGCAACCGTTTTAGAAATGTGACTGTCTTATACTTTGTTTTCCATCAAGATAAGGTAGATGCTTCTTTTTGTGGCCGCATGTTTCATCCTCCTTTATTGGCAGTAATTGTTTCCTTTTTTGCCTCTATTAAATCAGGGATATCTATTCAACTTGTTGCTATAGCAAACTTAAATGTCTCACCGGCGACTTTACTTGATTTCAGAGTAACTACACAAAATGAGATTGGATTTCCTATTCGTGTTGGCAGATTCGTATGTGATCTTGTGTGCGTCATGACAGGTTGGTACATGCCTTCATCGACATGATCGTGTAGTGTGTTTTGAGATGCTGTGCTACTTGTATTGGTACTGTTTTAAATAAATGTTGAATTGAAGTTATTGTATTGCTGTATTTTCCCATTAAGTAGTGAACAAAAATGGGACCAACCCAGACATTATGCTTGTTGCTTTGTTACAACAAACTCTGCATCACCCCCTTTATAAGTAGATGGAAGTACATGTTGTTGTTGCGCCCACTCTCCCCTGGAACTATTTATGCTTTTTGTTAATCTAATGTCGCTGGTAAAATTAAGCAATGCCACTCTCAGAATTAAATACTGAATCTTATTTCAAAACTGCAACACTTGTTAGGGATTGGCGGGATTACCATTTTTGTGGCCGCATGTTTCATCCTCCTTTATTGGCCAGTAATTGATTCCTTTTTGGCCTCTGTTAAAACAGGGATATCTATTCAACTTGTTGCTATTGCGACATTTTGCTTTGCTTAATTTTGGTGGAATTGCAAAAAATGAGGCCGGATTTCCATATATGTGTTGATATCTCTTTTAGATCCACCTCAGGCATTGTTCCAAATCTTGGTCTTGAAAGGTTAGTACCTAGTTTCCTCAGAATTAACTACTGAATCTTAGTTCAAAACTGCAACACTTGTTAGGGATCGGCGGGAGTACCATTTCTGTTAGGGATCAGCCGGAGTACATGTTTAAGAAATGTATTGTTCAGATAATGTCTCTGTTATTATATATCAGTTACATTGTTTTACAAATGGTACTGTCCTGCTTTGTAGTTCTTTCTACATGTTTAACGAAGGTATTATTAAGATAATGTTTCTGTTAAAATGAATCAGTTGCATTGTTTTAGGAATGATACTTTTCTGCTTTGTAGTTCTTTATACATGTTGAAACAAGGCATTGTTAAGATAATGTCTCAGTTAATATGAATGAATCACAATGATTGAGAATTGGTACTCTCCTGCTTTGTTTCCCATTAAGATAAGGTAGATCAGCAGATGTTCTTCTTCTGGGAGTACAAGTCATCAACCATTATTTCTCAGTAATTGTTTCCCTTATGCCCTTTGTTGCTTACAGGGATATCAAAATTAAAGCTTGGTTTTATTCCGACTTTGATTCTAGTTGAACTACAAAAAAGGAGCCAATGTGTCTAAGCCAAACTACTGCATTAGTGGGTGTAGTTGGTCTTACCACTTTGCAGAGAGAAGCAGTCACTGTTTGCGCTACATTACACAAGGAATGATCGAGAAGCTTTATAGAGTATTAGTAGACCCTAGTGACATGACTAGTCTGCAGAGATGGCTGCTTTACTTGTGGTTCAGAGGAACACTGGGCAAACAAATGCCCAAACAAGTACCAAGAAGCCAGGACATGACTCCAAGTCTGTCAATGTCACTCTAAGCAACAATGATGGGGCATATGGGTATGGTAATATGTTTACCGTACTTTCAGTTTGTTAGTCCACCGATTGGTGGGTTGACACTAGGGCCAATATTCATGTATGTGCTGATGTGTCTTTGTTTTCTGGCAGCATATAAATACGAAATCCACAGGGATGCTCAACTTGATTTTAGTGGAACTGCACAAAATGTTTAGATGGTTCGTGTCCTCCATAATAATACTTCATCATGCACAATACATCGAATGGTTCTCTAATCATTAGTCGTCACCTTGAGCCACCAGACTATCAGATGACAAACCCTGCATGTTCCACAATCATCGGCATTACATATTTTGAATGGGAAAAGCTTGTCAAAGTTGACATTAGTTTAATATATTGGAATTGGAAAACCTTGTCAATTTTTGCTTATTGATGTTAGCCAGAAGACATGCATTTGATATTTTTGAGTTGGATGCCCTTTGCTGTGAGCAACATCGATCATTTTTTCCTATTCCTGTCTTCAGTTCAGAAGTAAATATTTACTCTGATGGGATGAAGAGTCACATGAATGTTGACTTATGTAAGATATTTTAAGAGTTTGTTCTGAATATTGTCTATGTAATGCCAGGCCTTGTGTTTGATTGCAAAGTTGAGCTTGGAATATTGTGGCATGCGGCATCACGAGCTGTTCACCGTGCCTCCTGAGAATAATGCTTCGTATTATTTTGCATGTCGATCTAATGCCAGTGATTTGCTTGTTAGGAAGATCACCCTCTTCAGTTGTTTCTGTTCTTAAGAAGTTCATCGTCTTATGTTTCATTCATAGCCTATACGACAAGTCGGGTAGGTTAGATGTGAAACCATATGATCTTCCGACCAACTCATCATCTTAGGCCATGATTGGATCGCCGTTTTCCAACCAAAACCGCTTGTAAAACTGACGCTTGTAAATAAAAGCATATGGTCTCGGGTGAAGCGCTTGGTTTGTTGATTTCGACTAGTAAAATATACACCGGTCTCTCAAATTACATGCGTAACCCGCCAATTTTACTTAGAGACCTTGGGCCCTCGGTTTCATTATGCCTGTATTTTACGCGTTGTTTCCGATGATGAGTAAATTACACTTGTATCTTAATACAGTTGTGAAATAAACTAGAGCTCCCAAGCGCGGCCTTACCATTTCATGCTGTCTCAGTCTCTCGAAGGTGCTCATAGGTATCCGATGATCCTATCTTCCTGAATGAGCAGTGGGTGCTGCATTAGACCATTCGTAGGGCCCGCGAGGCCCTATCCATCGTCCTTCGAGTTGTTGCACTCGCCGTGGCGCCGAGCATTGTCAACATTGTCAATGAACATGAGGATTCAGGAGATGACTTTATTTTGACTGGTTGACAGTAGGGACCCACTAGGGCCATAGCCGTACGTACACAAGTGCCTCCTTATTGGGTACAACAACATTTTTTTTGCTTTCTCCTGGTTTCCTAACATCACTGTCCCACACCATTGTCAACCTATGTAGTCAATAAACGAGAGAATTGCACAAGGTGCGGCCGACAGCTGGGACCAAGGAGCTCGAGCAGTATTTGTGTTTTTGAGGCGTGAGCACTGCAAAGTTTTTCTTGGCGATGTTTTCGTTGTTGTTCAGAGGAGAGCAGGGTATTAACTGGGCGGGCTGTGGCCCGTCTAGCCCAGGACATATATCCAGCCCAGATATTTTTTTTTCAAGATGAAAATGGCTAGCCCAGCTATACATTTTTTGAGGAATACCCAGGCAAGGTCAACTTGTTATTCACCGCCCCGCTAGGCTACAAATCTTTCCTAGGAGGGATGCATTAGGCTTAACAGGAAAACGGGATTTAAAAATAATTAATGGGATGTAATTATAAAAACTGGGCAGTAACTATAAAAAAATGCACCAAACATGGAATTAGTTTATAAAATATTATTTATGGATTTTGAAAATCTTAATTTTTAATTGTTGCGTGCGCAATGTTTCGTTAGATTTTTACGTAATACAAATTTATATTTAATCTGACTAGAAATTTCGGGATAAAAATATTTCGGATCCCATCAAAATGTGGGAAATTTTATTGAGTTATGTCTTGAACGGTTGGTTGAGATTATTAATCCTTGTCCTAGCTAGAAAATGGCTGTACTTTTAACAAACAGTAAATAGGCTGTAGTAAATTCCATTAGAATTCAAAAATGGGTTGTACATTCTTACAAATCGCAAATGGGCTATGAGTTCTCTCCCACACACTTGTGGGCCTACAAAGTTGACGTGTCCCCTAAAAAAAGAAGTTGACGCGTATGCAAGGCTTTATGAACTTATTATAGTCAACACACGGTTCTAGCAGCAGTGGCCGTTGGATGTCCATCCAATGGATGCCGTGCTTCTTCTTCAATCTCGGATATTCTAGCTTCACCCACCCAAAAAATGATTCCTCCGCCTGACATCTGGGGCGCACCGTTTCAGAAGCTGACCTGTGGGCCTACTAAGTTGACTCGTACCAAGGGCTTTGTCAACTTAGTCAATATGAACGATTCTAGCTGCAGTGACCGTACGATGTCCATCCAATGCTGTAGTGCTTCTTCAACCTCTGGTCTTCTTGCTACAGCCGCCCAAAGCAGCGCCGGTCATGCCGCGTGCTCCTGCCTCCCATGGCCGGCTGTGATGCCGTGAAGGCCTCACCGCCCCCTACTACTCTCACGCTGGCCAGGCCGTCCCTCTACTCACCCACACCCCCTGTTATTCCGCGGCGACGACAGCCTCATGCCGCAGCCAAACCAGTGAACCCTCATACTCCTCTCCGCGTGGGCTTCCACTACCGCGTCTTCCCCGGCTTTGCGTCGTCCCCTTCCTAGGCCTCGCCATCGTCCACCGCCCTAGTGCTCTCGGCGCGACGTGGTCAATGTGGTTGAGGAACGGCTTCCATCGGACATGGACTGTACGTGGAGAGGCTGACAGCTGGGTCCACGACGGCAGCGAGGAAGTGCCTCCTTATTACATGGAAAATAATGATTCCTCCACCTGATAGCAGGGACCCACCGGACGGGCCACCATATTTCGCAAAAAAAGTTTGCCCCCTGACTGCTGGGACCCACCGGACGTGCCACCGTATTGTGTGAAAAAAACATTCCCCCCACTGTCAGCTCGCACCCACCGGAAGTGCCTCCTTATTACGCACAAAAAAATGAATACTCCCCCAGCTGGTTGGGACCCACCTTGGTGGGAGGCTGACTTGAGGGCCTACTAAGTTGACGGGGACGGAGTGCTTTGTAAACTTAGTCAATATGAACTATTCTAGCTCCAGTGACCGTACAATGTCCATCCAACGACCGTAGTGCTTCTTCAACTTCTGGTCTTGTTGCTCCAGCCGCCCAAAGCAGCGTCGGTCATGCTGCATGCTCCTGCCTCCCGTGGCCGGCTGTGCTACCGCGGAGGTCTCATCGCCCCCTACTATTCCCACCGCTGGCTAGGCCCTGTGGCGACAGCAGCCTCACACTGCAGCCGAACCAGTGAACCCTCGTACTCCTCTCCGCGCGGGCTTCCACTGTCGCGTCTTCCCCGGCTCCGCGTCGTCCCCTTCCTAGGCCTCGCCATCATCCACCCGCCCTGGTGCTCTCGGTGCAGCGTGGTCAACGTGGTGAAGGAACGACTTCCATCAGACGTGGACTGTACATGGAGAGGCTGACAGCTGGGTCCACGGCCGCAGCATGGAAGTGCCTCCTTATTACGCGCAAAATAATTATTCCTCCACCTGACAACGGGGACCCACCAGACGGGCCACCGTATTTCACGAAAAACGTTTCCCCCTGACTGCTGGGACCCACCAGCTACATCTTCGCACGCAAGGAAGTGCCTGACAGTCGGGACCCACCTGGTCGAAGCGTACATAGCGTTGTCATTCTGGTCGCGAACGTGTACATACATACTGGTGGATGTAGAGGCACACACGTGTCGTAGTAGAGGCACACATGTGTCGTAGTAGAGGCGCGCACGTAGCTTGTGCACTTACATACCACGTCCAGTGTGCAACTAAGAAAATACGGCCACGTACGTACATACGGGCAGGGTCTCGGATGCCTACTCGCGCATATGTACGACCATGGCTCGTGTACATGGCTGGGTCGGAACGGAGAAACAACGTCGTCGTCGTGTTCATGGGGAGCCAATCGGTTGGGTCGGAACGGAATGCGTCATCGTGTTCATCGGGAGGGCTTGGATGAAACAACCGATGGAAACGAGGCCTGGCGTACCGTAGAACGGAGGAAACTGCCTTGTGTTCGACCGGCCACGTTCGAAACAGGATCCTGTTCATCGGGAGGGGTCTGGCATACCGCAAAACGGAGGAAACAGACCTCCTATGGTCGAAACAGGGGTCCTGTTGATCGGGAGGGGTGTGGCATACCACAAAATAGAGGAAACGGACTTGTGTTGGAGCGCTACGGTCGAAACGGGGGTCCTGTTCATCAGGAGGGGTGTGGCGTACCGCAAAATGGGACTCCACGGGATATTGTTCATCTCCACCGTCAACCCCCTCCAGCCTACACGGGCTACTTTTAATCCACCGTCGACCTCCTCCAGCCTCCACCTGCGACTGTTCATCCACGGGCTCCTGTTCATCCAGCCTCCACCGCGCGCTACTCCACCGGCTAATGTTCAACCAGCCCTCTCCACGGGCTCCTGTTCAACCACCACTCCACGGCCTACTGTTCATCCAGCCCTCCACCATCTACTATTCATCCTACCCTCCACGGGGTGGTCCTGTTCATACTGCCCTCCACGGGGTCCTGTTCATCCAGCCGCAACCGGCTCGATCGATCGGGGTGCTGTTCATCCAGAGGCAACACCACGGGGTCCTGTTCATCCACCCCCAACGGGAACTGTTCATCCAAACCCCCCACAACGCTCATTGTTCATCCAGAGGCAAAATCGATTGGCTTTAGTTAGCAGTAGTAGCGAAGGAATCGCTCGATCGGGTTCTGTTAACAACCATCGATCGATCGCTCGGGTTCAGTAATGCGTAGCCTGTAGTGCAATCGCTCGGGTTCAGTTAGAGCCCAACGCCTTGCTTGGGTTCAGTTAGAGCCCAACGCCTCGCACCCATGCATGTGCGTGTACGAGAGAAACGCGCATCGCTCGGCCCCGACCACCAACCGTAACCGGGAACACCCCGATATTTTCCTCACCCTCGCTTCTACCACGGTTTTTTCTATCATGGACGGCCCAAAGAATGTCATGCAGCTGCGTCTCCAGCCCGCCCAGGATGAAAGGCCCATTTTCTGTCATGATTTTTTGTCATAGAAGTAGGAGCCCACCACATCTATGATGATACCGGGTCTAGTCACAATTATCATCATAGAAGTGTCATAAGTATGACAATTTTTTTCGTGCGGCCCAAAATGTCACGGATATGCATTTTTTTGTAGTGAAGGGAGGCTCCTAAGTGACAACTTGCTCTTCTGGTACTTCCTGATCTGTACATGGCTCCTTTCAAGGACTGGTCCCTTGTGCTCCAATCTGCCCTTGGTGCTGTGATCTCGTCCTCGTGCATGTGCACAGTCTGGGCAACGGACCCTGGGTTTGTTGCATTGACAGAAGCCCCCGGGTCTGCCTCGAACACGCTGTCGGGCATCGTCGGGGTCGGCCCTAATAAGTGCACAAGCAGGGTCGTGGAAGCGGCCGGCCCCTTGAGATCTTCTCTGCTTCTTCATTATCTTGAGTCCGGGTCAGTTTCTGGTTTCCCACGCATCGCATAAAGCCAATAGTGGTGGGTCCACTTTTGTAGTGGCCCATGAATGACTTTAAGGCACGGGGGAGTTACTGCCAATTGACCCTTCCCGCCATGCCCTTATCCTCAGCCACATATGTCGCATGCACTGAGTGGGGTAGGTAACGGAGGCGCCTGGTGCGGGAGAGTATCAAGGCAGGGGCCCGGCCTTCTTGAATTGGTGCAGGAGGGCGACGGCTACCTCTGGAGGGACCGACTCCCTTCCCTGATCCGCCTATAAAAGGACGGGTCGGGGAGGAGCGGAGTCATTCATCCTCGCGTCCCTCCCCCTTCATCCTCTGCTTCTCGTAGTTTCCTAGAGGAGATTGACAAGGGCAAAGGCATCACGGGGCACTTATATTTTTTCAATCTTAAAACTGTAGGCACTTGCTAAATTTTAGTTCAAAAAATGTAATCTCTTGAATCCCTGTTTGTGTTCTATAAGGTATATAATTGTTTGACCAGCATGTTAATGAAAAAGGTGAACCTTGTCGGGGACTCGTGCAAGTATATTTCCATGCAAAGGCGGAGTGCATCTATATTTTTAAATAAACGAGTTTCCCTCGGCAGGCTATCCTTCTGGTACCCTATATTTTGTTGCCGGGGAGTCAAGCTTACTGGGCACAAATTGTGATGAGGGACCAGCCCCCCGCCAATCATTTTTCAATAAAGGCCACTGTGACCATCCCGACCGAAGCATCATTCGAGTGAAGGGGTGGGAGCACCTAAGTTCCAAAAAGTGGTGTGGTTCTCTTATGCGCAAGTTTTTACTTATAGAACAGATACGGATAAGAGATAGAACTTATCTGTTTGGCTTGCCGGAGATCGCAGTGTAGGCTTCATCTTTCCATATCCCTTAGGAGGACAAGTCTTCGGCAGGAGCCTGCAGTTTATCCAGATGGAAATGATGCCAGATGTGATCTTATCTACATGAACACGCGATGCTCATGAAATGCTTATGCATGCGTGCAACTTGTCGGTGCCCCCCAATGCTTCATTTATTTTTCTGTTGCTCAGGGTCTGCGCCTGGATTTGTACAAGGGGTTACATGCAATTGAGGCAAGGCCTGTACAAAAGGGTGGCTGCTGGGCAGGGCCTGAGAGCCGCGCCTTATGGGTAGAACTTGCAGAGATGCTCAATATTCCATTAGTTTTGCAATTGAATGCCATCTCCGGTCTCCAGACGGACTGCACCAGGTCTGGTGACTCAAACTACCCGATAAGGGCCTTCCCACTTTAGCGTCAACTTGTTGTACCCTTGGTGGACTGAATGCGCCTAAGTACAAGGTCACCTTCCTCAAAACACTGTACGTGAACCGTACAGTTATGATAGCGATGCAGGGCTTTCTGGTAGCGTGCAACACGTGTAGCAGCCCGCAGACGGTTCTCCTCGAGAAGCATAGCGTTGTCACGCCAGTGCTGATCCCGCACTACTTCATCGTAGGCAAGCACTCGAGGTGACCCGTAAATGAGTTCTGTGGGGATAAATGCTTCTTCCCCATAGACTAGGGAGAAGGGAGTCTGCCCGGTAGCTCAATTTGGTGTCGTTTTGAGGGACCAGAGAACTACCGGCAGCTCATCGATCCATCGCTTGGCGCACTTCTGCAGCACATCAAATGTTCTCATCTTGAGTCCTCGCAACACTTCAGTATTTGCCCTCTCAGCTTGTTCATTGCTTATGGATGTGCAACAGAGGCAAATGAGACCTTGCTTCTGAGGGCATGAATGTATTGCATGAAGGCATGGCTCATGAGCTGGGTGTCGTTGTCTGTGATGATCCAGGCAGGGACCTCGAAGCGGCACACCAATCCTTTCAAGAACTTGATAGCTGACTGAGCAGTCACCTTTCTCATGGCATCTACTTCCGTCCACTTTGTAAACTTGTCGAAGGCAACGAGAAATAATTCAAAGCCCCCGGCAGCTCGGGGGAAAGGGTCGAGGATGTCGTGCCCCTAGACCGAAAACGGCCATGACAAAGGGATTGTCTGAAGAGCTTGCGCAGGCAGATGGATGTCCTTCGAATGGAACTAGCAGGATTCACACTTGGTGACTAGGTCAAACACATCTTGAAGGGCTATGGGCCAATAGAATCCTTGCCGGAATTCTTTCCCAACTAATGCCCTTGATCCAATGTGGGAGCCGCACATGCCTTTGTGTATTTCTGCCAGCAGTTCCTTTCCTTCTTCCAGATAGATGCACTTTAATTTCACATCATTGGGCCTCCTTCTGTATATAGTGTCATCGACAAACAGATACATACTGGCCCTCTGGACTACTCTTTCAGCTTCCTCTTGCTCATCGGGAAGTTCTCTAGTTTGGAGGAAATGGACTATGTGCCTTGCCCAAGTTGGAGCCTGGGCCTCGGCAACAAGGACTAGCGGCACCTCCTCATCTGCGGGAGTGCATTCCTCGACTGCGGGGACCAGTGGCCTGACAGGAGGGCATGGACCGACAATCGATGGGGAGTTGTTTCCGGTAGGGTCCCTACCAGGAGCCCCGGGAGGCTCTATCGGGAGAGGCTTACCGGAGTCCAACTTCCTCCTCTGTCTGGCCATTGTTGCCGGGGATACGGAGGGCTGAGTAAGATGGAGAACAAAAGTTCCTGGTTCCATAGTAAGTTTTTGCGTAGCACACTTTGACAGATGATCAACTATGCTGTTTTCCGCATGGCGTACGTGCTCAGTTTGTAATCGGTCAAAGCGCTCCTCCAATATTCTCACTTCCTTAATGTATGCCACCATCAATGGACTTTGGTAATCCTTGTTGACTTGTCTCACAACAAGTTGTGAATCTCCTCCAATGAACAGCTTCTTGATTCCCAATTATGTGGCAATCCTGAGCCCGTCAAGGACCCCTTCATATTCTGTTGTATTGTTGGTTGCCTCCTCCCGTGGAAAATGCATCTGGATGACGTACTTCAAGTGCTCCCCGGTGGGGGCAACTAGAAGCACACCATCCCCAGCACCTTGCGGGAGAATGCACCATCAAAATACATAATCCATTCTTGGGGTGCCTCCTTGCTGGGGGTAACTGTTTCCAGCACTGCCTCATCAGGGGTTGGCGTCTATTCTGCAATAAACTCTGCCAATGCCCTACTCTGAATTGTTGATGTGCTCTTAAACTTCACGCCAAAGATGAATAACTCCAAAGACCACTCCACTTTTCTGCCGGTAGCCTCAGTGTTTTGGAGTATTCTTTGTAATGGAAAGCGTGTCGGCATTCTGGGAACGGGGGTCCCCAGACTTGCCTGCCTGCGGCCCACGGCGTGGTTGGGCTGGCAGGTCTGTACAACCCATCTTCATCGACAAGGCAGTCAAGACCCTCGCGAGGGGCCAAGCCTCGCGGGCCGAACGATGCAAGACCTCCTCATGGGCGGAGAGATCAAGGCAGGGCAAACCTCGCGAGGTCCTCGTGACGTGAGCCATGACGATCGAGACCAGGCGGGCGCCAAGCGGGTGTCAGCGCGCGCAGAGTTCTTGCTTCCTCTTTGGTGCCAAGGGGGCAAGCACAGGTGCGGAGTACTGAGGCATCAAGCAAAGGTTTCCATATTGGTGCGATGAGACCAAGACCAGAAGGACGATAGGACGGAGGTCACCATGGAGCCCAAGACGACGTCATCACCAGAACCTTTGGCAGGCGAAGACCACCTTTTGTTAGGATAACTTGTACTAGCTGTCCCCTTTCGAATTGGCCGTTGTTGGCTCCCTTCCCACTCAATATTTGGGGAGAGGACCAGGGCCTATATAAGTAGAACTAGCCACCCCAGTAGGGAGGATCGACCTCATCACAAGTCGAGAAAGGATCCAAGATCTTCTCAACCACACAAGTTCACCAAGCACAAGAACACCTCAACCTCAGGGGTATATTCTTCCCCTTGTACTGTTCATCATCAGCCGAAGAGGCAATCCACCACCACACTGGAGTAGGGTATTACACCACAATGGTGGCCCGAACCAGTATAAATCTTGTGTCTTTCTGTGTTGTGAGTTCGTCCGCAAAATCTTAGAGAGCTAGGGCGTGGATCGATAGGGAGAAAACCTTCACGCGCACCCCAGTGTTCGAACCTCAAGGGTCTACCGGAACCCGTGATCCGACATTTGGCGCGCCAGGTAGGGGTGCGCCGAAGTCTCCGCCCGTCGCTCCGTCGTCTCCATGGCGGACGCACGCCGCGCTCATGCTGAGCGCCGGGCTGCCCTCACCGCCCACGTCGCTCAGATGGCTCCCATCGGCGGGCCACCTCGTCTTTCACCGTCGCCTGCCACCAACGCCGCCACCGTCCTGGCGGGGAAAGAACAGCAAGCATCCTCACTGCACCCCTCGGTGCGGCAGGACGGCCGCACTGCCACTCCATCGCTGACCCCGGCCGATTCTTCTTCCTATGGACATCACCCTCCCATGGATGAACAGGCTGCACTCCTCATGGCGCAGGAGCTCCTGCGCTACCGCCCGGTCGACGACCTCTACAAGGACTGGCTCAACCGCATCGCCGAGCTTGTCCGCGCCGCAGGGGGCTCCCCTGCGCCGTCCCCCTCTCTGCCTCACGCTCCGCCAGCTACGGGCGACGTAGCCCACGGAGCGCCTCCACCACATCTGCCCCAAGACGGTGCCCTGGGGCCAAGACGCGCGGCTCCGCGACGCGACCCGCCGCGTCCCGCGCCCGCGCGTGAAGAAACAAGCTGTCAAGAAGTCCTTCGGCCGCAAAAAAACGCTCCGCCGCTCCTTGCGCCCCCGTGCGAGGACCAACTGCTGCGGAAAGCCCGTGCGCCACCTGTAGCGGCAGGGTGTGGACCCCATCAAGACCAAGCTCCACCCCAAGGCGGGTCCCAGTGACCACATCTGGCTACCGTGCATTCACCCCTGAGCTGCGTAGCGTCGCCTGGCCTGGGAAGTTCAAGCCGGATCTGCCTCCTCGCTACGATGGCATCCCCGACCCCGAGGAGTTTTTGCAGCTCTACGAGCCGAGCATCGAAGCAGGCAACAGTGACAAGAAAGTCATGGCGAACTGGTTTCCCTTGGCTCTCAAGGAGGGCGCCCGCTCCTGGCTCCTGAACCTGCCTCCAGGCTCAATTTCCTCCTGGGACGAAATGCGCACCCGCTTCATCGCCAACTTCCAGGGTACTCGCGACCGCCCCCCGGTCGCGAGCGACCTGCGCCGCATCAAGCAACAACCAGGAGAGACCCTGCAAAAGTACATTCATTGCTTCAACAACGCACGGATCAAGATCCCCAAGGTGACCAATGAGGCCATCATCTCTGTGTTCTCTAATGGTGTCCGCGACGTCAAGATGAAGGAAGAGCTCTCCATCCATGAAGAGCCATGCACGCCCCTGGAGCTGTTCAACATCACGACCAAGTGTGCTAGAGTTGAGGAGGGGCACCTCTACCTCCTCGAGCTCCCTACTGCGGACCCAAAGGAGAAGAAAACCAAGGCCAAGGATGTGAAGTGCAAAGGAGCAGCCGTGCTCGCAGCGGAACCAGACACCAAGCATGGCAGATACCAACCAGAGTCATCCAAGGGCAGCCGTCCATTCTGCGCCTTCCACAACCTGAACACCCACCACACCAGTGACTGTCAAGAGCTCAGAGCCATTCACGAAAGATGCTTTGGTCGGTGCCCCGAGCGCGGTGGCCGGGGCTATGGCCGAGGAGGAGGACATGGTGGCGGACGCTGGGACGACCGTGGCCCGCGCTAGGAGTGGCGCGACCGGCCTCGCGAGGACCGCTGACAGGATCAGCCTCGCGAGGGCTCCTGGAAGGATCAGCCTCATGAGGATCATTCTCAAGGAAATGCCGGACTCCCTCCACTGCCACCACCACCAAGAAGGAATAACGAACACCATCAAGACGAGGGGGCTGGGGACTTCGAGGAACCGCGTGCTATCGCCTGCATCTTGGGCGGAGCCCAGGCCCCAGCCTCACAGCGTATCTTCAAGCAGTTTGCATGTGAAGTGAATGTAGTCCTCCCCAAGATCGAAGCCACGCGCTCGCTCAGATGGTCCCAGTGCCCCATCACATTTAACTCGGCAGACCATCTCAAGTGCGTAGCCACCGCTTGAACCCTCCTCATGCTTTGCTCCCCAGTCATCAGCAACGTGCAAGTTACCAAGACCCTCATCGACGGTGGCACAGGGCTCAACATTCTTCCCGTCGACACGTTCGACAGCCTCCAAGTGTCGTATGACCAGCTTCAGCCCACCAAGCCTTTCTCAGGAGTGACCGATGGTTCCACCACACCGAGAGGGCAGGTCCGCCTCCCTGTCACCTTCGGGGAACGCAAGAACTACCGCACTGAGCTCATCGACTTCAACGTTGTGCACATCCGCCTGCCGTACAATGCCATCCTTGGGTATTAAGCCCTGGCCAAGTTCATGGCGTGACCCATTACGGCTACAATGTCCTCAAGATGCCGGGAAACGGTGGGATCTTCATAGTCCCATGTGAAGAAAGAGATGCGGTGTGCTCCCTCGAGCGTGCCTTCCAAGCTGCAGCAATCGACGACCCCGACAGCAAGGGCGAGGGCCCTCCTGAGGCCATACCCAAGAAGAAGAAGCAGCTGCGATGCGCAGGACCTCAGGAGGGTGACACCATAGCCGGAGTCTCGTCAGGATCAGCGCCCGCTCTAGGGGCGTCTCCCTCCATCGCATGGGAAGGCACGGCCGGCGCCCTTCTCAGGCAGGGCTCGGGGGCTTTCTCCTGGAAGGCCTCAGACTTTGCCCACATCACGAGGGAGGCGCTCGGGCACCACTTGGAGGCGTGCTTCGCGACACGTTTCCCTCAGGAGGGCACAGGGCAAGGATTGCCCACCGTTTAGGAGTTCATCACCAAGACCACCTAGGAATTGCAAGATGCAAGGGCCATGCGCGGTGATCGCCGCTCATGAGATGCAGCTTCCCATCCAGGTGAGGATGCCAGGCTGCGTGTCTGCATCGACGTTCCAGGGCTCAACAGGGCCGCTTCTCAGGAGCCTTTCTGGCCTTCGTGTGTGGGATGCTGCGAGGGTCCATCGCATAGCTACGTTCGCATGCCCTTTGGCCTGCCGAGTGCATTGTCCGCCTACCAGCGCAACTTGCGACGCATCCTAGAGGCTCAGGAGGCTAGGAACCACACCATCCGGATGGAGATGGAGACGGTCCTCAAGGAACCACCTGAGCCCCCAGAGCCTCCCGAGGCTTAGGGCTCCGGTTGCTCATGAGGAGCAACCCCTTCGCTGTGCACCTTCAGCTGCCCCAACTCTCCTTCGTCAACATGACCAGGTGACATCTTTCTGAGTTCATTTAGCTGTGAGCGCCCCTCGGGCTGCATCATTCCCAGGACGCGTGGGTCCATCCCTGTGGCATGTATCCCTTTTTATGTCTTTAGCTTACCTTGTTGGGGGCGCCCCTCGGGCTGCATCATCCCCAAGCCGCTCGGGCCTGACCCAGTGGCACGTATCTCTCATGCACTTACTCAAGCTTACTACTCTCATATTGGATCTACCTATGATTACTACCTGCTTAATCGTCACCTCCCACAGGGCCTTCGCATGCTGGCACGACGCTGGTGCATGGGTCCGTCCCTACCACGTCGATAAACCTGAGCAGTCGAGCTCTGGCTCGTGGCACGCCCCGTGCACGTCACCTCACCAGGCCCTCAGTGCCTTCACCCCCTCGCGGAGCAACCAACGGCAGGCTGGCAACCATAACGGTAGATCGTGTTCTTCCTTGTGCTGGCTCGCAGGAATCTCACGAAGATAGCACAAGGCGGCACCGCGAGCTCGCACCTCTTCCTAGTAATCCGCTTGCACGTTAAAAGGGGGCTCCTAAGCATCGCGACACAGGAGCTCTTACTGGCTCTCCAGCCCTCACCCCTGGCCTTGACCATGGCACGCGACCTGGCATACCAGCGGCGGCTGAGCTCGCTCGAGGGCCGGGACCTAAGGACGTAGATCACAAAGGAGAGCATTGAAAGGGGGAGGACTCGTATGGGCCTGACCTAGCTACGCTGCGGATGTTCGCACATAGGCCTGACGCATCAGAAGAATCGACCCCGGACCGCCAAGATAAGTCACGAGCTCAGATCAACTAGTCGTTGGGGCCGAGAGGACATGCTCGCCCCAGTCCTGTTGCGGCAACGTCGCCTCCCTTTCCTGTTTTACCACGGCTTCTTGAGCGCTAAAGGGGACCCCCTGAGCATCGCGCCTCAGGGGCTCTTACTGGACCTCGGGCCGCTCACCTCCTGGCCTTGACCACGGCACGTGACCTGGCATACCAGCGACGACTGAAGCTTGCCTGGGGACCGGGACCTGTCAGCGTAGAGCAACAAGCTGTCGCGAGATTGGAAAGGGAAGACCGAGCCTAAACAGGACTTGTGCTCACAAGGCATCCATGATTAGGATAATATCAGCGAAAGACATTGCAAACTCTTTACATGCCCCCACGGGGTACTTCTCGATTCCTCATAGGGAACAAAAGACAGGAACCTAGGAGAATCCTATCTACACACCCCCGCGGCCGACGCCATCATCAACAGTTGGCCGCGGGAGGCCGGCGACAACCCCATCCAGATCAGCGGCGACGGCGACCGGATGTTGTGGCCCAGCTCCGAGCGCGGCAAGAGTTCGGAGGCACGTAGCTGTCATCGCTCGTCTCCGGAGCCTCGTAGAGATCGGGAGAACCGCTGGACTCCCAAGAGTCACTGCTGCTGGTGCAGCCGCGAGTGGGGCGCGCCTCATCCTGTCGCTCCCCTTCGGGGCAGCACTCCAAGCAGCGACCCTCCGTGTCGAAGACCTTGAAGAACAACGTGGAGGCGCCGTTGTAATCGAAGTGGATCACGAGGGCTCCCTCCGCACGGCAAACTTGCGCGACCTCGCCCCAGCCGCGGGTCATGAAGATCTTGCCGGTGGAGACTACATTAACCTCTGCTCCGGTCGCCCGAGCGTCGTAGTCAGCATGCTGCAACCAGAGCTTGAGAGGCCCCCTCGATGGCATCACATCGAAGAATAAGGTCGGGAAGCGGATCCAGGAGCTTGGGGGCATCGCCGCCCACAGCACGAGCTCATGCGAGGAGTCCGCGGCATGGACTCCAGGAGCGATGTCACTCGTCTCTGCGGCACATCGAGCTTGGCCGTGGTGCGTGCGCCGATGCCCGTCGCTTCTTCCTCTCGAGCCCCCGGCTTGGGCGTAAAAGGGAAGTGGATACCCAGGAGGAGGCCGCTCGCACCAAGGCCTCGTCACCACCTGCATCTCCGCGGTGTCGCAGCGGTGGACCGACCTCTTCTTCGGCGGGAGCAGCGCTGGCATGTCGAGGGGAACCTTTCCCTTCTCCTCAGCCGAAAACCTACAGATCGACGCCATTGAAGCTGCTGCTAGCAGTGGAGCGGAGAAAGAAGAAGTGAGCGGAATGGGAAGAGATGAGTGACGGGGGCGCCCCCACCACATCTGCCCCCTCCCCATTTATAGCAGGAGAAGGTCAACCAGCACCCCACAGTACTAGGAAAAGGACTACTAATGGCGCACCAGTTTTGCCTACTAATGGCGCATCACTGGTGCGGCATTAGTATCACGCCACAAGTATTTTTTACTAATGGCGCACCACTGGTGCGCCAGCACCACTGGTGCGCCATTAGTATCTGGTATACTAATGGCGCACACTGGTGCGCCATTAGTATAGGCCACAGTGCGCCATTAGTATAGGCCACTGGTGCACCATTAGTATAGGCCACTGGTCCGCCATTAGTATTTTTGAATTTTGAAGGCGGGAAAATAGTAGTGGCGCATCGTCTAACACCCACCGTGCACCATTGCTATTTTTGAATTTTGAATTTGGATCTGGATCGTGATTTTTTTGCCCATTTTTTGCTCATTTGTTTGCTCATTTGTTTGCTCATTTTTTGGCACGATATTATTTCAAATTTTGTTCTTGTTTTTGGATCTTGTACGTTCTTTTGCCGTGTTCTTTTGCCGGAGAGGAGTTCGCCCGAGAGGAGGAGGAGGAGGTCACCGGAGAGGCGGTCGCCTACATCACCGGAGAGGAGGAGGAGTTCGCTGGAGAGGAGGAGGAGGAGGTCACCGGAGAGGAGTTCACCGAAGCATCAGAGAGGAGGAAGGAGAAACCATGAGGGGATGGGAGGAGAGGAGGGAGGAGGAGCTCACCGGAGAGGAGGGAGGAGGAGCTCACCGGAGAGGAGGGAGGAGAAACCGTGAGGGGAGGGGAGGGGAGGAGAGGAGGGAGGAGGAGGTCGCCGAAGAGGAGGAGGAGGAGGTCGCCGGAGAGGAGGAGGGTAGTATGGTGGAGGAGAGAAGGGAAGATGGAGTGGAGGAGAGGTAACGGCGCACCATGGGTAGGTGCGCCATTAGTAAGTTTGAATTTTTTTGCCTCTCCAGATCTTAAAAGCCCCGTATCTTTTTTTCTGTTAGGTTTTTGAGGATTTTGAAATTTTTTAATGGGGTTCCCCCCGTTAAATTCGGATGTAACTTTTCGAGTGGATGATTTTTCATATAAAAACTTTTTCATCTGAGTTCGTACGCAAAAGTTATGCCCATTTTACAAATTCTCGAGAGATTTCGCAAATAAAGTCGAAATTCATATTTGTAAATTTTCACAACAACTAGACCACATATCACATGGGAAACTTATTTTCTTTTATTTTTTTCACATTTCCATCATTTTTTTATTTTCTTTAAAACTGAAAAGGCGGTCCATAGGGGGGGGTGCGTTCGGTGGAAGTGGTGGCCAAGTTACTAATGGCGCACCGTGGGAGTGGTGCGCCATTACTAGTTCAACTAGTAATGGCGCACCACTCCCACGGTGCGCCATTAGTAGTTTTGAAAAAAATAATTTTTTTACTAATGGCGCACTGTGGATGTGGTGCGCCATTAGTATTTGGACACTAATGGCGCACCAACACATGGTGCGCCATTAGTATATAGTAATGGCGCACCACATGTCTGGTGCGCCATTAGTGTCAATTCCATCTATAGCCCTTTTCCTAGTAGTGCCACACGATCACAGGTAATGATGGCTTTCCTTGCATGTCACAGGGACTTGCCAAGTCGGGCAGTTGCGAGGCAGCATGGGGAAGCGGAGACACCCGCGTCCAATCAACCGCCATGCGTCAACCGAGGCCGCAGGCTTTTGGGGCCGCGGCGCTCCGTGCTTGATCCTTTGGCTTCGCCTCAAAGCCAAGCCCGAGCGCGCCTAGGGCCCGGGGGCTACTGTCGGCGTTCTGGGAATGGGGATCCCAGACTTGCCTGCCTGCGGCCCACAGCGTGGCTGGGCTGGCAGGTCTGTATGGCCCATCTTCATCGACAAGGCATTCAAGACACTCGCGAGGGGCCAAGCCTCGCGACGCCGACGATGCAAGACCTCCTCAGGAGCGACCACGCCAGGCAGGCTCGCGAGGCGCGGAGAGATCAAGGCAGGGCAAACCTCGCGAGGTCCTCATGACGTGAGCCATGACGATCGAGACCAGGCGGGCGCCAGGCGGGCGTCATCGCGCGCAGAGTCCTTGCTTCCTCTTTGGTGCCAAGGGGGCAAGCGCAAGCGTGGAGTACTGAGGCATCAAGCAAAGGTTTCCATATTGGTGCAACGGGGCCAAGACTAGAAGGACGGCAGGATGGAGGTAACCATGGAGCCCGAGACGACATCATCACCAGAACCTTTGGCAGGCGAATACCACCTTTTGTCGGGATAACTTGTACTAGCTGTCCCCTTTCGAATTGGCCGTTGTTGGCTCCCTTCCCGCTCAATATTTGGGGAGAGGACCAGTGCCTATATAAGTAGAACTAGCCACCACAGTAGGGAGGATCGACCTCATCACAAGTCGAGAGCGGATCCAAGATCATCTCACCCACACAAGTTCACCAAGCAGAAGAACACATCAACCTCAGAGGGTTGTTCTTCCCTGTAACGCCCTCGATGCGGCTATATCTCCCACATGTTGAAGCACGACTTAGAGGCATAACCGCATTGAAAGCAATGTCGCAAGTGAGGTAATCTTCACACAACCCATGTAATACATAAGGGAAAAGAATACATAGTTGGCTTACAATCGCAACTTCACATAATACATGAATAAAGCATTACATCATCCAAATACAATCAAGGTTCGACTACGGAACCAAAATAAAAGAAGAACCCCAAATGCGACAAGGTCCCCGATCAACCCCAACTGGGCTCCACTACTGATCAACTAAAACGAAACAACACAAAGGACAAGATCTTCATCGAGCTCCTCCTTGAGCTTGGTTGCGTCACCTGCTCGGTAACATCAGTACCTGCAAACTGGTTTTGGAAGTATCTGTGAGTCACGGGGACTCAGCAATCTCACACCCTCATGATCAAGACTATTTAAGCTTATGGGTAAGGTAAAGGTATGATGTGGAGCTGCAGCAAGCGACTAGCATATATGGTGGCTAACCTATTCGCAAAAGAGAGGGAGAAGTGAAGGCAAAAGTACGGTCGAACAACTATGATCAAGAAGTGATCCTAGAACAACCTACGTCAAGCATAACTCCAACACCGTGTTCACTTCCCGGACTCCGCCGGAAAGAGACCATCACGGTAACACACGCGGTCGATGTATTTGAATTAAGGTCAACTTCAGGTTTTCTACAACTGGACGTTAACAAATTCTCATCTGCCCATAACCGCAGGCACGGCTTTCGAAAGTTCAAAACCCTGCAGGGGTATCCCAACTTAGCCCATCACAAGCTCTCACGGTCAATGAAGGATATTCCTTCTAGCGGGAAGACCCGATCAGGCTCGGAATCCTGGTTACAAGACATTTCGACAGGTAAAACAAGACCAGCAAGACTGCCCGATGCGCCGACATCCTGATAGGAGCTGCGCATATCTCGTTCTCAGGGCAACACCGGATGAGCGCTCCATACAACTAAAACCAGCCCTCAAGTTTCCCCGAGGTGGCGCTGCAAAGGACTCTAGTTCGGACCAACACTTAGACAAGCACTAGCCCGGGGGGGGGGTTAAAATAAAGATGACCCTCGGGATGCGCGACTCCCAAGGGAAAAAGGCTAGGTGGCGAATGGTAAAACCAAGGTTGGGCCTTTCTGGAGGAGTTTTATTCAAGGCGAACTGTCAAGGGGTTCCCATTATAACCCAATCGCGTAAGGAACGCAAAATCCGGGAACATAACACCGATATGACGGAAACTAGGGAGGCAAGAGTGGAACAAAACACCAGGCATAAGGCCGAGCCTTCCACCCTTTACCAAGTATATAGATGCATTAATTAAATAAGAGATATTGTGATATCCCAACAAAATATCCATGTTCCAAACATGGAACAAGCTCCAATCTTCACCTGCAACTAACAACGCTATAAGAGGGGCTGAGCAAAGCGGTAACATAGCCAAACAACGGTTTGCTAGGATAAGGTGGGTTAGAGGCTTGGTTCAGCAATATGGGTGGCATGATAAGCATGTGGTAGGTATCGCAGCATAGGCATAGCAAAAGAGCGAGCAACTAGCAAGCAAAGATAGAAGTGATTTCGAGGGTATGGTTATCTTGCCTGAAATCCCGCAAGGAAGAAGAACGAGTCCATGAAGAATACAAACGGATGTAGTCGAACGGGTCCTCACAAACGCGATGTTACCGGAATCAACCCGAAGAAGCAACACCGGAAAGAAGCACACAACATAGTACACAACCAACACATGAACATGGTATGATATGCGGGATGCGGTATGTGATGCATATGCATGACTTGCAAAGGAATGATTGAACCTGGCCTCAACTTGGAAATCCAAGAGTGCCACTGGAAAGAGGAGGTGATTTCGGTTGAAATCGATATAAAGATCACCGGAATCGGATGCACGGTTTGGAAATGACAAGCAAAACAAATATGGCACCGGTCTGCGATAAACAGCAAGTAGCCATCTAAATGCATCAAAATAAATATGCTATAACACTCAAACATGACAACAAAATACATGGCAGGGAACCACTCATGAATCTTGACAAAAGATGAACACTGAGCTACGACTAATTTATCCATTAACAGGCTCAAACAAGCATGGCAAAAGTGCAAATGATAACAGGTTTCAGACTTAGTGAAATTAACACAAGTGTGAGATTTATCATCAGGAAGCACACTTTAGAGCATGAAAACTATATGCTACAGGAACATATCATGGCAAAGCAAGGCATGGAATTAAGCTACACAAAGCACTTAACAAAAGTCCCTTAGTGACCTTGAGCCAACAGGGATCAGAAAATACAATGGCAAGCATGTGAACATGGCAAATACACAAATAGATTCAGACTTAGTGAAAAACTGGAGCATGCAAAACAGATTAGCGAGTAGGCATGTTTACGAGCTCGATGCACTCACTACAGATCATGGCATGACAAACTAAGCATACACCCATCAATAATACATGACATAGAAGCAGGACATGGCAAGAACAACAACATAGCATGCACTGATCAATAGCAACATCCTCGGCAAAATTGCTAACAAGTCAACAATCTGCCAGGATTCACGATATAGCAAAAGTAGAGCACGATTGACTCAAGCTAGGGTGCTCCATAAATGCAAAAAATGGATGTATAGAGCACCACAATGTTAACAAAACATCCTTACTGATCCTCCTCAAAAGAGGCACGGATCACTAGGAAACAACATGAACATATGGCATAACGACAAAATCAGGACAAGGACTTGGAGAAATTCTAAGTCCCTGAAATCAGCATTACCGATTATGCTACTTTGCAAGCTTTTGCTAGTCACCACAAATATCACAAAAATACATGGCAAGCACCACTGTAAAGATGGCATGACATATAACAAAACACATGTAGAGCTGAGGGTCATAGCATGCACACATTAATCATGGCAAAAATGTCAAATAGCTATTTGATGAAACAGATCTAACAAATTCATCACATAGCCCTCTTCCAACAGCATTTCGGGAATCAAGATGAGCTCAAATGAAAGTGATGCAATGAGATGAAATGACGTACTCGTCGGGATGAACATTTTGAAATGCTACACGCGCAAAACGGATCTACGATGAGGGAGTTATGATGCAATGAAAATGCCCAAAAAATAGGGGACTTAGAGAAATATACCCTCTCGAGAAAAAAAAACATCAGGCCAGAGGAAGTGGAGCTAGGCCTGGAGAAGATGGGCCGGCGCTGGGCTGCGGTGGCCCATGCGGGAGTCAACGAGGCTACGTGGATCAGGCTCCTCCCGATCTCGTGCAAGGCAACGATGGCGCGCCGTTGCTTCGGCGACAAGGAGCCGGCGGGGATGAGTGGGAGCGAGGTGGCGCTGCGTTAGGGCGGCGTCGACCGAGGGCGCGCGCCGGCGGAGGAGAGGAGCTTGTTCCGGCGGTCGGCAGGAGGAGAGGGTGCCGCGCTCCGGCGAGGCACGACGTCGTCCGACGAGGAGGCGGCGATGCCCGACGACGGGGATATGACGGAGAGAGGAGGTGTGGCAACAGACGTACCGGGCCGGGAGGGCCGGATCTGGGTAGCGGCGGGCCCGGCGGTGGCAGAGCGGGCAAGAACTGGCGGAGTGACACGTGGCGCGACGCGTTTTGGTGCGGGCGACAGCGGCGCTGATGTGGCAGCCCACGATTGGCCGGGGCGACGTGGAGGGGAGCGGCGGACATGTCCGGCGATGCACAGATGCGTCCGGACGCGCGGAAGAGGAGTGGATCTAGGTTTAGACCTGGATTTCGGGGGAGATGCACATATTTATAGGTAGAGTGAGTTAGGAGAGTCTAAATGAGGTGCGGTTTTCGGCCACGCGATCGTGATCGAACGACCGAGATGATGGAGAGGTCTTAGGTGGGTTTTGGGCCACTTTTAAAGGGTGTTGGGCTGCAACACACACGAGGCCTTCTCGGTCCCTCGGTTAACCATTGGAATATCAAACGAAGTCCAAATGACACGAAACTTGACAGGCGGTCTACCGGTAGTAAACCAAGGCCACATGAAAAGTCTTGGTCCACTCCGAAAACGTTTAACGCCCACACACGAAAAGAGGTAGAAAGGGACATCGGGTGACATAGGAGCGCCGGATTGCAAAACGGACAACGGGGAAAATGCTCCGATGCATGAGACGAACATGTATGCAAATGAAATGCACATGATGACATGATATGCAATGCATGACACGCAATCAATGACAACGCAACAACAGCGAATAACTGGAGGACACCTGGCACATCGGTCTCGGGGCATTACATTCCCCTTGTACTGTTCATCATCAGCCCAAGAGGCAATCCACCACCACACTGGATTAGGGTATTACACCACAACGGTGCCCTGAACTAGTATAAATCTTGTGTCTTACTGTGTTGTGAGTTCGTCGAGTCGTCCGCAAAATCTTAGAGAGCTAGGGCGTGGATCGATAGGGAGAAAACCTTCACGTGCACCCCAGTGTTCGAACCTCAAGGGTCTGTCAGAACCCATGATCCGACAAAGTGGGTGACAACCGTAATCTCATGGCCTTGGAAGTAGTGGCACAGTTTCCTTGCGGCCATGATGAGGCCGAAAATCAACTTTTGCACACTAGAGTACCTCGATCTAGCCCCCTACAAGAGGGAACTGACGTAGTACACTGGGTGCTGCACCACTTTGTTCCTTAACGCGTCCTTGGGGTTGCCCCCGCTACCATGTGCTTCTTTGTCCTGGCCTTCATCCGGTCCTGTTGGGCTTTGCTCACTCTTTTGTTTCCTCTACTTCCCGTTGTGCCACTAGGGATGCACTAACCACTTGATTAGTTGCTGCTAGGTATAGCAGCAATGGCTCTTATGGTTTGGGGGCAACCAAGGTGGGCACGGAGGACAAGTAGGTCTTCAAGTCTTGTAATGCCACGTCTACTTCCGGGGTCCACTTCATGGGCCATGCCTTCTTTAAAATCTTAAACAACGGTAGGGCGCGCTCGGCAGACTTGGAGATGAATCTGCTAAGTGCCGCAACCCACCCTGTCAGACGCCTCACATCTTTGACTGTCTTAAGTGCTTGGATCTGCTCGATAGCTTTGATCTTTTCATGGTTGGCTTCGATCCCCCAACGGGACACAAAGAACCCAAGTAGCTTGCCGGAGGGAACACCAAAGACACACTTCTCTGGATTTAGCTTCAAGTTGATCTTGCGCAGATTAGCAAATGTTTCTTCCAAATCTTGGATGAGGGTTGATCTGTCTTTGGTCTTGACCATAATATCATCCATATAATCCTCAATGTTTCTATGCAACTGTGGTTCAAAACCAATCAGGACTGCTCTGGCAAAAGTGGACCTGGCACTCTTTAACCCGAAATGCATGCGCACAAAGTAGTACTTACCACATGGGGTGTGAATGAAGTCTTCTCGTCGTCGTCCTTGGACATGAAAATCTGATGATACCTAGAGTATGTATTCAGAAAGGACAAGAAATCACAACCTGAAGTGGAGTCCACAATCTGGTCGATGCATGGCAAGGGAAATGGGTCCTTTGGGCAAGCTTTGTTGAGATCCATGAAATCTATGCAAAGCCTCCACTTCCCATTAGCCTTGCATACAACCACTGGGTTTGCTAACCATGTTGGATGCATTACTCTGACCTGACCAACTGCGTCAAGATTCTTAATCTCCTCAGCAATGAACTGCTGCCTCTCCAAGGCCTGCTTCCAAGCCTTCTTCTTGACGGGTTAGGCATGTGGGCAGACAACAAGGTGGTGCTCTATTACCTCCTTGGGAACACCTGGGATGTCAGATGGTTGCCAGGAAAACACATCGACATTAGCTCGCAGGAAGGCAATGAGCGCGCTTTCCTATTTGTCATAAAGGGTGGCCGTCGGTGTCAAAACTGGTGGATCTTGGGTAGGGTGTCCCGAACTGTGCGTCTGAGGTTGATGGTAAAAGGAGACAGGGAACACAATGTTTACCCAGGTTTGGGCCCTCTCGATGGAGGTAAAACCCTACGTCCTGCTAGATTAATATTGATGAGTATGGGGGTTACAAGAGTTGATCTACCACGAGATCATAATGGCTAAAACCCTAGAAGTCTAGCCTATCTGATTATGATTGTCCCTACGGACTAAACCCTCCGGTTTATATAGACACCGGAGGGAACTAGGGTTGTACAAAGTCGGTTACATAGAAAGGAAATAGTACATCCGACCACCTAGCTTGCCATGTACGCAAAGGAGAGTCCTATCCAGACACGGGAGAAAGTCTTCTATCTTGTATCTTCATGGCCCAATAGTCCGGCCCATGTCCAACAGGCCGGCCGCCCGAGGACCCCTTAGTCCAGGACTCCCTCAGTAGCCCCCGGACCATACTACAATGACGAGGTGTCCGGCGCATAGATTGTCTTCGGCATTGCAAGGCGGGTTCCCCCTCCAATTACTTCAAAGTCCGTGACTTAAAGAGCGGTATTCGGCTTTTCCATTTAATGTCATGCCCATCAGCTTCCACGCCTTCCTGACTTCAGCTTCCACATGGCGAGTGAATACGAGAGGTCGGGGTATTTTTGACAAACCACCCTGACCATACAAGAGAGGTGCCTATTTAAAGAGAATAGATCTCAGATCCATTCCACACCCTGCAAAAAAATCCTCAGAGCTCGCTAGGAGGAACCACTACAACATGGCTAGTGCTCCCATCTCTTCTTCTCGTCCCCACGGCTCTGAAAAAGGTTATTGGGAGAGACGTTCCATATCTCACGGTCAGCTGACCAAGCTGCAAAAACAGGGCTTTTTTCCTCCCGCGGATCTAGTCCCCGTCCGAGCAGGATTGACGTCCTTCAACGGCGGGGTTCAGGCTGAGAATTTCCCCAATCCGTCCAGGGGGGAACGAGTATGCTTCGTTCTCTTCTTGCTAAGAGGCGTCGAATTTCCAATCCATCCCTTCCTCCGAGGACTTCTGGAGTATTATGGCCTCCAACTACACAGTTTCACTCCCGCCTCCATCCTGCACATCGCGGGTTACGTTGCTGTATGCGAGCTATTCCTGGCCTGTGAGGCCCATTTTGAATTATGGAGAAAATTGTCCTGCCTCATCCCTCCTAATCAAGGGGGATCAATATTCAAAGTGGGAGGAGCCGAGGTATGGCGCATCACCGGGACCAAATACCTGTCCGGCATGCCGAAGAAGGCTTTCGAAGAGTGGCCTTCCGAATGGTGCTATATTGACGATGTCGCTCTTCCCGACCCAGTCCGAATGGGTCTCCCCGAATTTTCAAGTGCTCTGTTGAAGAAATGCCACAGCTAGCGCCCTCGGAGCCTCGAGGAGGAGGATAGCGCGGAAGTCAGACAGTTGATGGGCAAGATTAAGACGCTCGCCCAGTCCGGATTATCAATAATCGAGGTAATTGCGATCTCCATAGTGCAGGGGGTCCAACCACTCCAATACAGAGGGCTTCCCATGTGGCACTATAATGGGGAAGATGACGCCTCACACTGTAGTCGGAAGGGTCCGAAAACCCCCGCCGCTTTGGCCAAAATATTGGCCGAACTGTACAAAAGGGAGAAGGAGGAGTTCACTCGTGTCCAATGTCGAGATGGATTTTCCATGTATAATTCTCCTAGGTGGGTGAGCTCCAATCCCACCATTTCACTCCTCTCCCTAAATCATTTTTGATGGATAGTAACCTATCCACTCGCAATAGGAATGGCGGAAGGCTACCGACGGGATCCATAGCCCCGCCCCCAGCCGGAGGGTTACAACCGGGACCTTGACCCCGGATTAGAAGAAGATCCGGACATATTTGTGGAGCTCAAGAATGGAGTATTCTATCAGACGAGGTATGATGGTACGGCAGTACCTATCATCACCGATTATCCCGGCCTCCTCCCTAATTCGCATGTAAGTAACTTAAGAGACACCTTCTTCGAAAGAGTTTCCTTATTATGCCTCACCACCGCACTATTTTGTGTTCCAAAGGGGTGGCGCTCGACGTCACAACGTGTACCAGAAGCATCTCCGAGGAGAGCGGCGCCCATGCTGAGCACGTCTTCAAAGAGAAAGGAAAACGACAATATGGCAGAACCTTCATCAAAGAGGTAAGGCTTTCTTTTTGCAAATACATCTCCTGACGGCCACATAAAATCGTGATGCCATTCGCCGCATTCTATCAGGAAAAGTGTCTGCCGGACTATGTCCGGGGATCCTGCCGGTCGTGCCTCCACTAGTCAGGTTCCAGACCCTGCCCTAAGGATGGGGGCTGATACAGGAGTGGCGCCAAACTATCCTTCCGCAGAGGATTCAGACGATATGTCCATCACGAACTCTGAAGTAGGGAGCTCCGTGAATCATCGTCATCGGAGGGCCGCTCTCGGTGACCCCGACTTCTGAAAGGAGGCATTCGATGCCTTCACCTCGGCCGATGCGTACATCCGAGCTGCTCAGGATGGGCTTGCCAGAGCCACGGACCAGCATCTAAAAGATAAGCGGGTAAGTGTAGATTTAATAATCATACACCAGTAGCCCCCAAGACTTAAAGCAGGTGAAACAACTAATTTAAGGATCATTGTATAATCCACTTATGGAGAAGAATAGCATGCTGTCTCAAGAGCTGGAAAAATGTCAAACTCAACTAACTGCGGCTACCACCGAATTGGAAAAATCCAAGGAGGCAGCACCTGGTAATGTTTCTCCCCAGCGGAAAGAAGTATAATCATATACCAGTTATAGTAACACTGTTGTGTTTCTGCTGACAGAATTAGTAGAGCAACTGAGAGAGAAACTGAAGGACGTCCAGGCTGGTGAACAAGAGGCCAAAAGGCAACATGCGGCAGGCGAACACGTGCTGACGCGGGTCAGGGATGAAAGGAACATGCTGCAGGATTCCCATACCCAACTGGGCCAAGAACTGAAAGATGTTCGAGCCCAACTAGATGACGCCGTCAAGGAGAATAGGAGGCTACAAGGCAGCATATTTAGTATGCTTTTCAAACTTGCCTCCCTATAATTCGGCGAGGGCCGAAACTGATAGATTTATGTCTGCAGGTATGCTGACTGGCCATCCCGAGGAAGAAATGTCCGGATCTCAAGGCGACCTGCTACAAGAGCTATCCCAGACACACGAGCGAGTTCAGCAGGCAATGCGTGGTGTTGCCAAGGCTTTATGGCCATCCGCCTCTCCTCCAGGAGGTATGGCGGAGCTCGTGGAGCTGTTCAAAGGGGCACGGCGGCTTATTCGATTATGGAAGATATCAGCCTGCCGGGAAGGTGCGCGAGAGGCCTGGGCCATGGTAAAAACACGGTATACCAAGCTTGATCCGAATCATATGGCTCGGGTCGGACCGCTAGGGTCAGATGGGAAAGAAATTCCCGTTAATTTAGTATATGACCAAGTAGAAGTAGCTGGCAAATATTCCCAACAGGATTGTAAGCTAGACAGCCTGTTGGACGGTATAGAGGAGGAAGTTTTTTAGTCCAAGTGACTATGTACTTTCCTTAATATATTTCTTCCTAGCCGGATTGTAAAACGATTGTCATGGCCGACCTTTTCGCTTCGACCTCTAGACCCGAAGGTGCGGAGTGTTTCCGAATACTCGAGTGGTAAATAGACCAGGGTATGCATGGAAACCAAGCATAGGGGTCATAGTTTCTTGAACAGACAAGTTGTATCTGGCTAGCTATGCTATATTACATTGTGATTGTAAGAAACATCTTCCAGATAGAATAGTTCCGTTAAGGGTTCCTTTCCCTGGGTGTGCATGCGTTAATATGCATGTCCGAACTGTGATTGAAAACATCGCAATATAGGTAACATCTGGAGGTTCATAGTGGAAGAAATGTAAAACATCTTTAGTCCGCCAACCGAATATTCCCTTAAGAATGCTAGCTTTCGGCTTCAGCTAGTCTGAGGTACACATCCGGAAGACCTGGCAGTAACAATCGCAGAGGTGCTCCCTTTATGCGCCAGCCGAACTAACAGAAATGTAGGGCATAAGCATAGGAGCCAGGCAACCCAGCTTGGCCAAAAAATTAAGTCATATCGATGCATATAATGGTGAAGAAAAGGTACATATGTGGAAAAAATGCATATGTGATGAGCTTGATGCTCGAAAAATAACAATAATAAACTTTTGTCCAAGAAGCCCCCAGATATAATGGACATACACATTTGAGAATGTGTATGTCATAGGTGTATGGTTTAGCCGCACGAAAGCTTTAAAGCTAATAAAAGATGGTGAAAAGAGAGGATAAAAAATAATGTAAACAATAGGGAGGAGGAAGCAAACGAAGGGTTTGGCGCTAGGCATAGAATCTTTGGAGTCTCGCCGCATTCCAGGGGTTCGGTTCTAGGCCGTTGTCTGATGCATCACGCAGGCGGTGCGCTCCTCCAGTGGGAACTTCGTCAATGATGAAGGGACCCTCCCACTTGGGCTTGAGTTTGTCCTTTTTCTTCGTCGGCAAGCGTAGAACGAGATCGCCAACATTGAAAGTCTTGGCCCGTACTTCTCTGCTTGGATATCTGCGGGCCTGCTATTGATAAAATGTAGAATGGGCTTTTGCAATGTCGCGCTCCTCCTCCAGGGCATCTAAGTTGTCCTGCTGATCAAGCTCGGCCTCCCTCTCTTCGTACATGCGCACATGAGGTGAGTCATGAATAATGTCGCAGGGTAACACAACCTCTGCACCGTACACCATGAAGAAAGGTGTATATTCGGTAGTGCGATTGGGTGTGGTCCGCAGCCCCCAGAGTATGGAGTCGAGCTCTTCAACCCAATGCTTGTCTGATTCTTTCAAAGACCGCAGTAGTCTGGGTTTGATGCCGCTCATAATAATACCATTGGCTCGTTCGACTTGAGCGTTTGTTTGCGGATGTTAGACGAAGGCGTAATCGAGCTTAATGCCTAGATTAGCTCACCAGGCTTTCACCTCATCGGCTGTAAAATTAGAGCCGTTGTCGGTGATGATGCTGTGTGGGACACCATAACGGTGTACAACACCGGATATAAAGTCTATCACTGGTCCAACTTCAGCCCTTTTAACTGCTTTGTCCTCTATCCACTTAGTGAACTTATCTACCATGACTAGCAAATATTTTTTCTTATGGCTGCCTCCTTTAAGGGGTCCAACCATGTTAAGCCCCCAGACCGCGAAAGGCCAAGTGATGAAGATTGTTTGTAGAGCAGTGGGTGGCATATGTCTTTGGTTGGCGAAAAGCTGGCATCCGACACAATGTTGGACAAGGTCTTGTGCATTTGCTCGGGCCGTCCGCCAGTAGAAATCTGTATGGAAGGCCTTGCTTACAAGGGCGCAAGCTGCGGCGTGGTGACCACCAAGACCGGCATGAATTTCAGACAAGAGCTGCCGCCCCTCTTCCTCGGAGATACATCTTTGAAGTACTCCGATAGCGCTTTTCTTGTAGAGTTCTCATTCGTGGACCTTATAGGCTTTCGAACGCCAAACAATGCAGCGAGCCTCATTCTGATCCTCAGGGAGCTTTCGCCTCTTGAGGTAGGCCAAGAAGGGTTTGGTCCATGGGGCAATGACTGCCATGATAAGATGGGCCTACGGTGTTATTTCGGTGGCCGAGCCTCCGATGATATCAGTATGTTCGGAGTCTGGGGTTGTGGTCGGATCCGGACTGACATTGCCGCTCTCCCCTTGCCAAACCACGGATGGCTTGAAAAGACTTTCCAAAAATATGTTAGGTGGGACGGGGTCGTGCTTGGCACCGATGCGAGCAAGGACATCCGCCGCTTGATTACTTTCTCAAGCCCCTCGAACCGAGCCAACATTTTGAGAGCGGCGTTACGGTAGGCCGCCATCTTTGGATCCTCGGCATCGAAATCTCCATTTATTCGAGATATTGCAAGGTTCGAGTCCCCATGCACTTCCAAGCGTTGTATGCCCATGGAGACAGCCACCCCAAGACCATGCAATAAGGCCTCGTATTCTGTTGCATTGTTGGAGTCCGTGTATAATATTTGGAGTACGTACTGAACTATATCTCCAGTAGGGGATGTTAAGACAACGCCTGCCCCTAAGCCCGCCAGCATTTTGGAACCACCGAAGTGCATGACCTAGTTGGAATATGTGCCATACTCTTTAGGGAGTTTGGCTTCTGTCCATTCGGCGACGAAGTCTGCTAGTACTTGTGATTTGATGGCCCGGCATGGCTTATATGTTATATCGAATGGAAGGAGCTCAATGGCCCACTTGGCAATCCGGCCTGTGGCGTCGTGATTGTTTATTATGTTGTTCAGTGGAACTTCGGAAGCCACCGTGATCGAGCACTCTTGGAAATAGTGTCATAGCTTTCGGGATGCCATGAAGACCGCGTATGCTATCTTTTGATAATGAGGGTACCGGGATTTGCACGGAGTTAGGACAGTGGATACGTAATATATCGGCTTCTGGAGCCAGAATTTGTGTCCATCCTCCTCTCGCTCGATGATGAGTACTACGCTCACCACCTGGTGTGTTGCAAATATGTATAATAACATTGGTTCGCTGACGCTTGGTGCGGCTAGAATTGGGTTGCTTACTAAGAGAGCCTTTATTTCTTCCAATCCAGCTATTGCTGCATCTGTCCACTCGAAGTGATCGGTGCGTCAGAGAAGTCAATAAAGTGGCAATTCTTTTTCTCCTAGTATGCAGATAAAGCGGCTTAAAGCTTCCACACATCCAACTAGTTTTTGGACCTGTTTAAGGTCTGTTTGTGTAGCCAATTGTGATAAAGCTCAGATTTTGGCTGGATTTGCCTCCATTCCTCTAGGAAGCAATGAAGCCCAGTAGTTTTCCAAAGGGGATGCCGAAAACATATTTTTTCTGGATTGAGCTTAATGTGATATGTCCGGAGATTGTCGAATGTGAGACGTAAGACATCTATTAATGACTCGACGCGCTTAGTCTTGGTGATGACGTTGTCCACATATACTTCAACTGTCTTGCCGATTTGTTTCTCCAGGCATGTTTGAATCATGCGTTAGTAGGTGGCGCCGACGTTTTTGGCCCAAAGGGCATAGTGTTGAAGCAGTAAGGCCCATATGGGGTAATAAATGTTGTTGCGGCTTGGTCGGATTCCTTCATTTTAATTTGATGGTATCCAGAATACGCGTCGAGGAAACGCAGTGAGTCATGTCCTGCAGTGGCATCAATAATTTGATCGATGCGGGGAGGGGGAATGGATCCTTAGGGCAAGCTTTGTTGAGGTCTTTGAAATCGACACACAAGCGTCAGGATTTATCCTTCTTTGGCACCATCACCAAGTTTGCTATCCAGTCCGGATGTTTTATTTCTCTCATGAATCCAGCCTCAATTAGCTTGGCCAGCTCCTTCCCCATAGCTTGTCGTTTGGGTTCGGAAAAGTGCCGCAGTGTTTGCTTAACTGGCATGTATCCCTTCAATATATTGAGGCTGTGCTCAGCCAACCTGTGTGGGATTCCTGGCATATCAGAAGGGTGCCAAGCGAATATGTCCCAGTTCTCGTGTAGGAACGCTCGTAGTGCGGCGTCCACCATCGGGTCCAGCTGTGCACCGATGGAGGCTGTCTTCTTTGCGTTCGTCGGGTGGACTTGAAATTTGACTATTTCATCTACTGGTTTGAAGGAGGTTGATTTGGAGCGCTTGTCGAGGATTACATCGTCCCTATCCACCGTTGAGCGCATCGCAGTTAACTCTTCGGCCGCAAGGGCCTCAGAGAGTGCCTCAAGGGCAAGGGAGGCTATTTTTTCGGTGTGGAGGGCTATATCCGGATCACTAGCGAGAGTGATAATACCGTTGGGCCCGGGCATTTCGAGCTTCATATACCCATAATGAGGTATGGCTTCAAAGCGTGTGAATGCATCTAGCACCAACAGGGCGTGGTATCCACTATTGAAAGGGGCCACTTGGAAGGTTATCTCTTCGGACCGATAGTTCTCTGGCGTGCCGAATACCACGTCAAGTGCTATTTTTCCCACGCATCGTGCCTCCCGACTGGGAATAATTCCTCGGAAGGTCGTGCTAATTTGCTCGATACGGCTCCTGTCTATTTCCATTTTACTGAGTGTATCCTCGTAGATGAGGTTTAATCCGCTGCCACCGTCCATGAGCACCTTGGTGAGTCAAAAGCTGTCCATAATTGGATTGAGGACCAAGGCGGCTGGTGCCCGGACTGACCGGGTTTTTGGTTCGTCACGGGCATTGAAAGTTATGGCCATGTTGTTCCAAGGATTAATTGTTGCGACTTGACAGACTTCGGCGAGGTCGCGGAGTGCCCTTTTGCGCTGATTGTTTGAAGCGAAAGTCTCGAAGACCGTCAATATTCTGCGGTCGTCGTGTTCCGGGGGGAGTTGTTCCGAGGTATTTTTGGTGAGGATATCCTTGCCACTCTTGGCCACTTGCCGGAGTATCCAACATGCTCTAAGGCTATGGGTAGGCATGGTATCCGGTGTTGTGTGTATTTTGCATGGCCTATTGAGCCATCCCTCCAGAACGGTTTCGCGCCCCGTAATGGGTTTGGATTTCTTTACTGCTATGTCGGGCACCGCGTGAGGGTGCATCCTTATGGTTCGGACGAAAGGTTGAGTGGGAGTTGGCGGTTCCCAACGAGCTGCCTGAGTTTTCCAGGCGCTTTCCATAGCGCAGTACTTCTGTACTATGGCTGCCAAGTCGGTGAAGTGTAATGTGACATTGGTTGATAGCATTGAGGATTCCTTCGTCCGTACAATTACTTCGTAATATTGAGATTGCGTCTTCGTCGCGGCAATCTTTGATCTTGTTATTGACAAGGAGGAACCTGGCCCAAAAGTGATGGACTGCTTCCTGAGACTGCCGCCGTAGGTATGTGAGATCGCGTATATCTGGGTGGGTGGGTGGATTTAAATCCGAACCCTGACCCAATTTGGTATCCAGAGTTTGAGAAATTTCCGACCTTAATAGTTCAGGCTCCGGGAGATCGACCGATTTTTCAAGTCTACCGTCTGATTCCAAGTTCAGAGGACAAGTTATGTCGTTCCGTGGACAGGTATCCGGCTCTTCGACCTCGGAGATCCGAATATAGTTCGTCCTCAGTATAGAGGGAGAGTTGTTGTTTTTCTCCTCCACTACCGCTATCTGACGGGTGATCGATGGAGATTTGATTTCTCTCTGATCAGGTTTAAGCCCAATCCGACCGTAGTCTGTAGAGACCCCCAAGGCGGCAATGTGATCCAGGAGTTTGTTAAAGGATGATAATTCCGTTGGATCCATCTGTTTGGAGTATTCGGAGTCAATTCGGAGGCAATTTTCGATGACCCGAGAAGTCATCGTCGGCTCAGCGGCCGAACAGGTGGTCATGATAAAGCCACCCAACCGGAGGGTTTGGCCTGACGCCAGGGCTCCATCGGCGGTGATGTTGTCCTTGATCACAAGGCAAGCCATCAATCCTGACTTCAACGTCAAAGTGGAACTCTCAATGAAAGCACCAATGTCGGTGTCAAAAATGGCGGATCTCGGGTAGGGGGTCCCTAACTGTGCATCTGAGGTTGATGGTAACAGGAGACAGGGAACATAATGTTTACCCAGGTTCGGGCCTCTCGATGGAGGTAAAACCCTACGTCATGCTTCATTAATATTGATGAGTATGGGGGTTACAAGAGTTGATCTACCACGAGATCGTAATGGCTAAAACCCTAGAAGTCTAGCCTATCTGGTTATGATTGTCCCTACGGACTAAACGCTCTAGTTTATATAGACACTGGATGGAACTAGGATTGTATGAAGTCGGTTACAAAGAAAGGAAATAGTACATCTGGCCACCCAGCTTGCCATCTACGCAAAGGAGAGTCCTATCCGGACACGGGAGAAAGTCTTCTATCTTATATCTTCATGGCCCAATAATTCGGCCCATGTCCAACAGGCCGGCCGCTCGAGGACCCCTTAGTCCAGGACTCCCTCAGTGGCGCTGATAGTGAAGGTACCATCAATGCCAGCCAGTCCTGCCGGGACCTTTTTCACATGTGGTCCAACAACCTTGGATTTCTTGCTGTTGGAACTCTCCGGCAAGTCCTCAACATTTGCGGCGCACTCCAAAGAGGTACGCTTGCCGGATTCCTTGCTGGTGTCCCTGCTATCCTTCTTCTTTCCTTTGTCCTCCTTGGCGGGAACTACTACTGCTGCAGCCTCCGTCGCGACTATGTCCCGGCACATCTTATCCATGCAAATGATTGCGTCTTTCTCATCTGATGGAATGGAAATGACTCCCATCGGCCTTGGCATCTTCAAGGTGTTGTAGGCATAGTGGGATGCCGCCATGAATCTTGCGAAAGCTAGGCATCCAAGGATCCCATTGTACATCAGGATGAGGTCAATCACATCAAACACAACCTGCTCAGTCCGGTAATTCAGTTCTCCCACAAATGCTACTGGCAAGATGATCTTTCCCTTAGGACGACTCCTGCTGGGATTGACTCCTTGAAACGTGCTCGTGACCTTTAGTTCTTCCTATGCTATCTGAAGCTTGCTAATAACTCTTGGGAAGATCAGATTCAACCCGGCCCTGCCGTCCACCATCATCTTTGTGACCTTGAGGTTGCGAATTGTTGGAGAGACCAACAACGACAAACAACCTACTGTGGTGGTGCGGTCAGGATGGTCCTCTTCATCAAAGATGATGGGTGTGCATGACCATTTGAGCGGCTTCCGAGACTCTACCGCTGGTTCCACGGCATTGACCTCACGTGCCCACCACTTAAGTTGGCGGTGAGAGGAGTTTAAAGATGCACCCCCGTCAATGCACATAGCGTCAGTGGCCTTCTGGAATTCCTGCTCGCTAGTTTCCTCTTCATCCCCACCATCACTCTCATCATTGCAACCTTCCTTCTCTCTGCCCCTGGAGGGTTTTTCTTGGTTCCGAAAAGCCTTGCCGGGGTGATTTGCTTCACCACCTCGGCCCTTCCCGCCAGTGCATGCCATTCTGACCTTTTTCTTTGTCACGCTTCTCATATTCATCCCTCTACTTCTTGACGAGCTGCTCAACCTAATGGCACTCTTGAAGATCATGGCCTTTGGTCCGATGAATCTTGCAGTATGGCCCATTGCCTTTCCCATCCCTCTCGGCAGCCGCAGCCTCCCGACAGTTAGCGCATGCGACAACTTCCTTGCCGGGGGCTTCAGCCTTACCCTTCTTGCGGTACTAAGCGTGTCCAATCCTTCGATGGTCACTACAAGGGAAAAGCCTAGCAGTAGCGCGTGTCAAATGCATAGCAGTAGCGCAGGTGGCCGCTCTACTGATACAGTGCTATAGCTAACGCTTATCAGTAGCGCGGTCTGACCCGCGCTACTGCTATCTAGGGTTAGCACTAGCGTTCATCCCCAACACCCGCTACTGCTAATAGCTATAGAGCCCTACTACAAAGAGCTCTACTGCTAAGACCTTGTTGCTCGTAAAGCCATACCCCGCGCTACTGTTATTAGTTTCAGTTTTTTTTCTGCTCCATATCTTGTGCTGCTGAAGTTTGTTTAGGGATTTATACAATAATCTCTAGCATATCATACACATACAAATGTAATCATAGCATGTACATACAAATAATCTCATCAGATCATGTCATCATCGTAATCGTCATCCAATACAAAGTGGTCTCTCGTCATCATCTCGAAAATGGCGATACAAGTATTGAATACTTGCAACTACATCGTCATCCATCTAAACAATGATATACGCGAGAAGAGCTATCACTACGAGTGATAGCGGAACTATGGAGTACATGAGGCGGCGGTTGTGAGTCCTCTCTCGCGCTAGCGTGAACCTCAAGTAACTACCTTCTTCTTCTTGTCTGCTTTTGAAGCCTTTATGGCTGGCGCCCGAGACCCCCTCCACTTGCTCCTAATACTCATGCCACTCGTCGTACACTCCCGGAACCTTCACTACAAAAAAATACACATCCGTGACATTTTAGGCCGAACGAAATTTGTTTCTGTCATTCTTATGACACTTCTATGACGATAATTGTGACAAAACCTGGTATCATCATAGATGTGGTGGGCTCCTACTTCTATGACAAAAAATCGTGAAAGAAAATGGGCTTTTCATCCAGGGCGGGCCGGAGACGCAGCTGCATGAAATTCTTTGGGCCGTCCATGACTGAGAAAACCGTGGTAGAAGCGAGGGCGAGGAAAATATCGAGGGAGTTACCGGTTACGGTGGGTGGTCGGGGGCCGAGCAATGCACGTTTCTCTCATACGTACGCGCATGTGTGCGAGGCATTGTGCTCTAACTGAACCCGAGCAAGGCGTTGGGCTCTAACTAAACCCGAGCGATTGCACTGCAGGCTACGCGTTACTGAACCCGAGCGAATGATCGATCTCTTGATGTTAACTGAACCCAAGTGATTCCCTCGCTACAACTGCTAATTGAAGTCGATCGAACACTGCTGCCTCCTTCCCTAGAGGAATATTGAGCATTGTTGAGGGGGTTTGGATGAACAGTTCCCGGTGGGGGGTTGGATGAACAGGAACCCGTGGTAGTAGAGGTCTTTGCCGCTAGATGAACAGTACCCGGATTGATCAAGCCGGTGGATGAACAGGACCCCATGTAGGGGTTGGATGAACAGGACCCGGTGGAGGGCTGGTTGAACAATAGCCGGTGTAGGGATGGTTGAATAGTAGGCGCTGGAGGGCTGGATGAACAGTAGCCCGTGGAGGGGTGGTTGAACAGGACCCCCGTGGAGAGGGCTGGTTGAACAATAGCCGGTGGAGGAGCGCGTGGTGGAGGCTGGATGAACAGGAGCCCGTGGATGAACAGTCGCAGGTGGAGGCTGGAGGAGGTCGACAATGGATGAACAGTAGCCCGTGGAGGCATTCGACGGTGGAGATGAACAATATCTCGTGGAGTCTCGTTTTGCGGTACGCCACACCCCTCCGGATGAACAGGACCCCTGTTTCGACCATAGCGCTCCAACACAAGTCCGTTTCCTCCGTTTTGTGGTTCGCCACACCCCTCCCAATCAATAGGACCCCGTTTCGACTATAGGAGGTCCGTTACCTCCGTTTTGCGATACGCCAGACCCCTCCCGATGAACAGCATCCCGTTTCCACTATGGCCGGTCGAACACAAGGCCGTTTCCTCCATTCTGCAGTACACCATGCCTCGTTTCCATCGCATGTTCCATCCAAGCCCGTTGGCTCCCGATGAACATCACGCATTCCGTTGCCTCCCAATGAACACGCCGCATTCCGTTGCTTCCCCATGAACACGACGACGATGTAGCTTCTCCGTTCTGACCCAGCCATGTACGCGAGCCCTAGCCGTACATATGCACGATTAGGCGTTCGAGACCCCTTCCATATGTACGTACGTGGCCGTATTTACTTTCTTGCAACATGGCCACTGTACGTACGTGTACATGCTACGTGTGCACCTCTACTACCACACGTGCATGCCTCTACTACCACACGTGTGCGCCTCTACATCGACCAGTATGTACGTACACGTTCGCGACCAAAATAACATCGCTACGTACACTTCGAGCAGGTGGGTCCCGACTGTTAGGCACTTTATTGCGTGCGAAGGTGTAGCTGCTGGGTCCCAGCAGTCCGGGGGAAATATTTTTTCATGAAATACGGTGTCCCATCCGGTGGGTCCCTGCTATCAGGTGGAGGAATCATTATTTTCCGCAAAATAAGGAGGCACTTCCTTGCTGTGGTCGTGGACCCAGCTGTGAGCCTCTCCACGTACAGTACTCTTCCGATGGAAGTCGTTCCTTGACCACGCCGCGGCGAGAGCACCAGGGCAGTGGAGGACGTCAAGGCCTTGGAAGGGGACAACGTAGATCCGGGGAAAACGCGGCAGTGGATGCCCACGCGGAGAGGAGTACGAGGGTTCACTTGTTCGGCTTCAGTGTGAGGCTGCCATCGCCACAGAATAACAGGGGGTGTGGGTGAGTGGAGGGATGGCCTGGCCAGCGATGGGAGTAGTAGGGGGCGCTGAGGCATCCGCGGTAGCACAGCCGACCATAGGAGGCAGGAGCAGGCAGCACGACCGGCGCTGCTTTGGGCGGATGGAGCGAGAAGACCATAGGTTTGAAGAAGCACTACGGCCGTTGGATGGACACCGTACGGTCACTGCAGCTAGAATCGTTCATATTGATTAAGTTGACAAAGCCCTCTGTCCCCGTCAACTTAGTAGGCCCTAGTCACCCTCCCACTATGTTGGGTCTCAGCTAGCAGGGGGAGTATTCATTTTTTTGTGGGTAATAAGGAGGCACTTCCTTGCGTGCGAAGATATAGCTGGTGGATCCGAGCACAGCCGGCCACTGGAGGCGGGAGCAGGCAGTCCCACCGGCGCTGGTTTGGGCGGCTGGAGCAAGAAGATCAGATATTGAAGAAGCATCACGATCGTTCGATTAACATCTGATGGTCACTACTGCTAGAATCGTTTGTGGACTAAGTTGACAAAGCCTTTCGTACACGTCAACCTAGTAGACCCACAAGTCCGTTTCCTCCGTTTTGTGGTTCGCCACACCCCTCCCAATCAATAGGACCCCGTTTCGACTATAGGAGGTCCGTTACCTCCGTTTTGCGATACGCCAGACCCCTCCCGATGAACAGCATCCCGTTTCCACTATGGCCGGTCGAACACAAGGCCGTTTCCTCCATTCTGCAGTACACCATGCCTCGTTTCCATCGCATGTTCCATCCAAGCCCGTTGGCTCCCGATGAACATCACGCGTTCCGTTGCCTCCCAATGAACACGCCGCATTCCGTTGCTTCCCCATGAACACGACGACGATGTAGCTTCTCCGTTCTGACCCAGCCATGTACGCGAGCCCTAGCCGTACATATGCACGATTAGGCGTTCGAGACCCCTTCCATATGTACGTACGTGGCCGTATTTACTTTCTTGCAACATGGCCGCTGTACGTACGTGTACATGCTACGTGTGCACCTCTACTACCACACGTGCATGCCTCTACTACCACACGTGTGCGCCTCTACATCGACCAGTATGTACGTACACGTTCGCGACCAAAATAACATCGCTACGTACACTTCGACCAGGTGGGTCCCGACTGTTAGGCACTTTCTTGCGTGCGAAGGTGTAGCTGCTGGGTCCCAGCAGTCCGAGGGAAATATTTTTTCATGAAATACGGTGTCCCATCCGGTGGGTCCCTGCTATCAGGTGGAGGAATCATTATTTTCCGCAAAATAAGGAGGCACTTCCTTGCTGCGGTCGTGGACCCAGCTGTGAGCCTCTCCACGTACAGTACTCTTCCGATGGAAGTCGTTCCTTGACCACGCCGCGGAGAGAGCACCAGGGCAGTGGAGGACGTCAAGGCCTTGGAAGGGGACAACGTAGAGCCGGGGAAAACGCGGCAGTGGATGCCCACGCGGAGAGGAGTACGAGGGTTCACTTGTTCGGCTTCAGTGTGAGGCTGCCATCGCCACAGAATAACAGGGGGCGTGGGTGAGTGGAGGGATGGCCTGGCCAGCGGTGGGAGTAGTAGGGGGCGGTGAGGCATCCGCGGTAGCACAGCCGACCATAGGAGGCAGGAGCAGGCAGCACGACCGGCGCTGCTTTGGGCGGATGGAGCGAGAAGACCATAGGTTGAAGAAGCACTACGGCCGTTGGATGGACACCGTACGGTCACTGCAGCTAGAATCGTTCATATTGATTAAGTTGACAAAGCCCTCTGTCCCCGTCAACTTAGTAGGCCCTAGTCAGCCTCCCACTATGTTGGGTCTCAGCTAGCAGGGGGAGTATTCATTTTTTTGTGGGTAATAAGGAGGCACTTCCTTGCGTGCGAAGATATAGCTGGTGGATCCGAGCACAGCCGGCCACTGGAGGCGGGAGCAGGCAGTCCCACCGGCGCTGGTTTGGGCGGCTGGAGCAAGAAGATCAGATATTGAAGAAGCATCACGATCGTTCGATTAACATCTGATGGTCACTACTGCTAGAATCGTTTGTGGACTAAGTTGACAAAGCCTTTCGTACACGTCAACCTAGTAGACCCACAAGTCAACCTCCAAATCTGTCCCAAACAACATATAGCCCGAAATTTCTAGCCAGATTCAAATTAATTGAAAAACTAAATATACCTTAATTTAAATCCAATGAAATTTTACCCGCACAAAAACAATGAAATTTAAAGTATGAAAATCCGAAAGAAAAAAGTATTTTGGAACTAATTGCTTGTTTGCTGTATTTTTTTACTTTGCAGCCCATTTATTATTACTTATAGCCCATTTTCTGGGCAAAATGCATCCCTCCTCGTCTTGAAAGATTTCCGGCCCAGCAGGGCATAGAAAAGCAAGTAGGCCTACGTTGGTTATTCTACAAAAAACAAAATAGCTGGGCTAGCCATTTTCAGAAAGTTCAAAAACAAACTAGGTTGGTCATGTGAAAGCACAAGTGCTCCCTGGGTGATTTTGATAATTAATGATAACATATCTCTTGTTGGACTAATACTTTTACCTGGTATGTTTCAGACAAGTTCAAAAAATTAAGTGGCATGGACTAAAGGATGTGGAACCCCTTCAAGATGCTAAGGACAAAGGATTAGCTCAAGCTTCAAGATCAAGACTCTACATTTTCTATTTTAGTGATCCAAGATCACATTGAGTCTATAGGAAAAACCAATACTATCAAGAGGGGATGATGTGTTGCATAATGGCTTGCTTGCTCAAAGTGCTTAGTGATATGCTCCTAAACCCTCAACTACCTTACCCACATCCACATATGACCTAAACCAAAAGTCAAAATCGGCCCCATCGATTCTTTCTATCCGGCGCCACCGAGTTCAGATGTCATAGCCACTGCCACAAACCCTAGGCAAATCGGTTTCACCGACAGGGATCTCGGTCTCATCAAGATGGGATTGTAATCTCTCTGTGTATGTCCATTACCAAAATCGGTCCCACCGAGATTGAGGAATCGGTACTACCGAGATTACAATGTAAACTTTCTGGTTAGCTTATTACCAAAATCAGTCCCACCGAGTTTGTGTAATCGGTCTCACCAAGTTTGCCTGACCAACTCTCTGGTTAGCTTATTACCAAAATCGGTCCCACCGAGTTTGTGTAATCGATCACACCGAGATTACATTATGCCCTAACCCTAACCATATCGGTCCTGCCGAGTTGCATCTCAGTCCCACCGAAAATCCTAACGGTCACTAGGTTTGCTAAATCGGTCCGACCAAGTTTCTCAATTCGGTCTCACCGAGATTGGTAAATTGTGTGTAACAGTTAGTTTTTGCGTGGAGGCTATATATACCCCTCCACCCACTCTTCATTCGTGAAGAGAGCCATCAGAACATACCTACACTTCCAATACACATTTTATGAGAGAGAACCACCTACTCATGTGTTGAGGCCAAGATATTCCAGTCCCACCATATGAATCTTGATCTCTAGCCTTCCCCAAGTTGCTTTCCACTCAAATATTCTTTCCACCAAATCCAAATCCTGTGAGAGAGAGTTGAGTGTTGGGGAGACTATCATTTGAAGCACAAGAGCAAGGAGTTCATCATCAACACACCATTTGTTACTTCTTGGAGAGTGGTGTCTCCTAGACTGGCTAGGTTTCACTTGGGAGGCTCCGACAAGATTGTGGAGTTGAACCAAGGAGTTTGTAAGGGCAAGGAGATCGCCTACTTCGTGATGATCTACCGCTAGTGAGGCCCTTCGTGGGCGATGGCCATGATGGGATAGACAAGGTTGCTTCTTCATGGACCCTTCGTGGGTGGAGCCCTCCGTGGACTCGCGCAACCATTACCCTTCGTGGGTTGAAGTCTCCATCAACGTGGATGTACGATAGCACCACCTATCGGAACCATGACAAAAACATCCGTGTCTCCAATTGCGTTTGAATTCTCCAAACCCTTCTCTTTACATTCTTGCAAGTTGCATGCTTTACTTCCCGCTGCTCATATACTCTTTGCATGTTTGCTTGATATGTATTGTGTTTGTTAAACTTGTGCCAAAACTCCACTTCAACTTAAAGAAATTAAAAGTTGCAACTTTTGGTACTTAGTGTCTAATCACCCCCCCTCTAGACACCTCTTCTCGATCCTTTCATCATGTGCTAAACATATGAAATAAAAGCCTGGGCTAGACGGGCCACAGCTCTAGCACAACCCAGTTCCCTTCTCCGTCCCGAAAAAACAAAATTACTGCGCGCGCTGCTGGGTCCCTACTGTCATCCTCACCATGCATAGTCATATCCTTATTCCTCTCAGTTGTTGACCATGTTGACAACGCTGGAGGGTGGCGCCACGGCAAGCGAACCAAGGCGGAGGACGATGGTGACGCCTCGGATGGGAACGAACAGGAGCTAGGGAAGATGCGCAGAGTTTTAGGGTGCAATGTGGCCATGATGTGTGCGCGGCAGCACAACCAGTCATGGGAGGCGGGAGCGGGCGTCCCGCCGGTGCTGGTTTGGCTTTGGCAGTTGGAGGAAGAAGAGACTGAAGAAACATGACAGACATTGAATGTCAATCCAACGATCAAGGTTGGCACAATCGTTTGTTGACTAAGCCGACACCAAGTAGCATACTTTTTTATATATAGGAAGAAAAGAAAAATTGGGCCCGTTCGCCTGGTAACATTCCCGAAACTGCGCCCGTTTGATCTTGCATCGGAACTAAAACTGCGAGGAAAATGCGTTCGTCTGCCGTCCTCCTCCCAGGGAATGTTCGCCACATAAGTGACTAGCAACCTTGGTATTCAACCGAGAGGCCTTGGGTTAGAGTCCCAGGAACTCTGAATTTTGTCCTCCTTCCTTCCTCGCAAAACGGAAAGAAAATCAAAGACTTGAGAAGGCGTACAGAACAAGCTAGTGTACCAGGAAAGAGACGTTGCTGAGTTTTAGAAAAATGAAAGACGTGCTCCTGTAGCTGGTTCGAATCCAAACCTAGAGTATGACTATATATGGTGCTATGCTACTCTGCAAGTAATGAAATTGACATATCCAACGTTCGCTTCTCCTCTTCTCTACTTACTCTGCCTAGCATCAGAAGCTCTGGCCGCAACCACCATGTCCGCTGGCTGCTTGTCCACCTACTCTTCAGCAGGCAACAACCAGATATGCGCCAAGTCACCACCTGTAACATCGCCTATGGGTCTCATCACACCCCCGCCGGCACACACTCTGCAACCGGTTGCTCATCGCAACCTGCTGCCGTTGGTGTGGTGCCACTGCTGCAAATCACATAGAGTCATTCGTCGCGTCTCAACCACAATCCTCAACCTTGGCCGAGTCTTCTACAAATGCCTGAATCATGGGGTAATAATATGTTTAAGTGTTGTTCTGTTTGTTTCAGTTGCTGATTTTTTAATAGTTTGGTTGATGATCTTCCAATTTGATTCATGCACAAAAGGGAAGATTCGTGTGATTTGTATTTTTGGGAAGTTGCTGATGGGGGAAATGCAACTACGCTGATTATTTGGTTAGCCGAGGAATCCCAATACCAGCAGGTTGGGGTGTTGGACAAGTAACTGAAGGAACGACAAAAGAGGAAGATGTAGAGCAGAAGGTTAAAGATGCAGTTACTCAGATCATGGCCAGGCAACAACTGCTGAACGGCGTTGACAGCAATGAGGACATGAAAGAGCTTGTGAAGATAAAGGAAAAAAATCGATGTGCTCTGTAGGATGATTGTCTCTTTATTTGCAGTGTATGTAGCACTCGTGATGTATTCAGTGGCTATGACACGAGCACTTTGCTGAAACTAGTAATGATTGAAACCTGTGTAGCAGGCTCGGTGTAGTGTTGTGAACATCTAATGATTTCTATTAACAGAAATCGGGGGGTATCCCCTTTTTCTCATAAATAAATAAATAACAGAGGCCCTTTTGGTAATAAATAAATAAATTAGCAGAGGCCATGTTGGGTCACCTTTGTTCCCATTCGAAGACATCGAGCAAATTCCAGTCCAACAACAAACTATGTCATCAAATTCAAGTTTCACAGCCAAATATGACTATAACTAAACAACAATGTCATCATGTTTTAGTCATCATACAATCACCAAACACAAATGAATATACATAACAAGTGATGTTCTCACAGCAAAATACTAAACAACACGTTCATCAGGTTTCAGTTGTCATAGCAAGCACAATTTCACATAGTAGATAAAAAATGTCTTCTGACAGGCAAATATGACAAAAGCAATCTAATCATCATCCGCAACAGCAGCGTCAACATCTTCGCCATGTGTATCAGTTTGAATCGTAATTCCCCAGAGTGTCATCTTCTTCTTCATCCTCAATGTCCTCAAACGTTGGCTTCTTCTTGATCAACTCTTGTATGTCCACAGCACGACAGGCAATCTTTTCGCCAGCGTCATTGACGTGATGGTTCTCAAAGATATTAGGAATATCTGTGGAGTGTTGTACATTAGGAGCGGTGTAAGCATCATCTTGTTGTGTAACTTCATTAAACGAATTCCTCTTCTCAAACCTTTGCAATACTCTCCAGTCATCGCTATGTGCAAATGTGTCTTCCATGAAAAATATCGGTGTTGCTTGATTTGCCAAAATAAATGGCTCATTGGTCTGGTACGCCGCCTAGACATAGATGGATTTGAAATAATCTTCAGCTCTAGGTTTTGCGATCCTGGAAAACAGGCTATACCAACGATAGCATAACAGAACCACACACCAATGATCCTTGAAATTGGAGATATATTGCAACTGAACAATGTCTGTTATGTTAGCATACATTTGAGTTGTCTCTCTGCTGTACGTATCCATGCACATGATGGCACTGTTTTGTGTCTTCCTGCCTTCATCGCGTGCAAGGGTGTTGTAACGCACATCTCCAACAATGCAAGATTCATAATGTCTTACCCGAGTATCAGGACCCATTGCTAGTGCGTAAAGGGCATTATCAACTACCTGCCCATCCTCCCACATCTTCTTAACCTATGTTTAGAACATAGACAAGCTGATCATCTTATGTACTCAATATATTAAAAAACTGACAGTGCAGTTCAATATCTTACATGGCTCTTGAACCATTTCGCAAATCCTGCCATAGCCAGTTTCTCAATGTTTCTTGGATTTTGCGGCAGTAACTCATTTTTGTAGATGCTGCACAACATAGTGATCGCGTCAAACATCTAAATATATAAGAATGTGCTGCAAGTTTAGTCGATTATGATGTATAAGCTCAAGTACTTAGCACTTACTTGATATAAGGTAGTATCTCATGACAGTTATTCAACACATACCAAACCATTTTGTCCAAATCATACGTGTTTTTAGTTTTACTAGATATCATATTGTTACTTAATTTTTTAGTTTGCATACATTAAAATTGCCTTCGAAATGTATGACCAGTATCATCTAACGTGCGGGAAAAATCCCGCCCTTTCCTGTTTAATCGGGATTTGTATCAATGGATCATGCGAAACAGCAAAACTATAGTACTATACAGTACAAATGACAGTTCACGGGGCCGCCGTGTCTTGTACTCCTCCGTCGTAAGAGTGGAGCGCTCTCTTTCATAAATGTTCTTGTCCCGTTCACCGACATGTGGGACATCATGCTACCGGGTCCATGTGCCATACCGAAATACAGTGCAGAGTAGCAGGGGTGAAGCACTCCAGTCATGGCGCCGGCGTAGTAATGAGCAATGAGGCGTCTAATCACAAAGCTGCACCTTTCCCGCAGTAAAGTTGGAGGGACGAAGTAATAATGCTAAAAAAAGAAGTTGGAGGGACGAAGAAACCATCACTTGACTCGTTGCTGAATCCGCTTCTCCCTCATCTTCTTCAAGTTTTTTTTGATAAGATCTTCTTCAAGTTAACCACGTGTTGCTTCTGCCGTTGTTCTGCCTCATGTGGGACGCGGATCGGCTTGGTAAAGTACTGACACGTGGGACCACATGTTAGCACACCGCCAGGCCAACGTCCTCTAAAAAT